>NC_059358.1:32864411-33464411 GCF_019703515.2 Myxocyprinus asiaticus | reverse complement strand
CATTTGATTTAGGTTTGGATCCATTTGATTAAACACAATTTTAATGATGAAATTGAATTAAACTAAAACATGGAATTCAGGAAAAAACATTTAACTTGGATTTTGGGAGAAAATCAAATAGAATATTGAAAAAACAACTTTCACTATTTCATTGGATCCCACTTAAACTTGAAGCAATATTTTCTTAATTGAGAAACACGAAGGAAACGTTAAAAAAAAATGTTTTTAAGTAATTATTTCCTTTGAAATTTAAAATTGTAATAGGCTAAAGGAATGTGTTAAATTGTATATTACCTATTTTCTTTCTGTGGTATTGAAATTGGTGTCGAGAAATTTTACTGGTATCGGTACAGACTGAAATTTTGGTATTGTGACAACCTTACTGCACACAGCCGGTTTTAACAAGGAGCCTGGCTGCTAGTGTTGTCACAGTACCAACATTTCAGAAGTATGTACCAATACCAGTACTATTTCCCAACCGATACCACATTTGCAACTGAATACACTCCTTTAGATTATTTAAAAAGTTAGATAAAATCTGAGATACCAGTGTAGTTACTGGTGAATGTATCTAGGACACTCACCTACCTGTATGTCATAGTAAACATCTCTTGTTCAGAGGTTACAACTGTTTTCATGGCTTTGATTTGGTCTGATCTGGTCACAGCATTACAAAACATCTATGATGATCCCATCTGTATACCTGTATGAGCTGCTTTTAACTCATTAAGAATACATAGAAAGCAACTGGAGCATATTAATGTACAGTATATGACTAATATGTTTACATTCTAGTCTGGAGGTGTGAATAAAGTCTATGCTTCATAATCTTATGAAGTGTTGTTTATTGACTTGTTTTTTTGTTGTTTATTTGTATATAAACTTCAGATATTTAGGACTGTACCAGTACATTGACATTATAGTGCTTTTTATTTATTGAAATGTGTTACAGTTATGACATACCTTATACAGTCTGTTTGTTATGATTTAACATCATCCTATGTGCATTTACAGTTTAATTGTGTCCGACTCGATAACGTTATAAGAATAATCGACACGTGTACAGATAACTGACATGTCTGAGTAAATAAGCAAAAACCAACAAGTTTTTATTTATTTTTATTTCTCCCCAATTTGGAATGCCCAATTCCCTGTGCACTCTAGGTCCTCGTGGTGGCGTAGTGACTCGCCTCAATGCGGGTGGCTGAGGACAAATCTCAGTTGCCTCGACGTCCGAGAGCGTCAATCCATGCATCTTATCACATGGCTTGAGCGTGTTACTGCGGAGACCTAGCGCGTGTGGAGGCTTTACGCTATTCTCCATGGCATCCACGCACAACTCACCACATGCCGCCCCACTGAGAGCGAAAACCACATTATAGCGACCACGAAGAGGTTAACCCAACGTGACTCTACCCACCCTAGCAACCAGGCCAATTGGTTGCTTAGGAAACCTGACTGGAGTCACTCAGTATGCCCTGGATTCGAACTTGCGACTCCAGGTGTGGTAGTTAGCGTCTTTACTCGCTGAGCTACCAAGGCCCCCAACCAACAAGTGTTTTATCCCTGCTCTCCCTTTTAATCACTGCTTGACTTTGGCGAAATGAGGCGTTGTCACTTGAAAAATATAACTGTAAGCCGGCGCCACACTAGCAGACTCAAAGCATCTCTATTTTGGCCGAAGGTGTCACACATGCAGGCTGTTTTGCTGAGATCTCGCTCTCTTCAGTCAGTGGTATGACACACTTGCTTATTAAGAATGGTGGAGTGGTGACAAACCAACTCACCTCTGCTCGCTCTCTCTCTCTCTCTCTCTCTCTCTCTCTCTGATTCCCTGTCACGTGGAGCTCGCCGAAATTACAACAGGAGTACGTCGTAAGCATAAACAATTGTAAAAGAGTGATTTAAGAAGCAAATCTTGGAGTAACTTTACCTTGTAAAAGTATGTGTTTGTGCATGTATCCCCTCGAGGCTTGCTGTAGAACGCAAGTCTCTTGTCCATATGCAGCTTTCAGTGAGTAAAGAAGATACGTTCAATAAAAACAGAATGTTGTTCCTCCACTTTCTGATTTCATCTGTCATTTTAGTGTAGAAAAACACTTGGTGACAGAATCACTATGATTTACAATCAGCGTTTGTGTTGATATGCTGCTGAGTGCGATCGCAAATGAAAACATTCAGATCAGCTTGATGTCTTGTAAGGTAATTAGTAAAAAAGTTCCTTGGTCACTTGAAGAGAACACAAGAACCACACAACAGAACAGTTTATTTCTGTCATGTTGGTTTCTTTTTTCCCGTTGTTGGAACCATTAACTCAGCAGGGAGTCCCGACGATCAAGTGATTAATGACCTCCCGCTGGTAGACACTAATGCCCTCTCCATCTCTCACCTACTGGCTGGCGATTGTTACTGAAGTTCACACCTGAAAATTACTGGAAAATTCAGCTAGTGTGGCTACAGCTCATGTAAACAGCGGTATTACTTTTTCAAGATTTAGAAATAGAAAAAATGTCATCCCACAGCACAGCTGAATATACAGTAATGTGCAAAACTCTTATAGGCGCATTATATTTTTCACAAAAACATTTGCCTTAAATCTGTTATTTTATATATTCTGCTTTTATTGTATCAGTAGGAAATATCAGTTTTAGATTTCAACATTCCCAAAGAGAATTGAATAGAACAAGGAGCCCTACAACAGATGTAATGGCCCCCACAGAGCCTGGATCTCAACATCATTGAGTTAGTCTGGGATTGCAAGAAGCATCAGAAGCAATATTAGATGTTTATTGTATTACAGTTCAAATCATCTTACAGGACGGCGAAAGACGCTTTTGATAGGTCCCGGTTTCCATTTCTCTCCGTCTGTGAAACACATAGCTGAATGTCAAACCATACTTTACTTACAAGCCCTTTGGGTGTGTTAAAGTAGTTTAAACAGAGGCATAAAACTCTCAAAATGTAATTACGGAGGACAGCTGAGCAGGTGCATTTATATAGAATGGTGATCAAAACCGACTGGAACTACTTGTGCATCAAGAACGAGTCAAACCAAACTCTCAACATACAGTAAATGGATTTCGGTGCTCGGTGCCACTATACTACTCAATCACTGGTAAGTGAAATCTGAAAATTTACAAGCCAGTGACAAATTACAGACATTTTTAGTCTCAGCAGAAATCTGGTTGCCTGCAGCACATAGTAAAAGATTTATCTTGGAATTTTAAGAACGATATCGTGATCATTCAAATGAAGATCGTGATTAATCGGAAAATCTATATTCCAGAAGGTTGGAAAAGGGGATTATTTGCAAGTTCTCCATAGTTTAAAATTGCACTTTTGGTGTAAGTTTCCATAAGGAACAGTGCGACATGGCAAAAGAGTAAAGCAACAGCAGTGTGGCCATCAGAGATCAAGCTCTTTATTAGACGCTGTTCAACAAGAGCTTAATCAGATTCATTTATACACCATTAACAAATTACCACACAGAGCAAGGGCCTTATGGTTTTGAAGCTCTGCTTTCAAGTTGACGATTATGAATGATTGTGGCCATGAAACACTGCTTCAAGGGAGGAATAAAAGACATCATATCCACCCTACTTGACTACTTGCCTGTTTTTGTCTACCCCAACCATACAAATCCTAACTCAATCTTTATTTTTGGCTAACACAATGACATTTATATAGCAACTAAGATTTTACAGTTCTGCTTTGCTGTAAAAGTGGTGGGTTGAGGTTTAACATTGGCTTAGCAAGGATTTTGGAGAGCCAATTGAAATGGTGTTCGCTTATTTTTCTGTAAGAGGCAACTATGGGTAGTTAAAGCAAGAAATTCAGTAGAGGTGGAAAAACAAACTCAAACTGCAATTCTTGAGAAACTATTTTTAAGTTGTCTTTACTATTTTAAAATATAAAATCCATTTTTAATTTGATTAAAAAAAAAATTACATGTTTATCTTAATATGCTAATATAAAGATAGATATAGGAAGCTAAATTTGTGCTAAGTTCCAGACAAACCGGTTTTCTCTTTGAGAAGTTTCATTTTGTCCTTGAGTGCACCACTGCTGCAGCCATTAAAATGCTGATTGTGTTCAAATTCAACACATTTTTGTATTGTAACAGGTTGTAGTTATTTAGCCAATTTGTTTTTTTGAATATCTATTATTTACCCTTTTTATATTTATATTTACCCTGTTAACAAATGTCATGTCAGGCATTGTTCTTCTAATTGTTGTTCAATTAAAATTTCTTTATTGGAAATATAAAAGGGGTTAACTCTAGGGCTGAACGTTTAATGGAAATAAAATCTAAGTTGTGATATGACGAAATGTGATTGGCAAACCTAATCTACGATTTTAATAAAGATAGTCTGTATGTGCTGCTTGCTGCGCTTTACTGAATGTGTGCAGCTCTGTTCTCTGTAGTCTATTGCACGTGTGAGGCTAAGGTTAAATTTACAACGCTCTAGATTCACTAATTGCACATTTGTGTAATTAAAAATATGCATGGCCTCTAAAAGTTACTGTCCAAATTTAAAGTTACCTAATGACACTGGGTTTTTGTGGACAATTGTGGATTAGAGCATTATTCTGCATTAAAAGGCCATTGTCAACTCTACTACTTTCATTAGTGTACTGCCTAAATAAAAATATTGAATAGGGAGGTCTGTGGCAATTCCCAGCCCTAAAACTCAGTAGTTTTCATTTGAAGCACTACTTTGCACACTATCATTGCATATAAGTCGCATCTCTCCGCATGGCTGTAATCTAGATTGGATAAGGAAACCCATTTGGAGCACCAATTTTCCATCTAGAGATGCAAACATCTGTAGTCTCATTGATTTATTGTTTTCTCTCTGCTAATGAATGCTGCATGGAGTGTCTGTTTCCATAGCAACATGGCAAGAGGTCACAGATATTCATTATTGTACATGAAGACAGCATTGCTTACTGCATTGTAATTAAGCCCCAGTCGATCCTCTGTGTTTAAATTGAGGATCAATTTAATTAGGAGGGTTAATGTTGGATACGTAAAACATGCCTGTCAGTCATGACACCTCTTAGCCCAAAACCATTTCTCAGTACATGGTAGTAAATATAAAAAGAACTAATAAGTGGGGCTGGAAAACCTCATCTTGTGCTTTCCTTCTGTTTTTTTTCACTGAGTGTTTCAGTCTTCGTCCTCGATCAGATGGGAGAGTTTAGATGAGAACATTGAGACCAAACAAGAAGCCCTGGAGTTGTTGTTCTGTGTTTAGCACTAATGGCTTCTATCATTAGACTGAATGGCCAGGTTCCTGAGCAGACACACATTGATTAAATGGGGAATTTGGGTCTTGTCTGCTGTTATATATAGTTAAAGAACAAATTGGTTATTCCGAGTCCATACTCCTTTGAGTCCAGTCCACTTTTATCTCTTTTAATCTTTTGTTCTTGCACATTGTTCAATGTTTAAATGGCATAAAGTACAAAGATTATGAGTCAAACAAATGCCCGAGTTTTCCCAAGGGGGTTAATTCTGTATTTTCCAAAGCTAATATAAAAGAACATCCTTTTTTTTCCTGAGAATAAAATAACCTAAATCCTAAATAAAGCCTAAATAAAATTCTGATTATTTTGAGGTACATTTGCTGAATAATAAGGTCATTTCAGATTTCTACATAGCAGGTACAGTATAACAAATAAGTAACAAATTCTTGTAAAAGGCATGAAAAGAGGCAGAAATGCAATCTTATTTTTTTCTATCTAGTAAAAAGAAACCATTTATAGTTAATTATTCTATCTATAAACATCTTTATTTTATCTGTAAACAAACACAATATGGAATAACATATTTAATTCATTGATTTATTCTTTTATAAAATTCCATCGATTACAACAAATCTCAAGTGTAACATTTACTACACATTCTTATTAACAACCAGTCAGTCTGACTGAAATCTCACAAGCCTTAAATACAACATTACTTAACACAGTAACAGTGCTTATTTCATTCTGAGTTGGACATTACAAAAGTCATTACTTGCTCATCAGTAGGCTTAATACAGTAACCATTTTGATTGATTTATAAGTGTTTTTTGATTCACTAAAAAGAGACTGCTCAAAAGGGTCATTTGTAGTCGGTAATTGGACCACACTGGTCATGCTGTATGTTGTTGATTCACTAAAACAGAACTGGCTCATAAGAGTCATTTGTAGTCAGTAGTAATGTAGATTCAAAAGAACCATCTCATAAAAGTCTATCGTTCTTAAATCAAATTGTTTAGTGCTGTAGATTTAGTAGCCAGCCAGTGCTGCCTCTGAATTTTGCTGCAGGAAAAGCTGTCAGAGTGTTTTAATGCTATGTTCCATCCTCGTCAACAGAAAATTGCATGTTTGGATTAGTGGTCGATCGATATATCGTCGAGGCCGATAAATCGGCTGATATTCTGACTTTTTAATTATCGACGTTCACTGATAAATTTTCCAGTTTGGCCGATTTGTTTGTTTAGGTCACAGAATATCGCCTGCTTGCACGTGAAGCGACTGAGACATGTAAACAACCAGTCACGGTTCATTTTGTTGTTTGGTGTCATCATGTTACTACAATAATAGACTAGTGTCCAACACATTCTCATTTAAATGGTCCGCATATCAGAGCCGTGGCAGATGCGTTTGAGCTCATAATGTTAAATTGCTCGCCTGTTTCATTCTCCCTCTCTCTCCTCAACAGTTGAACTTGTAACTTTTAACTGTCTTCTCTATAAATAATATCATATACCATCTGCAAAAATATGCACATCTCATTTAAACAAATGTAATAAACAAACCTCACACAACTTCAGCAGATCCAGCATCCTGTGGAATGCTCATTTATTTACCTCTGAAGCATGTATTCTAATAGCCTCTCCTCAGCAGTTCCCTGTCACTTTCTTTTCTAATGAATACAACTTCTGTTATATTCTGTTTGCAAATATGCAGATATCTCATTCACAAACCTCACGAAAATCCAGTGTTTTCATCCGTCAATTGCTCATCTAATATATTCCTCTGAGGAGTGTATTCTATCAGCCAGAATCAAAACTTCAGGATCAAAAGTTCTTCATGACAGTCAGTGTGTGACAATCCAAGCAGGCGATCCAGGCCGTTTAGAAGACTGCTGCTCGCACCGAATCCGCAACTTCAAAGTAAAAGCACTTCGCATGTGCTATAAGTAAATGTCTTATTCACTATGTACTGTATGTAAAATTGGTTTGATTCTGTGTTTTTTGAGCAAATGCGATCGCTAACGTGGACATTCCCTCCATGGTTGCTGGACTACTGTGTGTACTGTTATTTCCTCCTCCTAATATATTAACAATTTCTTCATGGGCAAATAAATTACTAAAATATGATGACTAAACAGAAATCAGAAGAAACTGCTATATACCATTAAAATACAATATTTTTTAGATTCTTTTTTACAATGATAAAGTTTTGTGTGAAATTGAGTAAATATAGAGCTAAATAAGAGTTTAGAAATTTTTTTGAAATTTTATGTTTATGTTATTTACTATTTTAATTTGTATGATATATCGGCATTGAATGAGCATATCAGCCACCCTGATCTCTGGATATCGGCATCGGGCATTTAAAAAAAGACATATCGGTCGTAGGGTTGCTCCGATACCAAAAGTTTGCCTTCGGTACGATACCAGCCCAATACTAAAATCAACAAATAAAAAGCCTAAGATTTTTGATTAACACAGAAAATGATTTGATTAAAAGAACTGCATAAATCTCAGATACAAATTGTGCATTTTCCTTTATAAAAATTTCTGGATTACATGTTAAATGTTTTAATTAAATGTTATGATCAAATGGTGTTTAATGAAATCGATACATGCAGTTTTAATCAAATAAAAATATAATATTTTATTTTTGGTCAAAATGCTGCACAACAAAGCTGCACAGTATTAATGAAAACAATAATAAAAAAAATTGTCTTATTTGATTACCTGTTGCACAAGGCTGCTTGCATTTGTGATATTGCTTACAGATAATAATAATAATAATACAACCATTTAGTACTATATAATTGTTACTATCATTTTTATTACTACTTTTTGAATATTACCTTTTTATACAGTAGTTATATTTTTCTGTCTTCAATTTCACGCATCCAGTTGAATAGAGCTTTTATTTTGACAAACCTTTTGAGTTCTTCCTGTTTTTACGGGTTAGTTATATCAAGCTTCCCATTAATGCTGGGATACTCCCGTCACGACTCTCGAGCTGAAATCTCCGAGCTGCACCGGAGGAGTTCATTTAAGTGTTAACAGCCTTTTTATACTCAACACACTGCATGAAAATTAAGCACCAGCAGTGTGTGTTGCATTTTTGTGAGTGTGTACGCATGTGTGCGTGTATGTGTGTGCATGGGAATCATATGACAGAGCAGGGCTGCGATCCATTTCAAATTTTTTTATCCCCTTCCCTTGCAAACTCCGTCTCATGGACTCGGATGTACGTCGCTGCTTTGTGTGAGTGTCCACTACTGGCGGAAGACGTGCAGTGGGTTTAATGGAACACCCTTGATCACTTGGAGCATGTTGAAGGCTGATGTCAATTTGTGGAATTATTTAGTGATTTTTGCACAAGAAAACAATGTTTTCTGAGATTGATTTCAGAGGCTTATTAAATCTTGTATGTTTAATTATTATTTTTTTTTTTTTTTGTCATTTGAATGAATTGTTAGAAATGATTAATCAAGATTTACACAAACGAAAATGTTAACAATGAACAGGCTATAACTGTGTGATAAACAGTTTAAGGTAGCTACAAGTATTATGATGTTAAATCTCAATATAACTATTCTAAACTGCTTAATTGACCTATCTTCACTTCCATTATACATTAGAGTTGTGTGGGGTTTATGAAGTGCGATCTGCTTTCACATCACAATCGTGTTGCATTGTGGGAAATGGAGCTACCTGAAGCATACATCAGAGTAGGCTCGCTCCCTCGGTCAAAATCGAGGGTTTCAGGTTCTGTCAACAGAAACTTACCTCGCTCACTTAACGAAGTGGAACGGACTTCCAAAATGGCGGCGTGGAAGTGGAACCTCTTGTTCATTCTGTAGCGTGAAGCGCATGTGACTGTATATTATTTAATTAAATTACATCCTTCTGCTGTTTAATGATCACACTTGGCTATATCCAGAGGTTTTTTTAATTTTATTTTTTTAATTTTTTTTAAATCAATTGTCATTGATTTCATCTCAAATTTGTCACATCTCATATCATTTTGCTAATAACAGCGTACTGTAATATGGTACCGAAATTAGCAACAAGATGATATCGTACCGTTTACATTTTTTGGTATCCGATACTTCAGTAGTACCGGTAAACCGCGCAACCCTAATCGGTCGACCTCTAGTTTGGACATAATAGAACCGGAAGTCATGAAAATCAAATGGTTCTGATATTTTTGGTCAAAAATTATACCGGTTCTGAAAGCTGGTTCTCGGTTTCCAACCCTAGTAGATGCCAACAAAGAGAGTCTTGATTGGCATCTGCTCGCTCTTGAAAACCTTAAACAAAACAATGCAAGATTAAAAATAAATATGACCATGATTACAGTATATTAAATAGATATTGTGTTGGGTTCCCTCTTGATGTCCAGTGTTAGGCTAAATATGCAAAGCCAGTTAAGAACTTCTGTTCTAGAAGTCAGAACACAGCCAAGAACAGGCTGCTTGAACATTTAACTCATATTTAAATGGTTGGATCAGTATTCTCAGTTGTGAACAGTCTAAAGTCACACAACCTCTCCATACTGTAATGCAAGTGACTCAGACCTAGTTGCAGTGAGATGTTTCCATTTATTTATTTTTTTTTTTAATTTTTTTTTTTATGCATTCTGTATGGCTGTAATATCTTCAGAATTGTTTATTGAATAATTCATTTGCCTGACATTACAACAGCTACACACAAAACTGATAGATGGGTGTTCCAGATGTAACAGTGGTGGCAGTTCAAATATGCCAGTAGCCAAATATCTCTATGTAAACATGGAACTATTATTTTTACCTTACCTTGCACCTGGTGTGTGATCGTGTATTGTAATTTTATTTTGCTGCACTGCACCTGTTGCAAGTTAAAATTTTTATGATCTTTATGTGTGTATTTTTAGTGTTCTGTTTTTTTTCGCTCTCATTTTTATTAAAGCGCTACAACAGCAGTGTTTTCCACATGAAACCAAGTAGTTAGGACAGGATGTAGTGTACATGTGTGGTTAATTCAGAAAAGCACTTTCCAATCTTCAAGTGTCCTTAACTTTGAAGAGCCTCACTCCAATCCTAATCAAACAGTGAGCACTATCTCCTCTATTGCCCTAACCTTTACCCCCAAGCTCCAGCACACACGATACATACAGTTCATTTGAAAGTTTTTACATTTTTAACGTTGTATATTTTATATTGTTTATGTACAGTATGTGTCATCTGATTAGTCCAAAAATGCATGACCTGACAGCGAAACGAATTTACTTCCTGCAGATCAGATGTCACATAACAGCTGATGCTCTCCAGACCTTCCGGCCTGAGTGGATGGTCTACAGCTGGGGACTGTGTTTTGCTGGTTTTATTAGTGGTCGACCGATATGGGTTTTTTTAATGGTCGATGCCGATATCCAGAGAGCAGGTTGGCCGATAGGCCGATACAATGCCGATATATCACACAATTTAATATAGTAAATAACATAAATATAAAATTGCTAAACAAAACAAACAAACTCATATTTAGCACTATATTTTCTCAATTTCACACAAAACTTTAACTTTGTAAAAAATAATAAAAATAAAAATATTGTATTTTAAATGGTAGGTAGCAGTTTCTTCTGATTCTTTTGATCATCATAAAAATGTTTACATTTATTTGCACAAAGAAATTGTTAATATATTAGGAAGATGGAAATAACAGTACACACAGTAGTCCAGCAACTATGGAGGGCATGTCCACATTAGCAATCACGTGTACTCAAATAAATACTGAATCAAACCAATTGTACATACAGTGCATAGGGAATAAGACCTTTACTCATAGCACACGTGAAGCGCTTTTTCTTTAAAGTTGCACCAGAGACTATTTAGCAGAGAGCCAGTCACCTTTTAGATACAGACATCGCCTGTCAATCAACTCAAGAAAGCGCATGCGCATTAGCTATAAAGATGGGAAAATTGCAGGGTTTTTTTTTTGTTTTGTTTTTTGTAATCTGGGGTAAAGAAGCACCGTTTATGATACCAGTGTTGTCAGATTTTACTGCTGATTTGAAATCTGTTCTTTGATCGTAATCTTAACCAACCGTTTTGGAGATTTTGGTCTTTCCCCATTCCAAGTAGACTGGACTGGAAATAGCCTCCCGAGAGCATTCCAAACATGTTCAACAGTGGACTGACTTGCTAGAAAGACTTTGGTTGCACTCACACGCTCATGCACATCCAGCGCAAGCCTCAATCTCCTGACAGTTTAACTGGCCTGGATCGCCTGCTTAGATTGTCGTCATGATTTCTGAATCGGAGGAAATTTTGATCCTGAAGTTTTTGATTCTGGCTGACAGAATACGTGCTATAGAGCAAGATATTAGATGAGCACTTGACGGGAAGAAAACGCTGGATTTTCGTGAGGTTCGTGAATTGCATCTGTTTAAACGAGATATCTGCATATTTGCAAATGGTATATAATAGAAGTTTTATTGATATTTGCCTTTTATCATTGGAAAAGTTACAGGGAACTGCTGAGGAGAGACTGTTAGAATACGTGCTTCAGAGGAAGATTTATGAGCGCTCCCTAGGATGCTGGATCTGCTCAAGTTGTGTGAATTTGATTATTACACCTGAGATGTGCACATATTTGCAGATGGTATATGACATTTGTTTTATTGACATTTGCCTTTTTATCATTAGACAAGACAGTTAAAAGTGACAGGGAACTGCTGAGGAGAGACTGTTAGAATACGTGATATAGAGGTAAATAAATGAGCGCTCCACAAGATGCTGGATCTGCTCAAGTTGTGTGAGGTTGGTTTATTATTAATTAGTTTTATTGATATTTGCCTTTTTATCATTAGACAAGACAAGAAAATTACAGGGAACTGTTAAGGAGAAAGAGGGAGAATGAAACCGGCGAGCACATTAACATCATGAGCTCAAACACGTCTGTCGCGGCTCTGACATGCAGACCGTATAAATGAGACTGTTGCACACCGGTCTATTATTGTAGTAACACGATGGCACGTAACAACAAAACAAACTGTGACTGGTCGTTTACAAGTCTCAGTCACGTCACATGCAAGCAGGCTATTTTCAGCAAGAAAATCACAAGAAAAAAATCGTCCAAACTGTAAAATTTATCGGTCGATAATTTTTCGGTCGGTCGACCACTAGTTTTTATCTATTAAAGGGTGTGTTCACCCAAAAATGAAAATTCTATCATCATTTACTCACCCTCATGATATCCCAGGTGTGTATGGCTTTTCTTCAGCAGAACACATTTGAAGAAAAATAGCAAGTGGATGGTGTTCAGACTTTTGAAGCTCCAAAAATCACAGACAGTCAGCATAAACGTCATCCATACGTCTCCAGCAGTTAAATGAATGTCTTCTAACGGTGACACTTTTGGTTCGAAAATGATCAATATTTAAGCACTTTTTAACAATAAACCATCACTTCCGGTCAGCAGCGGTACTGATGCACGGTCAACACACCCGAAAGACCAGCGCTGTTTACAACTGAGTAGGAGGAAAGGACTGAAGCTTTGTTGGTTTTGGTTTAGATCTGGGTTTTTATCTGTCTCTTTACTCACAATGGTGCGTTTGTGTGCTTATCCTGGATGTCTCAACCGAGAGAAGAATGTGAGATTACATCCGTAACATGCAAACGTGAATTCATCACACGAGAGACCATGTGAACTGAGTGCTCTTGTGAATGCATATACAACTGCTGATAAGAAGCGATGGTTTATAGGTAAAAAGTACTTAAATGTTGATCTTTTTCACACCAAAAGTGATCGTGTCACTTTAGAAGACATTAACCGCTGGAGTCATATGGATGACGTTTATGCTGACTGTGTTTTGTTTTTTTTTGTAACCTACTGAGATAAGATATTTTTCTTCAAATGTGTTCTGCTGAAGAAAGAAAGTCATACACACCTGGAATTTCAAGAGGGTGAGTAAATGATGAGAGAATTTTCATTTTTGGGTGAACTTTCCATTTAATAGTAGGAATGTCATAAAATATTGATGCATCGATTATTGATCAGCACATTATTTTTTCGATAGGTTTTTGAGACATCGATATATTAACGTTAGCCGATATTTAAATTAAGCCTAATTTGTGTGTTTTCCAATTCACTGTAATTTGAAATTCCATTTAATATGGACTGGAGTAATAGCTTTGGGAGACCACAATGTGGTGATAAAACATTTACTGAAGCCAGTCACACAACGGATGAGATGTGCCATGTCATGGGTAGGACAAGGCATTCAGGACACATCGATGTGGTCCAAGTGGCAGTCAAAAGATGTGAATCTAGTCACCATACACTCAACTATTCAAACTTAGGAAGGTTTTTGTACTTCAAGAATGAACAAAGTGCCGTTGATGAGTTTACAGGTTAGTGTATGAAACTGTTGTAACTAGCTTTTCTCCATATAAGAACATTTAAAGCCAGTGGTCTTCATGACATGAATGGGTAAACTAAGCCTCATTTAAGATTTTTTCCTCTACCTAATTTGGATTATTGCAAGCTGTGCCATTGTATAAAACTCCACGGATGGAAATAGCACAAAGACCATCTTCATGGATTAGGCTAAGTTTAGGGTATTGTATGTTCAAAATTGAAATGGAGATAATGGCCCTTTTTTTCTTGAAAATTAGGACTTGTTATTGTGTTCTTGTCTGTACCAAGAGTTATAGTGAATTGAGATTATTGACATTGTACATTCAGGAAAATGACGGCATGTATCCTCAAGTATCCTCAACCAGAGTCTCTCAATACAATGGACATTTTTCAAGCTCATTACAATTTGCCATATCTAGATACAAAAGAAAATCTATATGGCAAAAAGTATATGAACAACCCCTTCTATTTAACAGGTTTGGCTATTCCAGTAATTTCTTAGAGGACAAATCTTAATGCTACAGTATACATGATATTCTAGAGATTTGTGTGCTTTCAACATGGTTGCAACAGTTTGAGGCCACTTGTCTGTTCCAGCAAGACAATGCCCCATGCACAATGAGAGGTCCATATAGAAATGGTTTGGTGTCTCTGGAGTGGAAAAACTTCAAATTCAACCCTAGTGTTCAATAGGGGTTCAATGCTGGCCTTTTTGCAGGCCAGTAAAGTTCTTCCACACCAGACTTAGTAAAACAATTCTTTATCAGCTTTGTTCACAGGATCATTGTCATGCTGGAATAGAAAAGGCCCTCCCCAAACTGTTCCAAAAATGTTAGATGCACACAGTTCTCTAGAATATCATTGAATGGTGCAGCATAAGATTTGTTTTCACCGGAACTACAGGAAAAGCCAAATATTTTAATAAAAAACCTGTTCACATACATTTCACCCTATTGAGTGAATTTGCTTCCTGGAGTAAAGCAAATTTGATATTCCAAATCTGAAGTCTAGTTCTTAACCCTGTACCTCCTACCACTTTCCTTATGCTAACCAACACTCAACCAATTTCCCTTCAAAGTAGTTTTCTCACAAAAATTATTGAATCACCAGAGCTATTTATTCACACTGAATCTTTTTTCCCCTTCTTTTACCAGTGCTGTCTTGTGAAACGAAAACATGGGGAAGCAGAACAGTAAGCTCCGCCCTGAGGTGATGCAGAACCTGTTGGAGAGCACTGACTTCACGGAGCACGAGATCCAGGAATGGTACAAGGGGTTTCTACGTGACTGTCCCAGTGGCAACCTCTCCATGGAGGAGTTTAAGAAAATCTATGGAAACTTCTTCCCTTATGGTGATGCCTCGAAATTTGCAGAGCACGTGTTCCGTACTTTTGACGCGAACGGCGACGGCACGATAGACTTTAGGGAGTTTATAATTGCACTGAGTGTCACATCACGAGGGAAGCTGGAACAGAAGCTTAAGTGGGCATTTAGCATGTATGATTTGGATGGAAACGGATACATCAGCAAGTCAGAGATGCTTGAGATCGTGCAGGTATGTCAATCTACCGAAACCTTAAAAGAATTAGCAGAAATGTTGGCACTCCATTTTAAATCCTCTTGCCTTAATGTTGAAGTCTTTGGCCAGAAACATACTCAATGCAAATGTTGCAAGCTTCTAGCTATGCCAGTATGTTTTCATGCATTTTTGGGTTCCGACCACAATTAATAATGCAAGTACGTGTTGAACACTCAACTTCGTTGCAAAGGGTGCTATAGCAGGTATTAGCGTAAACCGTCTGCTTCTATGGTCAGTTTTTTTTTTTTTTTTTTTTCTTTCAGGACAACTTGTTGCCGAGCAACAGTTTGAAGAGAATTTTGAACTTACCTGAATTTTAACACACCTGGTTTAATGGCAAAGACATTTGAAGTTGACACTATCATCCCCTTGAGTACTGAGGTTTGTTACTACCAAACCAACAAGCACATGTTAAGAGTGTTTCTGCAGGCCCTGCATTGGCGAAGTGCTCGCATTTGTGTACAGTACTTCCATTAAGTATGGCTACGTTCACACAGTCAGTGTTTGAGATTGTCAACCATATTTACTTACAGGTGTGAGTCTTGTCTCAATGTCCCATTCATACAACAGCTTTCAGAAGCAGCTTAAATACTGTATGAACGAACAACCGAAGACACAACCATATTCCAACAGCTGTAACTGTAGTGACCGTGACTTAAAGGTTCTCTCATTATTCACTTACCCTGATGCCATCCCAGATGTGTATGACTATCTTTCTTCAGCAGAACACAAATTAAGATTTTTCGAAGAAGATAGAGCTCTGTCAGTTCCTTATACAAGTAAACGGGTGCCAGCAATTTGACGGTACAAAAGTCGCATTTAGGCAGCATAAAAGTAGTCCATGCGACTCCAGTCGATCAATGAATGTCTTCTGAAGCGTATTAGTAATTGTGCAGCTCTAATTGACGCCGCGTTTTTAAATGAATGTCCAATCAAGGCGTGAGTTCATCCATCAGATCATAATTAACCAACAGCAGCTTTGAATGCTTTTTAACTGCATGCAGAGCACAGCTTTTGTGTCGCGCGGCTCGTGCCTGTAAGCAGCCAGTGGAAGGCAGCGGCAGAATCTTCAGATGACAAGCAGCTAATATATCTGTCTCCGTGAGTTAACAAAACCCCACATGAAACACATTAGACACACGCATGCACAGTGCACCTTGGCTCTCTCACATTATATGACATGACTAACAACTAACTGTCCAGTACAGGTCCATTCACACAGCACAGGTTTGCAGAAAATGTGGTTGTGAGTCCTGAAAATTTGCAGGTGTCAGTTCAGTTATAGAATATGGCTGTCACTCCCGTAAATAACTGACCTGTGTAAACGTAACCATAAATATTAACAGATCACAGTACAGGAGACACAAAAGAGAGCCCAATCCAGTCCTGCTACCCAATTCTCACATCAAATATGTTATTTCTCACTTGCAGAGTCTAGTGTTAGCAGCAAGGATAGCTATGGTGTTAGACTGTCAGGAAGCTCCTTGCTGTAAAGAGAGAGCCCAAGTCGTATTTCTGTTTCTGATGAACAGGCTTTCATCAAAAGCACTCCTTCACATAGTTATTTATACTTGCTCTGTGTAATTGGCCTGGTTTACTTTGCAGCTTTCTTGCCTCAGTTTTAGAGTTATTTTAGCAACAAGTGATTGTTCACATCTTGAAGCCCTGTCCAAACCAAGTTTGTGGTCTGCAGAGCTTTTGAAGCTTAACTGTAATTTTAGCTGCAACATACAAGAGTGAAAATGTTTATAGGGGAAAACCAGCAAATGCTATTAACAAACATTTATGATGAGCACGATAAAGGTTTTAAATTGAGTTTTTGTGTGTTTACATGCACTTTCTTAAACCAGTTATGCTTAATGAGCAAACAACTTGTGTGGTCATGTAAACACCTTAAACAGGGTTTTTATTAGTGGAAAGTCATAAACGGTTTAAGCAAAAACCAATCGGCACATGTACAAAGAGAGACCGGTAATCGGTTTGACCGTTTGTTGTTGGGTTTTTATTTTTTTTATTTTACACTTTTCCACCTAATAGGTTAAGGGGCTTTGAACAAGTGTATATTGTAACTAAAACTAATCAAATTAATTATCTGTAAACTGTGCATAATATTAGTTTTGTAAAGCAGTTCACCAGAGATTAGTGATAAATGATTGAGTTGTAAAATGTGCCTAAAAGCAGAAATAAAACAAGAATTAAAATCGGTTATCAACAAAAATATAGTGTATCCTATCGTGTTTGTCATTAAAAACCTATATCGGTCAATCTCTACATGCGTACCCTACCTTTATCAGCAACAGCTTATTTAATGTGTGCAAGTGTTGTGAGCATCACTATTTATGATGTCAAAAGCAGAGTATAACCCGATGATTTTAAGTTTTATGTAAATGCAGTTTTCTTGCATTGTCAGATCTTGAAGAGGATTTTTTGAATAAGAGGATTTTCAATGCGTTATCAGCGTATTGGTGTGCATGTAAACACTCATTTCATACACCACATATTATGCCCACCAAAAAGTCAATGTAATTATGGCATTTTTGTTCTTAAATGTGCACTCAGTAATATTTGTGTTTGTTTTATTATCTAGGGGTGGGTAAAAATATTGTATTTTCTGATGCATCACAATTTTCATTTGAATGATATCGATATCGATTCTTAAATCTCAAGATCAATCTTTTTTAGGGGCCTGGGTAGCTCAGCGAGTATTGATGCTGACTACCACCCCTGGAGTCACGAGTTCGAATCCAGGGTGTGTTGAGTGACTCCATCCAGGTCTCCTAAGCAAGCAAATTGGCCCGGTTGCACATGGGGTAACCTCCTTGTGGTCGCGATTAGTGGTTCTCGCTCTCAATGGGGCGCGTGGAAAGTTGTGCATGGATCGCGGAGAGTAGCATGAGCCTCCACATACGGAGTCTCCATGGTGTCATGCACAATGAGCCACGTGATAAGATGCGCGGATTGACAGTCTCAGAAGCGGAGGCAACTGAGACTTGTCCTCCGCCACCTTGATTAAGGTGAGTATCTGCGCCACCACGAGGACCTACTAAGTAGTTGGGCATTCCAAATTGGGAGAAAAGGGGATAAAAAAAATAAAAATAGATCTTTTTACTCAATGCGCAACCCTCGACTACAATGGGAGGGTTATAAAATGTTATTTATTGATTGAATACTTGGATTTGTTTGTTTTTGAAAGCGAAAATGATAAAAAAAAACTAAAAATATAAATAGCTAAATTAATGTTTTCGTAATGTACCTAGTTAGGTCCCCTGTATAATTAACAGCATTAGCTGGGAGATAATTTCATTCATATGTAAGCAAAAGGGACATTGTAACTGAAATATACCCAAATGAATCGATATTGAATCAAATCTAAATGGACTCAGAGAAACCTTAATCAGTACCCAACCCTAGTGTTAACACCTAGTGGCTTAAATGCAGCCTCACACAAAAACGGAAGACTTGCAATAATTGAGGGAAACATGAATTCTGCTCTCTACCAGAAAATCCTAAAGGAGAACGTCCGGTCATCAGTTCTTGAGTTGAAGCTCAAGAGCAACTGGATTATGCAGCAAGATAATGATCCAAAGCAGAGGAGTAAGTCCACCTCTGAATGGCTCAAAATTAGCTAAATTAAAGTTTTGGAGTGGCCTAGTCAAAGTCCTGACTTGAACCCAATTGAGATGCTGTGGCAGGAACGGGCAGTTCATGCTCGAAAACCCTCCAATGTGGCTGAACTAAAGCAGTTCTGCAAAGAAGAGTGGGCCAAAATTCCACCACAGCGTTGTGAAAGACTGATCTCCAGTTATGGGAAGCATTTGGTTGCAGTTGTTGCTGCTAAATGTGGCATGACCAGCTATTAAGTTTAAGGGGAACAATTAGTTTTTCACATGGGTGATTTATAGGTGTTGGATAGCTTTTTGCTTCAATTAAAAAAAAGATATATATATTTATTTGAAAACTGTATTTTGTTTACTCAGGTTCCCTTTGTTTTATGTTATCTTGTTTGAAGATCTAAAACAATTTAGTATGAAAAATACACAAAAATAGCAGAAATCAGGGAGAGGGCAAATACTTTTTCACAGCACTGAATGCTTAATGTTTTTCATCATTCAGTGATCAAAACATGAGCATGAGGTGCTGTTTCTGTTTATCTGTCTTTAGCTGTGCTCATGGTGGACTGTACGTGTGATGTTAATGCCTGTCTAAGGCATGATGGTAATGCACAGAAGCAGTGCATCAAATTGTATTCCCCAAACGACTGCGTAATCAGTAAAATTACCAAAAGAGATGAAAAGAATTGCAATGCATTGGAGTCCCAGTTCTTATGTGTGCATCAGCATGGAAACATTGTTTTTAACATTTATTTGCATGAAATGTGCAGTTAGTAGATAATCTTACCTGTTGACTTTTTGTCAGCAGAGTTGAAGATAATTATGTGGATTCTGTGTTTACTCCATTCACTCGTGTGCTGGGACTTTCTGCCTTTTCTCTAGGAGCGTTTTGTCATTACTGTTTATTTCGCACTCTCATACTGGCACCAACGCCTGTGCATTACTGACTCAAAAAGGACCCATTTGAGGCACAAATGTAATTAGAGGGGAGTATCCAACATCTGTTAAGGGTTTACACCTTGTTAACATGGTTCTACTGGATTCATTGTGGAGTTTGGTTCAGTGCAAATCATTGATATGTGTGTGGAGCTTCACTGCAACACATTTTACACACATGATGATGGTGATGTATAGTGTTAGAGTAGAATTTAGATACCTGATCACTCTGTGTTAATTAACATATCATTATCATCTTAAATGGAGTGAATCTCTTTTGTACTGTGTCTATCCCAGGCGATTTATAAGATGGTGTCATCAGTGATGAAGATGCCAGAGGATGAATCCACGCCTGAGAAGAGAACAGAGAAGATCTTCAGACAAATGGACACCAACCGAGATGGTAAACTCTTCTTTGTTAGATGCTCTAAATTTGAAAGCTGAAATTTAATTTCTCGGCCACTAGCGTCACCAAACGGTATTGCAAAAATAATCACTGTGTTCAAGCACATTCCAGAAAACTCACCCCTTGTATTGGTTGTACAAACGGATAGTCCTGTCCCAAACTCACACCACTGGTCATGCCAGTGTTGTTAGGTTGGGCTTGATGGGATGCTCAAACCGGAATGTTTTGAAGGTGCCACAGTGTTACACTTGAATTGATATCAACCTACAAATGGCTTACTTCTAGTTAACTGCATATTAAACTGGGGATGAGAGAGAATTTTCACATCGAAAGGATTACACTCTTCATCTTCAAATGAACTTGGTTGTATTAGTGCTTTCTTTTGTAAAGGATGTTTCTGTTTGTTTGTTTACTCTAACAGAAAAATGTTTAAATGCCTCATTACTTTAAAAGGTCTAGGATTAATGAATGGGTTGCAGAGCCCCATTAGTCAATGCCGTTTTTGTATGACCATCCACTTCAGGCGTGAATGAAAGGGGGGCGTGAATGAAAGATGATCAAAGGCGTGAATGAAGGGCGTGAATGAAAGATGATCAAAAACTAAAACAATGGATTAAATATAAAAAAATTACTGATTCCATGGTCTGCTGAACTTTTGCCTTGTGATCAGTCACATGGGATGGAATGTGTGTGCATGCACTTGTCTGCAGCATAAGCATATTTCACTGTGGGGATATTGATGTGCAACAAATACCACACATACACTGGATCCACTTAAACTAAATTGAGAATTAAAGGAATATTCCAAGTTCAAGACAGGTTCAGCTCAATCGACGGCATTTGTGGCATCAAAAAAATTTGACACATATCTCTCCTTTTCTTAAAAAAACAAACAAAAAAAACAGCAAAAATCGAGGTGACAGTGAGGCACTTAAAATGGAAGTAAATGGGGACCATTTTTGGAGGGTGTAAAGGCCGAAATGTCATAGCTCATAATTTTATAAAAGCACTTAAATTTTTTTCTTCTGTTAATACTCTTGTATTATTTAAGCTGTACGGTCGTTTAAATCATCGTTTAACGGGATAACTGGAAAATGTTATCACATTGAAGATCGAGAGGAACAGTCCTTGTAAGGTGTCATCACACCTCACTGAGGTATCAGTGTCTGTTCTGTACCAAATATCAAACTTCCTTTTGATTCTTGATATCTCTTTGCCTCCCCTTTGATTTCCAGGAGACTAAAGAAACAGCAGTGCCACCTGCAGACTGATACAGTACATAACAATTTTGAACATGTGAAAACTCAAGCTTAATCATTTGATTCTCTTTGTCCAATGAGAATCCTGTTGTCCGCAAGTTTTAGGAGATAAAGTTTATAATTTCGCTAATTATTTTACCTTACATATATATATATATATATATATATATATATATATATATATATATATATATATATATAGATGGATGGATGACACAATATTCAATGAATCTAGATTCTAGCTGATAAGATTTAGAACGTTCTGCCCAGAACAGAATTAGACATTTACTTTATGTATAGAGCTCTAAATCTATTAAAATGTTTAATCAAATTAATTACATGACATGCCAACAAATTAAGAGAATTAGCTGCATATAAAAACATTTGCTGAGAAAGCCTCTCTAGAACTCAAAAACGCTTGTAAGGACACATCAATGTACACATGCATCAGATGGATGCTTTTGGAGCATCTTTACTATGGTTGTGTCACGTAATAATCTGTGTTTTTTGGTCACTTTTTTAGAAATATAAACATTTTAACATATTTTTTATATAATTAATCACGCTGAATTAATAAATCGACAGCCCGCTTTATAATATAAGGTGTATTTCACACTGTGGATACATAAGAACTGGCTCAGTAGAGTAATTCGTTCTAGACTCCGTTAAAGGGTTACTTCACCCAACAATGAAAATTCTCTGATGATTTACTTAGCTTTAAGCCATCCCAGATGTGTATGACTTTCCTTCTTCAGCAGAACTGAAGTGAAGATTTTTATAAGCAGATTTCAGATCAGTTTGTCCATATAATGCATGTAAACGGGTGCCACCAGGCTGCTGGCTGTTTGACAATCCAAAAGACATATTTAGGCAGCATAAAAGTAATCCACACGACTCCAGTCGATCAATTAATGTCTTCTGAAGCAAATCGATAGGTTGGTGTAAGAAACAAATTGATAAACGTTTTTTAACTTTAAATCGTTGCTTCCGCCCAGCGCTGTATTGCTGTTTGAAATGAACTAAATCTCACGTGATGTTCGTTCCTCTGTTGTATACAAAGACTGCGCTTCCGACTTCTCGCGTGAATGTGCCATTACGCTTATGTCACTGATGTCTCTACTGCTGGCAGGCAGAGATTTTTAAAAGTTAATATTATTTTATTTTTATTTTTATTTTTAATTTTATTTTTTACACAAACATATCGATTCGGTTCAGAAGACAATAATTGATTACTGGAATTGATTACTTTTATGCTGCCTAAATATGCCTTTTGGACCGCCAAACAGCCGGAAGCCTAATGGCACCCATTTACATGCATTGTATGGACAACCTGAGCTGAAATGGGTTTATAAAATTCTTCATTTCAACTCTGCTGAAGAAGGAAAGTCATACACATGTGGGATGGCTTAAAGGTAAGTAAATCATGAGAATGATGAATTTTGAGTTTGGGGTGGACTAACCCTTAAAGTACACTGCTAAGAATATTTTTAGTACGGCGCTAGTGGAAAATGCATGTTCAAGAATCGTTTATGGAGCTGAAAGTCATAAAAATCAGAGTTGTTTTTCTTTGTCTTTTGTTTTTTGTGTGTTGTTTTTTGTTTTTTTGGAACCAGTTTTTACAGAGATTACCAGAAGAAGTGTTTGTATTATAGCCTTGAGGTAACACACAATGGCAATTTATCTAGATTCTAGCTGAAAAGAGTTAGACCTTACCTAAAAGAAATAATGTAAAGTTAACTACACTGTCTTTTCACATGCTTTGTTGTTTTGTTTATATTTACCAGAAGACTTGAAGGCTTATCAGATTTAACAGAAAGGCTGAAATCACTTGATACTTTTTTGCTCTGCTCACATTTTCACGATAAGCCAGAAATCTGAAAACTTGCCATAATTTTTCTTGTGTAAATAATCAGATTTTTCTAAGAGTCCGTGTCCTCCTCTGTTTTATCATAGGGAAACTGTCCCTGGAGGAGTTCATCAAAGGGGCAAAGAGTGACCCATCCATCGTGCGTCTGCTACAGTGTGACCCCAGCAGTGCGGGACAGTTCTGAGATCTTTGTCACATGCTTCATTTTATTTATTTATGGGTTTTAATTTAGTTTTTGATATAGTCACTCCTTCCACTCGGAAGGAAATTATGGAGGATCCATTTTTTTCTAGAGTCGGGCATCTGGGTCCCATCACACTGAGCTTGGCCAGATATAGTTACACACACACGCACACACCAAGGAGCTCCGTGCACTCACACACACACACACACACACACACACACACACACACACACACACACACCGTCATTGGCTGTGTTATCTCTATAGGGAGCTGCACCAGGTCTGCAGGCCTGTGATGGGTGAATTATGGTAAATAGAGCATCTATCACTTCCTGATTAGTAAACCAGTTTCATATTATGTTAAATACATAGTCAAGAATTATTTCTGATATTATTAGAGTTCTATATTCTTTGTTGTATGTGGGACTTTTTTTTTATTTTATTTTTTTAAGTTTGGTCAAGAAAGGAACATTTAGTAGTGGTTTAAAAGGGGAAAGATGTTTCATTTGTTGTTTTTTTTTTCTTAAATCTGATGCCTGAATCATTGTTCAAGAGAGAAAAATCACGTCCAACAGTAACTCAAACAGGTAACAGTAGTGGCATCACTCTAGTATTTATATTGGTCACACCTCCATTTGATTTGAATATTTGGGGTACTCAATACAGCACTTTGAAGTCCTAGTCTCAGCCAACTTTATTGTTGGAACATCACAGTATTATTAGCCCACAGGACCAATCAGTCAGGCATACAGATCTTTGTTATTGTACACCGATGATTCCCCACATTTTGCTTATGATATCAAGAGCCTTATTACCTAGTGCTGGAAGCGCACATCAGTTTAGTGTGGATTCGTTTGATTTTAGTACAAAGTCTACTGTTTCTCTTTTTCCAGTTTTCTAATGTTTGCACTCTAGTAACTTGTAGGCTTGTATATTAATCTGAAACATGAAATGTCAGACACGCATGCAAAACTGTTCTCAGAGTTCCAGAGGATGCAGCAATCAGTTTTGTTGATGTTTTTAGCAAAAAGCATGTAACACCAATTTTCTGCATTTGTGGATAGGAGGGTATTTGTGTAATTTGTATGCATGTAGTGTGTGTACGTGTGTGGTTAAGATCAGTTGCAGCCAGTTCGCTCACCCTGGTTATAGATGTTGTGATGCATTGTTTGAATTACTGCAGAAAGTGGGCTAATAACTCTGTTATTGAAGAACTAAAGTTTTTTTTTTATTATTCAGAGCTAGCATGATTTTAGAATCACTTTTATTTGCTATACAAAACTCTGGATTGTACACGAGCATCATCAAATTACTGAACTGCCTTACACGCTCAAATGTTTCTGTGGCTGAGTGATTTTTATATGGCTTTGTTCATTTTTGTAATTAAGCTTCAATTGCAGTAAATTAGCTTGCATCTGAAATGACAACCTGCAAGAGAGTTTAGTTTTATGCTCTTCCAGTTCACCCATTAGCAGATTAAAAAAAGGCATGTAATTGTGTTGACTGCCTATTATTTAATATATTAATCTACCATACTGAATTATTTGATACTTATTTAAAATCAACATGGACTATAATTAGGAATAGAACCCATTTCTCTTCAAATACTCCTGTGCATCTGTTTGATTTGGAACACTTATAGATTATTAAAGTCATAATAGTTCTCAAATCACCTTCTGTCCTGCTTTTAGTAAGCATGCTGAAGTCACAGAGTTCCACAATTCTTCTGCTGAAGTTCAATGTTCTTGAATGTCTCTGCAAATGTCTAATACCTCACCACCATGCATTCAGTTCTGCTCTACTGTTTAATGAACTTTTTGAATGTTTTTTTCCTTTTTTGTTTTACTCCTTGAACACCTGCTGTTTTGTAAAAAATGAAAAAAGTTGAAATGGCAGATCAAAACTGCAATGTTTTTTTTTTTTTTTTTTTTTCATGTTTTATGCATATTTTATGCAGTTTTAGTTTGTTTTTGTTTTTACATCTGACGTAACATTTCTCTGTCACAATTGTACCATGTGGTCAGGTGCCAAAAATATGAAAGCAGTATTGTATAAATTTATACTGTACAATTGTTATTTGTAAAACAAATTGTTTGTAATTGTTGCATTTTGTAGATTTTATATGGTAATCTGTATTTTGTGACTGTAGATTTGAGACATAGAAATTTGTTTTGGTTAGCATATTAAGCAGAAATTAAATCTGGAGCGAACAGAAAACATGCTGCATATCATCATTGTTTTTCTTCAACCCAAGTCAATTGCAGCTGCTAAAATAAACTTGTCATCAAAATGGGTTTGAAAAATAGTAGTACCAATGCTAGCCACAAGATGTCAGCAGAATATTTCTAATGAATTTAAGAGAGGAGGGAAAAAACTGCCTTTACAAGGCTTCACAAGTAACACACAGTATGCAAATAACAATCTATTACTAAAGAACACAAGTCATTTCATTTCCCTGTCAGTTCTGTTCCTATAAATGTTACCTTTCCTAAAATAATGTTCACTCGGTACTGACAACAATGAACTTTTTTGCATACACCTGTAGAATTCCCGTCACTTTTGAGGAGTATTGTTCTGTAATTTCTGGAGGTCCTGCCCAGCCCAGGGGCTTGAGTGAGGAAATCTTACACATGTCTGACTCTCTCTTTGGCAACTCTAGATCTTCTGTCTTTGTGGCTTTGTAAGATTAGATGGAGGAGAAGGTGCAAAAACAAAGAGGAGCTTTCCTCAAAAGTGTTTAAAAGTTAAAAGTGTAAACATTAAAGATATAAGGTGAAAAGGAAAGGCTCTGAAATTATGTTCAATATTGGAATTTTTATATTGTTTTGTGTTTTAGAAAATTAGGTCTGCAACTCTTGTTGAAATGTAATACTCTTTGCGTCTCTTTTTTTCATTGCCACTTTAACACCTCTTTAAAAATAGTTTTTAGGGCTTGATACTGTTTTAGACTTTCTCAGGAAGCAGAAGTCTGCTGTGCAGTTGCAGTCTGAATTCTGCAACAGTACATGTAGTTTGGGGTTTGGCCTTTTTCTCACACTCAAAACATGACATCATATGAGTCAGCTGGATTAGTCCTTTCCCATGAAATTGAATTCAATACATTATACACTATGCAAGAGACGGTGAGCACTCATTATCGTAAAATAGTTTTAAAAGGTGGTGCATTGGAAACACCTTTGTCTGTAGTACCCAACAATTAACACTCACACACTCAAGGACCTTCTGCATGTGAAATTAGAAGAGTGCACGTTTGAGCCTTTATTGGACATGCATGACTGGTGAAAGTGTGTGTGTTGTATAAACTACTTTCGTATTTTGCTAACAATTCAGAATCGTTACCTGTCAGACTGGTAGAAGCTGAAGCTCTTCTCCAGGTCTAAACAGGTCATTTTTCTTTGAGGACTCGGGCATGCCACACCTTTTGTGAAATGTCCCATGAAGTGCGATAAGGATGCAGATGAGACATAGTATGTACTTCGTGCGAGAACAAGACGTGCAATTACAACTCTAATTTTTTTCTTATTATTCTAACATTATTCTTTTTTATTTCTGTGTATATGACAAATAAAAGATGCTCTCTAAAGGCCTGTACATTGATATGATGAAAAAGAAATCAAAGAATTCAACTATAAATAACTGGGGCTAGTGAGCTGAATCTGTTCCTGGAGCAAGTTATGAAATTGTCAGGTAGCCTATCAGTTTCAGTTCCCATGAACGACTGCAATTCATTAGTATGTTTTCTCGCGTGATCATGATAGCTTCCTCTTTTTTTTTTCTTCTTTTTTATTTTTATTATTATTTTTTTCTTTGTACAATGCCATGTTTTTGTCGTCTTCTAGTCTGCTCATAAAGTGCAGCAAGAACTGATGCCAGATCAACTAAATCCCAGATCTGAGCAAAGAGAGAGAACATTTGAAGCCTTTAAAATTGAGCCACACCTGTTAGTCTAACAGACACTTTTATCTGCAACCCTAACAAACAAATGGCAGTCTGCTGGTCAATAATAGATGTATTTGGATAAGCTCAGACAGAGGGCTCAAAGTGAGCAAACATTTCCTTTCTTAACAAGAAAAACTCAAACTTCTGAACTCTATAGAAACAATTGAATGAAAAGTCACATTTAATTGTACCCTTGGTTAAATATAGACAGACTAAATGGACAAACTGCTCTTCTGCCAGCTGTCAGAGTTTTTTTGCAGATCTAAAACAGTGTAAACAGGTCTGAACTCAAGCTAAAGTTGCGAGAATACTACAGGTTCACCATTTCTGTTGATGTTTTACCAAATTAAATAATAAGGTCATTTTTTCTGCTATTTGAAGGTTAACCAGCATATAAAATAGCAACAAAACAAAAAAATGCCATAAAAGCACAGCCTCATCTAGAGTAATATTTCATTGCGTAATCAATGTCAAACTCCCACAAGTAGACTGTGTTTCTCTATTTCGGGTGCATTAGTGTTTTAATAACAGTAGGCATACAGGTAGCGGTCACGCCTTCTGCCTGGTTTTGGGCCAATCAGCATCTTCGAATCACAGCGGCGGCGCAGCGATTGGCTGTGTCGTCCCCGCCTCCAGGTAACGAGAGCGCACCTTTACCTGCTCATAATAACAGTCACCTTAAGAGTTCCCAGAATTAACACACTTTTCCGCTTGATCCTGAATGTTTGGCTGCTCCCCTTTGTGTGGAACAGACGGAGGATGCTGTAATGAGAGTCGGATGCGAGAAGTGGTTTGACCTGTAGTCCGAGTTTTCTTCCAACCGTTCCCTGCGACTCACCTGCCGCATCCTCACCGACCTGAAAGTCCAGTTTCGCGGCGAGAGCCCAACAGTGCGCATGGCTCATGAGGAAAAGTAAGTCGCGAATGAAAACATTAATACCATTTATAAGACATTTCAATGGTAAGTTAGTCGTATGGCACTACGTTTGTAAGCTGTCAGCTTTTTCCATTTCATTAGGTGTTGTGTATTGTATGTGATGTCATATTGTTTAGTTTGAGTATATTTAATTTAACAATGAATGGATTCCATTACCTAAAGGTAACATAAACTGTAATATGTATGAGAGTTATCTTACTCATGATACAATGTTATGTAATGTATATTATTAGTTGATGATAAAGCATTAAAAAAAGGGTAACACAAACGATGAAAATAGTAGAGGTCCTAGAATAGAACCCTGTGGCACTCCACAATTGTTTTGTTTTTTATTGTTTGTATTATTATTCTACTTTATTATTATTTGTTGCTATTCTTTTATTTATATATTTTTATTATTAATTTGTTTCTATTTATCTATATTATATTTTTCTATTTTTATTTATTTTTTTATTGTCATTTATTTCTTTATTTGGGTGAATGGATTACCAGTGTAAGGGTTACATCACCACAGATATTGCAATATCGAAGAACAAAGAATGAGTGAGAAACATTGATCAGATTATTTTGCCTTTTGCTCTTGTCTTCTTTTTTGTGTTTGTTTGCTGTTCTACAACTGAATGTAACGGTGGGCCTGGGCAGGTGGCTTATATTAGCCAACATCCTTGTACAGCTCCTCCTATGCAGTCCTTCCTCACTGTAGTATCCATATCTTGCAGGATATAGTCCATTGTCCAACCGAAAAAGCAATTGTGTGGAAAATGTAAAAGGATAGTGCTGGGAATTTCAGGTGTATGCTGCAACTCTTTGCATACTTCACAAACCCTGAGGTACAGAGAGAGGTGCTGTTATTGGGCTCAGGCCTGTTGTCCACATTTTGATAAGTATTATTTTTATTTCTGTGAAGGCATTTCTAGTTCATGCATCAGAATGTTTGATGGGTTTAGTTTTGGCTTAGTATTTGATTCTGAATGTTTGTCTATTATATTGATAGACCAATATACTGTATTAACTAGGTTGATCAATTGGCTGATATTGGACCATTTTGAGATTATCAGCATCAGCCGATAACCTTGTCCACTTGGTCAATTAACATTTACACAAACTCAGATCTCAATGGATTATAAACTATTTCTGATTTCAGTTTTTACAGTGCATTTTAGTGAATACTGTGTAAAATAAATGTTTTATTTCATTTCAGCAATTTTGTGCACATCTCATTTGTTGTCATTATATTATGTGTTGGCATGATTGTGGCCATTGGCCACCCTGCTCTCTAGATATTGATATTGGTCATTGAAAAACACATTGGTAGACCACTAATCTTTAAAACAACTCACATTTCTTCAGAAATCTGGACTTTCTTGAATCTGTTTCCTAATTACTGTAGCTTTGATTAATAATTGCTGTAACCATTGTTTATAGATATAGGTATATATGTATGTAATATGTACCCCTTTTAAATAAGCTTCTCTGTATGTTACAGTAAACGTATGGTGGTGGTGGTCCCTAATGAGATGTCTCTCCCATCACGCCGTCCCTTCACCAGTGAAGATGAGGCTTGGAAGTCTTACCTGGAGAACCCACTGACTGCTGCCACCAAGGCCATGATGAGCATCAATGGAGATGAGGACAGTGTGGCTGCCTTGGGACTGCTTTATGATTACTATAAGGTCAGAGGTCATCTTATAACTCTCCAGTCATAAATGACTAGTCAAACGTTTGGACACACTTGACTGAATTCATGATTCTTATGATCTTAGAAAACTTTTGATATAAAGACTCATGCTTAAACGCTTGAAAATAGTTTCATAGACAAATATATATTGTGCCTGTATATTAATTTCCTTACAAAACTAAAATTTTGTGTTTGAAATGGACCAAATAGTAAAGAATAAGCAGCCAGCAAGTGTCCAGCATACACAGGAACTCAATACTTTTACTGTTTTAAAAGCATCCCAGATGTATATATCCTCTGAAGTTGGATGAGACGATGCTGAAAGTGTGAAGAACTGTAATTTAGGCCAAGGGTGGCTTCTTTGAAGAAGCTAAAATATAAGATGGTTTTGATTTGTTTAATTTTGATTTTTTTTTGGTCAGTACACCATTCCCATTCTTCCATCTGAGTTATTTCATTGTTTTGATGACTTCATGGTCATCATGATTAAAATAAGAAGGACTAGGTTTTGACATAGTGTTAATGCCCTAAGAAAGCTAATGTGTCTTTTAGAGGCATACATTTTTAAAGATCTTGGCGTCCCAAAGTTAATATTCCCACTCTTTCCTTAGGTTCCTAAAGAAAAGAGGCTCCTACCAGTCCCCAAACTCCCAGAAGAACACGAAAAGAGGTCAGTTCAACACACTTGCTCAGCTGGAACTTCAATATCCAGGAATTCTTTAAACTAACACTTTCTTTCCTTCAATAGGATCGGTCAAGATGACATTGAGTCCACAGACAGTTGTATTCAAGTCCTGAAGTCAGTTCCTGTCAACCTGTCTTTGAACACTGACGCACACAGTGCAGAGAGTAAGCAAGATCTCTTCAGTACAGTGGATGTTGAGGGGGGTGTTATGGCTACTGTGAAGGCTGAGGTTTATGCTCAGGCATTCTCCAGCCATCACCAACAGCACGGGCTTCAGTATCAACGCATGCCCTACCACCAGCCTTTGCAGGAGCCGGCGAGTGTCAGTCATGATGGATACATGAAGGACGGACAGTGCAGTACACCAGATAGCACCTTTGAGGACTCTTACCCTGAAGAAACGATGGTGAGGTTTCTGAAACTGCTTTGATATATAAACTGTATGGAAATGCAAAGAATTGGCAAAATGCTATTCGAAATCATTTTAGATGGAATATAGCATGTCTGCTTTCCAAAAAAAAATTTATGTCAGCTACCCAAAAACATGTCACGGTCACTGGTAATGGGAGCTACTAGTAATTGTAAAATTCAAGAATAGAAATGTAATGCAGTTCAGTCTAATGTGTTTTATGGTTCAACACCAAGAATCTCAAGTTCAGAACCAGTTCCAGATTTAAAAAAAATACTGGAACTGAATGATTTACATAATGATATTCAGATCCATTATGATTCTTGAGCGTCTGCATTCAGACTCGAGAGCAAATTATTCTTAAAAGTCAGTTCTTTTTAATGAATCAATAAAAAAAGACTCATTAAAAAAAGTTATCACCAACCCATCACTGTCTATATTGATTTGAATCTGTCAAAAGACTTGCTCACTGTATCATTCAGAACAGTCCTTGACACTGAAACGCAAGTCATTACTTTCTTCATATCCAACTTAATATGAATCGAGAACATTTATTGTGTTATGTGTTCTTAAGGCTTGTGACGCTTACTGTTGATAAGTGTAAATACTGACTGGTTGTTCATTTTACCATGTCTAGTTAATGCTACACATTCAGAAAAGATCTGAATGTGTTGTAATAAATGGTACTTCAATTAAAAAAGAAAAGAAAAACTCTGTTACCAAAAAGAAGTGTTGTTTTTGTTCCGTATATTTGTTAAGTATATAGTTAGGACCAGTTGTTCTGCACATGAATGGGATGGTTTAAGAACCGTAACCGTTAAGTGGAAATTGAATCAGAACATGATTCCCATCTCTTATGCTTTTTCTCAGTAGGCTCACACCTCTCTGTCATACTGTTTTTCAGAAGTATAGGGTACCCACCACACTAGGGGCCCATGATTTCACCCAGGGCCATCCAGGGGTGTAAGTATTTATATTCAATATTTATATTCAAACTAACAAAATCTAGACTTAAACTGTCCAGTTTTGAAATTCTCAGCAATGAAATATACATTTGAATTGGAAGGGTCTGGAAATTCTGCCAAGCTGAGTCTATATAAAATGCTCTGAATCCCTCAAAATCTGAGCAGAGAGTTCAAAAACGTCATGATTTTAGCATAAATAGTCTGTAGGAGAGTAGATCTACCACATTCTTACGAGTAGTAAATAGCAGTGCACATAACATTTATATTCAGGAACTGTTCCTCCGTAGAAAATGTAACTCCCATCTCTGTTCACAGTAATCTTCTTATCATGTAAACATCATTAGAAGTAGCTCTCATGTCTGAGCAAAAATAAAGCCTTAGTCATTACTGGGGAAAATATTGTATTTGATTGTATTAATGCATTTACGAGAGACTTGCATTGCTACATCATTTTTTTCATTTTGCACATCAAAAATTTGATCTTAAAAACCCTATATGCTGTAGGTTTTTCTTCACTATAACTTTTATCTTGTTTTTCACCATGAAAACAGCCATGGAAGCAAACATGGTGTGAATTCACTAACAAATATTTACACAACAGTATTCCTCCATCTCTCAGAGAAATGTTCCAGTACAACATAGAGGCGAGTCGCTCAGCCCGCGAGAAGGCCGATGAGGGGCCGATGATCTATCTGAACAAGGGCCAGTTCTACGGCATCACCCTCAGTGAGTCTGGAGCCAAAAAGGGCCTTCGGCATCCCATCAGTAAAGTGCGGGTGAGGTCTGGTGTTGCTATGGCAACTACTCAAAGCTGTTGTTTTCAGAGCTTGAGTATATTTGATATCAAGGACCAGTATCAAGTACATCACTGTAATGCTTCCTGTCTCTCTTTCAGAGTGTGGTGATGGTGGTGTTTGAACAGGAGAAGTGTCGAGATGAACAGCTAAAGCACTGGAACTACTGGCACACCCGCCAGCACACAGCCAAGCAGAGAGTCCTTGATATAGGTGAGATACTGCGAAAGATTCAAATTATTCCTATAGAGATTTGTGATCATCAGTTATGTTATCAGTTAGGATTTCGTGTTTTACCATTTTTCATCAGAAATAGTTTAAATCACATTAATGCATGTCAACAGTCCAGCAGCTTTTGGTGTACTATGTATTCTCCTTTCTCAAAGTTTCTGTTTTGCCACAATGACAACATGATGCACTGCACCAATCAGATTAACACCTGCCTTTCAGTCATGTTAATTTGCTCTCACAGTCTGAAATGTCTATATAAAATGGCATGATAAATCTCTTTGCAGGAACAATTTGGTCCATTTCCATCAACACTACCCTTTATTTTGCGCATGTTGGAGACACGCATCTAAATTGCATATTCATTTAGGGAAACGCAAAAATTGCCAAGACGTGTTCTGAAAGATGCAGTCCTCAGAAGTCTTTTTCAATAGACCAGTTTGGACATCTGCCATCAAAGATTTTGGCATGATAACGACTCCTAAACTGTATATTTGACCTTTGTCCTCGGCAACTAATCTCCTACCCTGTACTAGTTTCATGTGTCGTAGCACTCCGCTGTTTCTCTCTTCTTATATAATAAATTAAGTTTAACTGAAATCGATATTTCATGTCCATTTATTTATGTGTTTAGTAAGTAGCCATGTAAAAAAGCAGGATAATGTAGAGTCAGTCAGTCATTATTTCTAAATAAACCCCTTCAGGGGTCGGGGACCAGATCAAACTGTCTGGGTTTATTTTGCAATAATGCCTGTACATTGTCTGTCTGGAATACTGAATAACTGGAGTTCCCTCCTTTATCTATATATTTCTTTCTCTTCACAACCCCCTCATTCACATTTTTTGGAAGTGTATCCCAGGAAAGTGGTCTGCAACTTTAGCACAATGCTTAGGGCAAAGTACTCCATCATAGCTCCCTGTGAGGAAGCATTAGGACAATGGGGGTCAGGTTAAAGAAAGGGGGGTTTTGAATCCTGTGGACCACTGTGATGGTCTCCTTCATGGCAGCTGGCATGCTGATACGGTTCGGGCATGATTTCGGAGGATAGAAACCTGATCTGCTTATCCTGATGTTGTCCTGATTTGAATAACAGTATCCAGGGATTTTTCATAGTGCCTGAGGCTGAAGATCAGGATTTGAATAGGAGCGTTAACCGTTGGGAGGGAAGCTGAATCCTCAGACAAACGGGGGCTTGGGAAAGGGTCCTACTCTTTTGTAAATGGAAGGCTTGAGTAACATCTGCCATACATTGAAGGGGTTTTGTATTTACACAGCAGGCAGGTACCATGTCATAGACTTGAAGCGTGTAATACAACGCCTCCATAAAGAGACAAATCTCTTTCCCACATATAGCAAGTCTTCATGCTTAAAAAAATACTTTTAATGGCTTTCAAAGAGAGTTATAATTAATGCAGAAACTTATTTACAGTAGTACTGATATTGTGTTTCCCCAATGCCCCCCTTCACCCCTCCATCCCCATCCAGCTGACTATAAAGAGAGCTTCAACACCATTGGTAATATCGAGGAAATCGCCTACAATGCTGTGTCCTTCACCTGGGATGTCAATGAAGAAGCAAAGGTGAGAGTTTTTGTTTTTTTTTTACCTTGACAGATTAGAGGTTCTGTACTTCAAATGCTTTGGCTACTTATTTGACTCTCTTATAAAGTTTTTGACACTTACCATCTTATTGTCAGCCCTGGATGCTGTGTGCAGCAAGGCTCAAGCTATTTAATAACAGTCGCTCAACCGGAGGAAGGCTTTGGAGGAGATTACAACTCCTCCTCTTCCCAGAAGCATCCTATTCACTGTCAGGAGGATTTTTCCTCCTTAGTTCCAGTGCTTAACAAGCTTTCTTTAAGTGCACACTGAAGGGCGGAGGTCCATCTAGTGCTCATGGTCAATATTTGTTGTTTTTTTAAATGGTTACCTGAAAGGGTTGAAGCTTTTGAAGTAGTCTGATGTGTCATTGGAACAGTCTGTGTAGATTTAATAGCAGGCCTTACCTTCTGGAAATCAACAACTGGTTTCTCTATGGTGTGAGGTAGTGTCAGAAATTAACTTTTATATTTATTACCTTTTATAAGAGCATTTTTTTTTTATCTCAGCATTCAAAACAAAAGATGTGTCTCATCTGTTTAGGTTAGACGCTTCAATTTTAGCGATTCATTAAAACAAATTCTCAAGATTGAGAACGATGACCTCTAAGAATTAAATCAACAGTTATTCATATTTTATGCAATAATACGTAGAACTAGGACTATAATAGAATATTAAGAACTGTTTCAAATGTTACATTACGAGGCAATTTTTTGCACCCACATTTTGGATTTCGTGGGCATTTTAGCCCTGAGCCCCACCTTAATTTCTGACCTTGAAATGTGGCTGTGAGGCCCTTTAGTAGATGTAGTTATAAAATATAAGGTATATGATACACCACCAGAAGCTATTTGTTTTAATTAACTTCAAATATTGGTAACACTTTACAATAAGATTTAATTTGTTAAGGTAACATTTGTTTACATGATAAACAACAAATAATTCTTTTGTAAATACATTTGTAAATCTTTGTTCATTTCAACATTTACTAATACATTTTTTAAATTCAAAGTTGTATTGTATATATTAACATTAGATAGTGCGACAATTTTGTTTTTATTTATTAACCTTAACCAAGATTAATAAATGCTGTTATTTTAATATTCTTCTTTGTTGATTCACGAGACCTCATGCATTAACTAATGTAAAAAAACAGAACTTTATTCCAGTGTCACCCAAATATCTTCACTGCAAAACATAATTTCTTAATCAGTATTTTTTTTTGTATTGTTTTCCAGTAAAAATACCTAAACATCCTTAAAATCAATTTACTTGTGAAGCAAAATTGTGTAAGATAATAAGACTTGTTTCAAAGAATATATCTTAAATTGTTTATGTTTCTTGTATTAAACATAAATATAAGAAACATTTAGTTAAACTGAAGTGTATACTTAAAAGTAGAAAAGGAATTCCCCAGTGTACTGTAAGAGAAATAAACTTAATTAATATATTCTTTGGAGTCTTATTATCTTAAACAATTGTGCTTCTCATGTACATTTTCTAAGGATGCTTAGATATTTTCACAAAAAAAAAAAAAAAAGACAAAAATAACGAAATGTTAGGCTGTTTGTTATGGTACAAGATGTGGCGTTTTCCACTTCATTTAACATTTTTAGTTTTGTGGTTGCCAGGCAACCATCATCATATGATGGAGGGGGTAAATTTATCATTTTCAGTTCATTTCCTTTAATTAACACATGCATGTTAAAGTGGGAAAAATATGCTAATGTTCTGCTCTGCTGCCTCTCATGCATTTTTTTCCATGACTTAATGTAAAATGCAGAAAAGACTCAGCAGAGAATACAAACCTTCCAACGTAGGGTTCATCTGATTATAATATGATTGATAATAAAGGAGGATGTTATAAGAGTTCAGCATTGATTGTTTTGTATTTGTTAAATGATCATTTGCACTCACACACTCACTGTCATACAGAAAGACAGAGCTCACACTAGAAAGATTTGTTTTGACCTTTATGTGGTTCCTAACTGATTCCTGTCAAAATTGATCACGTGGCCCTGAGAAAGCTAGTGGTTCTCATAACACTGAACAGCAAGCTCATGTATGAAACAACAGCTACAGGCACGGACATGAAAGAACGGGAGACCATCAGTGGGAAAGTATTTTCACCTTGGGCTGAAAGATTCACTATCTTTCATCTTTCAACAGTCGTTTTTCCAGTGTCTCTTGATATATTGGCATAAGACAGGTTACAGTTTGGAATATTTCAAATCAATTTGGTTTGGCTCATTATTTGAATAAACCACAGATGTGTAGATAATGAACGAGTGATTATGTGGTTTTTGTTTAGAATCGGCATCAACAGTTTTTATTTTAAGATTGTTAACATATTCAGGAGTGGTAGGAGGATTAAGAAGATTGGCCATTCATTATTAAAAGGTCATGATTGATGTAGGTGACATTTTGCGTGCATAGAAAGTGCATATACGTTTTTTGAGTCCTGATAAACCCTAGTCTATAAAAAAAAAAAAAAAGAGATTTTCAATGGAAAACTGACATGAACTACAGTGTTTGTTTTTATGATTGTGTATACATGGCCGTGTAGTCTATATTTAATTTGTTATTGTGGCGAGCAGGGCGTGGCTGAGCGATAAGTGTGGACTGCTGTGGTAGAATTATCGCAATCAGCCGGGAGATTGATAAAGAGGAGCCAGAGCCACAGTTCGAGAGAGAGAGACGCACAAAGCTGCGTGTGCATGCTTGTGCATGCGCGCGTGTGTGCGTATGTGCTGAAAAGCAGTGCGTGTATTTTATGTGGTGCTGAAAAGTACCCCTTTATGTGTGACTGAAAAGTGTGTGTAAAATAAATGTCTTACGTTTGGATGTTTACCCGGCTCCCGCTTCCAGAGCAAGAGATCTGCCACAGTTATATTTAGTCATGGTTATTGTTTTGGATCTGTCTTTGAAAAGCAAAATAAAATGCATGTGTTGTATTAATTGAACATTTAGCTAATTTCATGCTTCTCATAATTGATTTGCCTACCTGTTTTGTATTTATGTGCAACTGTGAGGTGAACTGCAGCAATTTGAAGGCAGTCATCTTAAAGTTGAGCTCCTTCAGTGAAAAAATTGCCCCTTTGGCTGTCCTGTCATGAGATAATAAGACAAGATTGCCTGGCCACACCTGACCATTTGTTCCTGGCTCTGAAATGCATATTTGTCAAGCTGACTTGTGTGTAATTTCTTTTTCTTTTTTTTTTTTTACAGGTTTTCGTTACGGTTAACTGTCTAAGCACAGATTTCTCCTCGCAGAAGGGAGTGAAAGGTCTTCCACTCATGATCCAGATTGACACCTACAGTTATAATAACAGGAGTAACAGACCCATCCATAGAGCATACTCCCAGATCAAAGTCTTTTGTGACAAGGTTGGTGCAGTGCAAAGGTGTATGTGAATGAAATGTATTGGTTGGGTAATCCATTAGAGATTATTGTGTATTATTGCTAACTGTCAACAGACCTGTATTACAGGTGCTAATGGCAGATTGTCATTATTTAATTTTGACTCGAAATGTTTATAGTGGCAATTTCCTGTGTTTGCCATTGTTATTTCCTGTAGTGGCTGTAACTGATGTGACCTTCATGTATAGTAGCTCCAAATAGTATTTGGACACTTTTGCCACACTTAAAAATATATGAATGACATTGCATTAGATGCAAGGCGAGTTTATTTATATTAAACATTTCATGCACAGTTGTTTTTCAAAGTGCTTTATATATATATATATATATATTTATATATATACTATATATTATTTATAATTACTATTATTATATATATATATATATATATTTTTTTTTTTTTAAGGACAAGAAATTGAGAATATAAAGTAATAAAATCTATTTAGAAATTATTAAAATGAATTTAAAAAAGGAAAGGAACACAGAGATAAAATATAAGATATCATGACAAACTAACAAAATATCAAACCAAGTGGCAACCAGCACACTCTTCAAGCAAAACACTTTCTGTTTATCAATTGTAATGGAACTTGTCCATAGTCTATGTAATGAACCACACCTGTGGTTACTTTTACTCTAAGGTCTCGCAGAATTTGTTTGCAGGTGCCACTTGGTTTGAAATTATTATTATTATTATTATTATTATTATTTAAAAGCAATGAATATAAGTGTAGCTTAAATGACAAAATACTTTTTGGTGCCTCTGTATAGTGTAATGGTATTTGGATTCCAATTAATTGGATGAAGCCAAGAAATGAACCATCAAACCATATGCCTGATTAATTAAATACTACTCAATGAAGCATAATAAATGTCATTTTTATTAGTTTATTTTATCATTTTCTTTTTGTTCCTTATAAAGTATGTGTGCTTGTCCCACAGCACTTTAAAAACCAGACAGTATTATCACACCCAAGCACACAATCATCTCTTTTGTTCCACAGGGGGCTGAACGAAAAATTCGCGATGAGGAGAAAAAGCAGCTCCGGAAGAAGGTTAAAGGTCAAACTGTGGGTGGTCCGGGTCATGATAGTGAGCTCTCATCCAGTCAACCATACATTTCATCATATGCTATATCTTTGAATCATACAGGCATTGCCTATGTGCATTCTCTTCTTGAGAATAATTTTCCACTACAGGTTTTGACCAAATAAGTGTTGTCAGGTTGTTATGACTTTGACCTTATTTGGCTCCGGTGTCCATTGAAAATGTGTGTTTCTCTGTGAAAAGCCTGCTGATTTTGAGTTGAGTCATTGATGTTCTTTCACCCTGTTAGGAAAGAGAGGAGGTTTCACTACCTCACTGCAGAAGAAGTCAGATATTACGTTTTTCAAAACTATGACAGACCTGGAGTCCCAGCCTGTCCTCTTCATCCCTGATGTCCATTTAAGCAACCTCCAGAGAGCCGGTCAGGTGAGAAGCAGGGTAAATACAGTTTCCAAAGTGATACTCAACACAACAGTTGTATCAGTTCTGAACAGTTCCTTCAGTTGGCCCGGAACACTCTAACACAGGCCCCGATCCATCCTTATTGTTGAGCACTGGATGTGCAATGCTCAGTACTGAGTATCGGGGTGTGGCCTCTTAGTAATGGTCAGGTCATAATGTATTGTTAAAATTAAGGCTGTCAATTTAAAACATGAATTAGATCAAATATAACATGTATATGCTTGTTCTTATACTGTGTGATGACCTGTGATGCACAACCAATGGCCAACATCCAACAAAAAGAGGCCTAGTAGCATTCACTGTCATGAGTGTTGTGGAGCATGTGCAGTTTGCTGTCTTTTTAACTTTGTGTACTCTATTTGTGTACAGGTGATCAGTTTTGGCATTGAAGAAACAGAGAGTGATGGGTCAGTTTTTTATTCATTCATTCATTCATTCATTCATTCATTCACATTACAAAAGTGCAAAAAATGATGAATTTGTTGTTCTGTTTGTCATGAAGGGTGGCCTTGAAAAGGGGGTTCAGGTCTTCTGAGGATGATGTTTGTTCTCCAACCGCCAAATACGGCAGAGACGAGAGGAGGGGTCTGTATATATTTGAGCTTGGGTGTGTGTTTTACATATAACCAGAATGTTTTTGTCCCATTCTTCTGTATAAATACTTCCTGTCATACATGATGTTTCTGCAGTTCTGCTGTATGTAAGGAGAGAATCTGATGAGGTTTTTGATGCACTGATGCTGAAGTCTCCAACACTGACTAGTTTGCTTGAGGCAGTAAGTATAATATCATGCAGTACATTCGAGCAGCATATGGGAATTACATCTTTATTCGTAACAGGCAAAAGTATTGAGGTACTAGGGGCAGGCAGTTAAGACCGAATGCTTTCTTGACACAAGCGTAACAAATGGAACTGAATGCAGCTGTCTCGAGATGTTTTTAAAAGTAATTTTAACTTGACTTGGAGTCTTAAAAATGCAGCGCTCATGTGCGAGACATGGTGCAACGGTCAAAGATGAGTATAATACGCAAAGTGCGTATTTACATTACAGCGCAGATGGAGGCAAAAACATGTTTGGTGTGAACGGCCCTTACACAGAATTTTGTAGCAGGATCAGGTCAGATTATAATTATAATTTACAGCGTAAACTAGAGTCATAAATACACTTGTATTTTACAGAAGGTTGTCAAAAGAGTTTCTTTGAATTTAAGGCATAATATGCATCAACATTTGTATTTTTTTCCAAGATATCAGGCAAATATTCTGTTCCTGTGGAGAAGATGACTAAAATATACAAGAAAAGCAAGAAAGGGTGAGTAAAACATTTATACAAAATTCATTATCTCAGATTCTTTATTCCTATTCTTCATACATTTATTAGTGCTAAAAAGTAAAGTTATTTCCTTTCATAGTTTGATCTTTGTATTCAATCTGCACTATCGTTGGTCTTATATTTCTGTAGTTATAGGATGTAATATTTGGCATTGAATTTGAGAAAGAAAAAAAACGTTCCCAATGCTCAGTTTTCTTCCGATGTCTCTCTTATCCAACCACTAGTATTCTGGTTAACATGGACGACAACATCATTGAGCACTACTGCAATGAGGACACGTTTATTCTGGCCATTGACAGTCAGGCTGACTGTTTCCGGGTCACTCTCACCGAAATTTAAAGTTGGTGCACTAACTACATGGATCTGTTTGGAGGACATGGGACCTTGAAACAGCAAAGTCATTCTGTGCTGGTCTATTTGGCCCATATAACCTCTGTTTTAGCAGAGAAATTGCCTCCAGAATTTATTCACTTGGGAATGCACATCAACAGTCCTGCTTTTTCAGTTGAACTTGCTTGAATGAACTTTATGATGGGCAATTTGAACTACAGGTGAAAGGTTACCCCAAAGCTCAAAGTTAATTTTTACATCTTTCCTCTGTTATATGCTGTCTCCCCCTTGTGACCAACAGGGTGAAACATGTACACACAGGTCATGGTTTTCTTACACAACATTCCTTTATAAATAGTGCCCGCAGATCAAATGTGACTGTTAAGGGATTATAAATGTCTCACTATTTCTTTCTCATCTATGGCAAAGTAAAATTGTGTTGTACATCAAATATCATGAAAACTGGCCCAGATGTTACTGCTGTGAATACACACTACACTTTACCTTATGTGTTATGTGGAATGCATGTCAATTTTACATATATTCCTTATTGTGTTGTACGTTGATGTTTTGATGTCTTTTTAAAAATGTATTTTGTACATATTTTTATGCACTATTTTATCAGTTGGATAAACTCACAATTCCAGAGAATCTTCACTCACATTTACTTGTTTGATAAATCGTTATCTGGTCACTTCTAACACCTGCAAAAACAGTCTATCAGCTTTCACTCAAACTTCCGTATTTGTGTACGAACAATGCAATGTTTTAAAATGTATTGAAAGATGGCTCTCATCTATTCACTTGCTGCATTTGACAAAAACAAAAATGATGAGTTTTGTAACACTTGAAACATGCAGGTCATATTGCAGAGCTTGAGAAGTATTATGAAGAGGAGAATTCAGTAAAACAGCAACCAAACTGCCTCGTTTTGAGTCTTGGCGACTGTGCCTGGTTTATTTTTCTTACTGATCATTAATCTAAGCAGGATGCTTATCCTCCAATCAGCTTTTTTGCCCTTAATAAGGCAGGGTTATTAATAGCACTATCAATCAAATCAACTATTTACAAAAAAAAATAAAAAAATGGAAATGGGAACTATAAACATGGAGAGACATTTGGCAGTGTGGTATCTTTGGTAATTTTGGCAAATATGGGGAATCTCAACAATTCATAAGACAATAAGTGGAAGCTAAAGATGAGATCTGACTGTCTTGAAAATGTATATTGAATGCATTACATGAGAATGTGATGTTAGATTATTTGAACAAAAATAAAGAAAGCTTTAAATAGCGTGCAGTGGAATATAGTATACCTGTACAAAAATGTTCATGTAACAAACAGATGTACAGTATTAGATCAGGCATATTTAATCATGGACACTTTAGTTGTGCCTTTGCACATTTATTTGAGTCTTTTGTAATGGGAATAGGGCCTACCAATAACAACAAAACAAAAACAACAGCATCATTTACATTATGACTGAAATTAATTCACTCTTATTTTGAATGTGCCAAAGAGGAAGAAGTGTGTTTAATCAAAAGCGAAAGTGTTTCGTCTATTGAATGGAAATACATCGTCGCAGGTTTCGATAGTAGCCTATCTTTGTGCTGCTTGATGTCTTTGAGTAAAATACGTTTGCACAATTAATCTATACATTGTCAAATAGTAATTGACATCAAGGCAAAGTGGTATTGGTGCTGCTCGGTGATGTTAACGATACTCGTCCTCCTTTCGTTGGCTTACGGTGAGTTGCCGATGTTCCTAAATGATGTTTTTCAGTCAACTCGCTTGCACGTAAATGTACAGACATGTTTATATGAATAAATCGTGTTAATATAACGTTTTACGACTTTAAAATCAAATAATAATGCGTCAGTTGTTGTTTTGGTTTCGTTTTTTCTTTCAATAACGTGAAAGAGATTTGGCGGCCCCTGCTGTTGGAGTGCGTGTACTGTTCTTGTACACGGGTGATTTGGCGACCCCTGCTGTTGAATGAACGTGTTGTCCTAACTGTTCAATCATTACAGGGCTGGACGGAGCTGATGTGGTTCTGTCCTGCTCTCTGATCGAGGAGGGGGGAGGGATGGGGATGGGGGGCATGATGGGAGGCTCTACGTTCAAGCGTACTCCATCTACTCTGGTCTTCAGGGATCTTGTTGGGAATGATGATCTGTCACCAGAGCTGGTGACCCCATATAACCCCCCTGAGACACCTAATGCTGATGATCTGATCTTTGAGTTGATGTGTAAGTGCTGTTAGTATTTAGGGGTGATTTTTCAATTTTGGGATCTTTTCAATCCCCTAAAATTATTTCAAAGGCAAAATGCTTTAAAGGATGGATTAGAAGTTTTTAGTTTAAACTTTCCATATACATATTTTAAAGTCTCTGCCTCTTTCTCCCTCTCTTTTTGTTTCTCACTCCACAGTACCATCTATTCAGATTCCTAATGCAGACTCACTTCTTCATGCTGATTGTAATGAACAGCAAGTGTTTTGTGAGATCAGCAGTTACGTTCCTCGTGGCGCTGATCCGGATTCTGCACCTGCTCATTTCATTGGCTCAGTTCAGCTGGTGGGAGGCGGCCTGAGCCTCACTCTGGTGCTACAAACCCTGTCCAGCGAGACAGCAGAATCAGACACACCACCGCTTATGCAGAGTAAACTAAAACTGCCACTCAGCCAATCAGGAACGTTGATGATAGAGGGTAATTTTGTTTAACACATGATTTTTTTTCTTTTTTGATTTTCTCCCCAATTTTGGCATCCCCAGTTCCCAATGCGCTCTAAGTCCTCGTGGTGGCGTAGTGACTCGCCTCAAGCCAGGTGGCGGAGAACGAATCTCAGTTGCCTCCGCGTCTGAGACCGTCTTATCACGTGGCTTGTTGAGCGCGTTACCGCGGAGACCTAGAGCGTGTGAAGGCTCACGCTATTCTCCGCGGCATCCACGCACAACTCACCACGCGCCCCACCGAGAGCAAGAGCCACATTATAGCGACCACGAGGAGGTTAACCCATCATTACTCTACCCACCCTTTCAGCCGGGCCAATTGGTTGCTTAGGAAGCCTGACTGGAGTCACTCAGCACGAACTTATCATTTGAACTTGCTCAAGCTATCTTTCTGTTCACACCTATATGCTGTCCTATGCATTGATATGTTTTCCTTAATGGTTCCAGAAAGGGAAAGACTGCCCCCTTTTTGATGAGTCATAAGAACTATGCTTTGTATCATAAAGTAACGGATTACTGTTATCCTGTATCTCTCATAGACTTTTCTTTATCAAAGCCATTTATATGTGCATTTCTATGTTGATTTATTTATGTAGCTATTTTAATTTAATTTAAATGAATGTCTTAATTCTAACGGTTTCTTCTGTTAATCTCTTTCTCTTTCCCTCACTGTTCTCTACGACTGTGTTTTACCCAGTTGTGTTTGTGGTATTCTCGCGTGTACCGTCCATGATGGCTCCAATAGGGAGTGATGCTGTTTTAGACTGTGGCTTTAGACAGAAGGACTCAATCCATGGAGAGGATGTGGCACTTGAGTGGCGTCTACAATACAGAGGAAATGGCCATAAAATTCTCGAAATGAAAGCGAGGGCGACAGAGACAGAAGTGGGATCAGATGGTAAGTTACAAGTATTCAAATAATAATAGATTTATGTTGCCCATGACAGAGTCACTCTCTGTGTCTCTGTTAAGATATGGATTTTGTTGGGGTAAACCAATATTAAATATGCATGCAGGCATTTCCTAATCATAATTTACATTTATGCTGATCTCAGCAGAAGAGTATTATTCAATAACTGCCAAAGCTTGAAAATATCTAAGCATCTTTTGGCATACTTTCACAAATACACATTGTCATACCGACAGAACCATTAATCATGCCATATAAACTTAGATGAGATAAAATCTGTGACACATTTTCGAGAGAAGAACTTTATAGACACAGAACATAATACATTTGGGACATGCAGGATCGGATTGGCCATCAGGACCCCAGTGCAAATAGTGGCAGATATTATTTGCACCCCAACCCTGGTGCAAATAATGGTAGATACTAATTGCATCCTGGTGCAAATAGTGTCAGTTACTATTTGCACCCATATTTAAATATTAACATACTGTATGGGCATCACTGCAGCATGTTTATTGTGTTAATTTACAGTCCCACACACACACTACATTAACCCCTACCCTAAAACCTAACCCTAACCTTACCTTAGAATAAATAACCTTGGTTTTACTACAGTAACCATGAAATTGCCTGTAAAATGTTGTCTCCCAACAGTCCAACCCTGGGGACATGACATCATATTTTAAGATGCAGCCTTCTCGAAAATGACTGCTGCTGCTGGTGCAATTTCTGCTAAAAAAAATTACAGTAAATAATGTATGTGTGATGCATGGCATACTACTTTTATCCATTGCAGTACTAGTGAAGCGGGAAGGCACAAGTGCAGAAGCAGATCTGCTGGTGAGAGATGGTAATGCATCTCTTACTCTGAGGAGGTTAAAGGTCACAGATGAGGGCACATACATCTGCACTGTCGGCTCTGGAGAGTTCCAGACTCAACAGGTTGTCCAGCTGCACATTACATGTGAGTCTCTCATTGAGCCCTACTCACACTCGATAACATTTGTTCACATCCATAAGTCATATGAGGACTGTATTTGAAGTAGAGTTGTCAATTTAACGTGTTAATTGAGTTCATGATATAAAAAATTTGTAAAAAAAAATGTAACAACTGAACGGCCAAATATGTCCTATGTGAACGGTCCCTAATTCTACCTTGGAAGGTTCATGACTGATTGCAAAATGGATCTTTGTGGACTGTAGGATAGTGACAGGCTTCTGATCAATGATGTGGAAATAAAACAAAGAATATATTCACTTCTAAATCCATTTTTTAAAATGTTTTTTCAGTGCTTTCATCTGCCACAATAATGCAATGTCTTTATATTAATTTAGAAGCTTTTCTCCAAAATTCTTGATAAATATGATTAATTAATCACCATATGTCATTCATTTAAAAAATGTGGCAATTTCTGACAAGATTGCATCTGTGCATAGCTCTAGAGTTTTGAAAATTATAGTATGTGTTTGTTGCATGTTTAAAGCAATCTTATGATGTTTGATACTACCAATTTTGTCTTTTCACCTTTCCTGTCTCTTCATCTCTTTCTCATCCCTTTACCCTTACTCCCAGAACCTCCTCGTGTCACTCTCTCTGAGGAAAAACTGATATTTGAGGACAAGACACCCCATAAACTGAGCTGTCACTGTCATCGTTACTACCCTCTGGATGTACAGGTCACCTTACTTTCATTACAGCACTAAAGGATTACTACAGGATTATTCAAGAAAATGTCCGATCAGCCTAATAAGCACAGAACCAGTATTTGATACCCAAAAGTCATACTTAAGTAAAAGTTAAGATACCTGTATGGAAACTGAATCAAGTAAAAGCAAAAGTAGCCTGTGAGAAAAACATTCATCCAAAAGTATTTAAGTAACTAATATTAAAGGTGCACTCAGCGATTCCTGAGAAACACTGTTGATATTCCAACTCAACTGCCAAATCAAACACACCCCTCCCTTCAGTGCTCTTTTGGAAGCTCTGACCTCGATTTATCACAATCCTTCTTTTTTTATTTATATTCGTCTGAACTTTACTCTTGGTCTGTTTCTCAGCCATTTGTCCTTCTTGGAGTTTAGAAAGTTCACATCAGCCAGATTTGCCATCACTCTTCTAATGAATTTCCCTCTTGCTCTGCCCCCACCCCCCATCCTGTGCACGCACAAGAACCACCCCCCGTTGCTGATTGGCTGGGGTAGTGTTGTGTGGATTGGTCCGATCCACTTTGTTTTTGTCCCATTTCCAGAGCCAGGGCTATGTTCAAATACTAGATTTTTTTTTCAGCCCACCCACAGAACAGACAGCTAGCAGACTGTGGGGAGATATTTGCAGAATTTGACAAAAAAAGTGTATTGGATTAGAATTACGGAGTGCACCTTTAAATGTACTTAAGTATCAAAAGTGCAATTGAAGAGTACTCATACTATTTTCTGAATGAGTTTGACTAAAGGTTTTGACCAATTTAAAAAAAAGAATCAACTCTAAAGAACAATTTGCTTGCGAATTGGACGTAACCATGGGCGGCGCTGAATATTTTTAGTAAAGCCCTGAATGTCAAAAGTACAGATACTTCAGAATTAAGTCAATACTAAAATAGAAATCTGTTATAATATTAAGAAATATATATAAGTAGTAATACTGGTCATTCTACAGGATCAGTAGTAATACCAAATACCTACTCCGTCGGTACCCACATGCTGTCTTACTGTAAGCTGCTTACTTGCAATAAGACCACTTGTGGCTGTGTGTGAACGGTCAAAATGCCTGTCTTGGTGAGTTATGGGAAACTGTCCAGATGCAATAAATGTTTCATCAAACATTTAGATTTACTGTATAATGCTAAGAAAACGAAGACTAATATACAGATGTGCTCAAGGAATTTGCAAGCTTTAAGATACGAGACAGACACTAGGTTTTGCAAAACCCTAAGACCTGATGTCATGAACTTTGCAAACTTTTTGGTTAACTATCTCTGAGCATCTATGCAGCTTATATTTGCAGCTATTATGTTTTCAGTTTGTAGTCACAAAAACAGGGGTCTGAAGAAAAGTATACTGAAAATAAAATTTTATGATGATCAAAAAACAATGTGTCTGGTTTAGTTGTGTTTTGCTGTATCCTGACTGACCTGTGCACCTCTAGGTGGAGTGGTTATCCCAGCTGCCCTCTGCGGAAGAGCCTGTGTCTTTCTCAAAAGAATCCTCCCTCTCCAGTCATCGGCAGCACAGTGATGGGACATATTCTCTCTCGTCTCACCTCATCTTACGGCCCGACGAACACCCACCAGGAACTGTTGTCACCTGTAGGGTCTCTCACACTGCACTAGAAACACACAGCGATGCCAGCCTGACTGTGGACAAACTTGAGCCAAGAGACTCTTACAGTTAAGTTACACATGAATATAAACAGTAAACTGTGCTTAATCTTAAATTGAGCTCAACAAGTATTTTAAAACCATGACTTAATACCAAGTAGAATAATTTATCTCTCTGATGAGCAAATTTAATATGCATATTAATTAAGCTATGATTGTAAATCTTGGCTTAATTTAGATATTCGTAATTTGTTTAAACAAAGTCTGTTTCAAACAAAGTCTTTTTCTCTTTGTGAATTCAATAGAAACAGCCTTCTGGACAGTTGTTTTAATGTTGATGATATCTTTGGTATTTGTGTATCAAGCATTCAAAGGTGCAGGTGAGTTTTGCTTTTTAGAACTTCAATAAGTCTGAAACATGTTTTTTTTATAACAACATATTACTGTATATTTAACTAGTTGACACCCATCTTTAAACTATATAAAGGGGAGTTAAATATTAATATTATCTGTTTGTATTAAAAAATGTTTAATAAAAAAAAAAACTATTTATTTCTTTTAAGACAGCTAAGGGCCAGTCATCTGCGGGCATGTGAGGAAAAATCGTGGAAGGAACTTGGAGCTATTTTTATTTTGTACTTTAAAGGTCACCAGTTATCTTCTAATGGGTGTTTTAAATCAGTCACTGCACTGTAAACTGTGTTTATTTAATGGGATTTTAATATCAGCAAAAAAGTCTTTTATGTAACTTATTCTAGAAATGTAAAATAATTTAATTTGTTTTATTTTATGTTTTTGATTTGTTGATACATTTCCATTTTTTATTAAATAAAAACTGAAACGGGTAGAGTATGTTGATGGTTTTATTGGCAGCAGGCTCTATATTCCTTTTAAAGTAGAGATAGGATTACCCTTTAGTTATGGTATATTATTTGCCATTTATACATATATATCATTATCACAATTTGAGTTTACAGGAGAAAAATTGACCTCTACAGTCTTCAACAACAGAACAAAATATAAAAGTCTGTGCTGACTAAGGAACATGATAACCAACAGCAGAAAAGAAAGTTAAAACCAACTGTTGTATATTGCATGGCAGTATAATTTATATTCTTTATGCTCATTCAGCATTGATTATCTTAACACATTTCAGAGTAGATTTTTGTACGTTTCAGTACATTTAGGCAGGCTCACGGCAATCATCTTGTTCCCAGATCAAGCTTTTCCACAGAACAGGAAAATTAGGTTTCTTCTGTACATCAGGCAGTTAACAGTAGTTTTAAAGAATACAAGAAATAGGAAATAAAATAAACACACCAAAAAGAGTCTTTATAGTTGGATGAATCTGCCATGCAAGGCAAAAGACAGGAATAAACCTCCAACACCTTTAAGGGATACATATTTCATTTCTGCCATAATTAAATTACTTTCATGTTGTTTTAAACCCTCAACTTTCTCTTGTGGAACACAAAATCAAATGTTAAGCAGAATGTTAGCCTCAGTCACTATTCACTTTCATTGTATGGAAAAAAGATGCAATAAAAGTGAATGGTGACTTAACCCAACATCTCATTTATATATTCCACCGAAGACAGTACATGTTCTCACTTTTTCTGATTTTACATGGTTTTAGAACTCTATTTTTTCTGTTTATTTAAGAAATAAATCAATAAAATCTTACATATTGTTAAAGGGATAGTTCACCCAAAAATGAAAATTCCCTCATTATTTACTCACCCTCATGATATCCAAGGTGTGTATGACTTTCTTTCTACGCCAGAACACATTTGAAGGAAAAATATCTTAGCTCAGTAGGTCCTTAAAATGCAAGTGAATGGAGATTTCTCTTTAGAAGCTCCAAAAATCCCAGACAGTCAGCATAAAGGTCTTCCATGCAACACCAGCTGTTAAATTAATGCCTTTAAAGCATGGAGTGGTGGTGGTATAGCTGGTAATCAGAAGGTTCGATCCCCACAGCCACCACCATTGTGTCCTTGAGCAAGGCACTTAACTCCAGGTTGCTCCGGGGGTATTGTCCCTGTAATAAGTAGGTCTGTAAGTTGCTTTGGATAAAAGCATCTGCCAAATGCATAAATGTAAATGTAAAGTGACACGATCGCTTTTGGTGTGAAAAAGATCAATATTTAAGTACTTCTTAAACTCTAAATCATGCTTTCAGTTAGGAGTGGTACGCGCGTGTGACGTAATCGCATTGGCATTTGAAACAAGTGAGAACTTAGGCACGTGTGTCACAGCCGGATGAGCAGTGCTGTATACAAGTGAGAATGAGGAACGCTGTACAGTACCTTGGTTGGTTTTGGTTTAGATCTGCATTTATCTGTTTCTTTACTCACAATGGTGTGTTTGTATGCTTATCCTGGATGTCTCAACCGAGTGGAGAACATGAGATTACGTCTGTATCATGGCAACGCGAATATGTCACACGAGAGACCGCTTGAACTCCATCCTCTTGTGAAGCTTATCCTCACATTGGATTATAGCTAAAAAGTACTTAAATATTGATCTTTTTTCGCACCAAAAGTGATCATATCGCTTTAGAAGACATTAATTTAAGAGCTGGAGTTGTATCGATGACAATTATGCTGACTGTCTGAGATTTTTGGAGCTTCAAAAGAGAAATCTCCATTCACTTGCATTTTAAGGATGTACTGAGTGAAGATATTTTTCTATTTTTCTTCAAATGTGTTCTGGTGAGGAAAGTAAGTCATACACACCTGGGATAACATGAGGGTGAGTAAATAATGAGATAATTTTCATTTTTGGGTGAACTATCCCTTTAATAATCCTTCTGTCTGTGCTGGTTTGTCTGGATTAAAAGCTACTTGCCACACTAATCTGGATCATAAATACAAGTACATAAAAAATAAATGGACAGATGATCATGAATCATGTAATAATAAATAGATGTAATGGCAAAAGCAGTAGTGATAAGCAATAGGATGAGGTCATCTACAGGGACTGGTGTCAGTATATATTTCTTTTTTTTTTTTCTTTACAAATGCTCTTCAAAAGGTCAGATGAGAAAGTGTTGGCATTACAGGGAAAGAAAGGATGTTTACCTGGCTATTTCACACACACACACACACACACACACACACACACACACACACGTCTCCTCCCATGATGACTACTATTTCCTTTTACATCCATCCACCTTGTCTTCACAAGTGTCACCCACTCTCCCACTCTTTGTTTTCTTCTACTCTCTCTCTCTGTGTGTGTGTGTGTGCATTCATGTATAAATGTTTGCAGAGTGTTTGAATAATGCAGGAGATTCAGAGAGAGAGGAAGAGAGAAACTGAAAGAAAAAGCATGTTAAATGAACTCCTCCAGGGAGGAGAATGAAGAGCAAATATCTGCATGCTACCATCACACCAAGGTGCAAGATGGCTCAACGAAGAGCTCAGGATTGAAGAGAGAAGGATCAGCCAAAGAAGTGGAGCTCATAATTGTGTTGTTTATGCTTTCTTTGACATCATTCATTCATTTTCTCATTCATTGCAGGAGGATTGGCTCAAGAGAAAAAATACACTAGAAGAGAAGAACAGAGATGAAGATGAAAGAGAAAGAGTGTGAAGTATGGAGAAAAGATGGTAAAGAGAGAAATATGATCAGGGTTTTGGCTTAAATTATAATTTAATAAATTTAAATGATAGGTCATACACCTACTCCACTGCAAACTGTGCCTATCACAGGTTCAGTTGCTATATTATACTCCATTGCTATGCTCTGCCCTTAATGAATAATTAACAAAAGTGAGTGTAATTAATAATTGAGCTTGTGTGGAGTTTGTCCAGCTGAGTTCTAAATACACAAATCCTTAAATCACATCCGTAGGTTGATCTGAGCACTGCACCAGCACTGACTCTATTAAACCTAACCAGAGACCTAAACATCACGGGACCTGTCCCAGAATGCTCGTTCCACAAGATGAGCATTCATTTATGTGTATGGTAATAACAGAATGTGCCTGCACGCTCAACTACAGGTGCAACTTCAAATAAAATAATGCTAATTGGAAAATGATGTATAAATGATAGTAAAGAATATTAAATCAGTCCTTGAAAGCAATTAAACACATTACAGTCATAGCTTTAAAATCTCTAATAAATGGACATGTTAATTGAAATACACTTTCAAATAAATCTTGAATGGTTCAGTAGGGTTAATTAGAGGTAATTGTACTGATTTAATTATGTAATAGATTAACCTACACACCCTTTTCATATTTCTGGCTTTTGGAACATGGAAGTAAACTACTGCAGTGTAAACTTCAATAGTGATTCATGGGAAACCACAGCAAATATTATTTTTGCTTATCTATTTGCTCCAACAGCAAAAGAAAGAATAAATCCATCATTACGTTTCCACGACTTTCCAGAAGAGGAAAAAATTGAGAGTAAATAACTTTAACAAATCATTTAAAAATAATAAATAATAAAAAATAATAATAAATAAATTGGAAATATAAAAGCTTGCTATATTTACGCTGTTAAATAAGGTGAAAAGGGACTGTAACCATAATAAATTAATGAGCTTCAAGTGTGATAAGACGTAATAGGAGATAATGTTAAAGGTGTCGGATGATAATGTGCTCTGAATGAAACAACACATGCTTCAAATGAGCTGTTCAAACTATTCGAAAACTCACAGAAAATAATTCCAATGAAGATCACTCCAATGACACCCATTATAATCATCATCTGAGGGAAAAAATAGAGGAGAAAAGTTGTTACAATTACCCCTTTATCCAACAGGAAGGAAAATGGCAACACATAAATACAACCATCCCACAATTTTTTAAAAATAAAAATAAAACAAAATCTGACATCTGACAGCAATTGCTTACAAAACCTCACAATTTATGTGAAGAAAGACACTATTCACTCTTTTAGGACACTATTAAAAAAAAAATACTAGACTAAAATGTGAGTGGTAGCCACTGATATACACCGATCAGCCACAACTGATCTGTCGCTCACTGGATGTTTTTTGTTTTTGGCACCATTCGGAGTAAATTCTAGAGACTGTTGTGCGTGATAATCCCAGGAGATCAGCAGTTACAGAAATACTCAAACTAGCCCGTCTGGCACCATGAAAGGCCTTGTTGATGAGAGAGGTCAACAGAGAATGGCCAAACTGGTTTGAACTGACAAAGTCTACAATAACTCAGATAACCGCTCTTTGTACGATTGTGGTGAGAGACCAACCCAGAATGCTATTCTGAGATGCGGGTTGGCGCTGTTTTGGCGGCACGAGGTAGACCTACACAATATTAGGCGGGTGGTTTTAATGTTGTGGCTGATCGGTGTATATATATATATATATATATATATATATATATATATATATATATATATATATATATATATATATATATATATATATATATATATATCAATCAGTGGTGGTAGCTTACTTTCTTCAGCAAAGTGCAGCACAATGATTTGTTGTGGGTGGCTCCCTGGGCGTTGTTATGCAATTGCAAAGCATATCGCTATCTAGGTGCTAGGGTGTTCTGAGTGGTTGCTAGGTGGTTGATTGGGTATTCTGGATGGTTGCTTACTGGCCCAAGTCAAAACAGCCCATCTCCAAATCTCTATGAAATTCAGCCCCTATATGCAGTGGGTCCCTCATTCAATACAAGTCTAAGGGATTTTTATTTATTTTTTGGCAAGTTTTTCAGGCAAAGTCCTATTGCTTAAAAAAAGTAATAGCACACCTCTCCTCAACAAGTTGCTTTATTTAAGGTATTATTTATTTCCATAACACAAACAATGTGGGATGGCTTATGAGCCCAAGTTTAACACTTAGGGTTATGGTTTGATCAAATCCCTAAACCTAAATATGAGAAAGAGCAATAGTGATGTTTGCCTGAACAAGTATCACTATTGAAAATTCAGAAACATTACCAATTTCAGTATGAACATCAGCTAGACAGCTTTTTACAGCTTTGTTAACCCCATTGTGAAAATATCAACTTGAGAAAACCTTGAATAGAAATCTTAAAAACAACCCTGACAGTAACTTCACTAAACATAATCGTCTATATTCAGGTCGTAGGGCTGTATGTAACTAGTGACAAGGATACTAGTTTTCTTATACAGTGCACAGGATTCAAAGATCTGTACTGATTTATCCTGTGTTTCACTCCATGCTTGCACAACCACTGTAGGTCCTTAGCAAAACCCAGGGGCTTCATTCAACACAAATTAACACTAGCGGCTGTATAGTGCAAATCCGCTGAGCACAGCATAAGCAAGAAGCAGCACTGACCTATTTTCTCTTGCATGAATTTCATTCTTCTCGATCTTTCACGCTTCATCTCACTTCACCATCTCAACCCCACACCATACTGTACTTTACAGCAAACCTCTCCTTACTGTCTTCGTTGAGGCAAATATCAATTAATTATTAACTGAGTAATATCCTGTATGACGACTGAGCTTGGCCTCTTCTCTCATGCTTTCAGGACGTCTCACCTTGCAGTTCTTCCACCAGTATTTGTTCTTCAGTTTTGCAGCACAGCTTTCGAACTGTGAAGCCCCGGCCTGCAGAGCATCAGCCCTGTCATCCAGCTCTGAAAGCTTCTGGTCTCTCTCCAGAACCTTATCTACATTCACACGCATGATATCCACCACCTGCAGACCAGAACCACAGAAAGACATGTGACAAGAAAGAATGAGCCCTAGACACTGGATACTCATGTTGTAATACAGCCACACTGGAAAAAGAAATAAATGAAAAACTCAGGTTGTCCGATTTACTAAATCATATTATTTGTGATCTACACAACAAAATTGTGTTTATCTTCTAAACTTGTTTTATTTGCTTCCGATTAATGTAATTCTCTAAAATGTACAGTCTACTATATTAAATTATGCAGGGTGAATTTGAACCAATCAAGTAGAGTATGTTCAACAACATGGGCAAAGGGGATTTGGGCAGGGAATTTTTTAGTTCCCAGCCTTTTGGGATTTAGAACCGATTCTGTTACGCTGGGTGACAATTGTGGTGAAGTGTGAAAGTGCTTTTGCTTTGGTTGAGGACGGGACAAGCTGTATATGTTGCTTTACTCAAGGAACAATTACTGCTTAGCATTTAACATGCTAATGTATGCTATTGTTAGCTCAAATTTAGCTAACAAGCATAACCTTATAACATAAATCAGTAATGTGACAGAAAAATATTATGAAAAACTGAAGAAATCAATCATGTTAGGTGCACATATAAAATTACGTTGAGGCTACTTAATTGTCGTTTAAAAATAACTTAATTCCAAATGTTGAAATGACATAAACAAATTATGTTTTCTGAGAACATAATTGAGCTAAACTATGAGGAAAAATCTGTTGATGTAACTTAATTCATGTGGAACTGATGCACTGTACATGATTTAATCATGTAAATTCAAAGTATTTTTTTTTCAGTGCATTTTATTAGTAACTTGTAATGATTATGCATTATTTGAGATAATTAAACAACTGGAAATTAGACTACAATAGTATGGTAAATATGATATTTAGAGATTTGCTACAAATTTGTTTACATATCTACTTTCTTTTTCCATGATTACTGGGATAGAATGTTAGTTTGAATAGTTGTGACATAAATTAGTTTGATCCTGAGAGCTAAGGTGTTCCATGTGGTGTGACTGAGAATTAGGAAAATTTCGACAACAGCAAGACAAGGCAAGTTTATTTATATAGCAATTTCATACACAATGGCAATTCAACGCGCTTTACATAAAAATGATAAAGAAAAGATATATATAACAATAATAATTTTAAAACCAATTAAGAACAAGAAATAAGCATAAAAAATAATAGAATAATTAAAAAAGTAAAAATGTATATATAAAAAAAAGGAATACAGAAATTTAGAAATAGAACTGCAAGGCATTTTCTGCTATACGGCTATATGCAGCGTCCATACCAGGCATACACCCTCCCCAGAGAACTTTCTTTCAAGTTCCCCTTTACCGATACCTATATAAAACTATAGCAAATATCGATAGCAGTGGTGCACACCCTTTCCCAACAACAACAACAGCAAAAATATATTACTTTTAAATGTATTTTGTATATGCTAATATTATTCTATTTGTTTCCCTGTCTCAACCTCGGGACTCCTATCCTGAGGTCACCAGAACCGGCTGGATCCAGCTCCATTCCTGCCTCATGTCGGACTCCACTGCTACATGTCTCTGAGTGATGATGACTAAATGCAGCCGGTGCCAGCCAACCATCACTTCAGTCTATTATGATGGACTTCAGAGGATGAACTGATGCTAACTCCAGCCATAAGACATGGGATACTTCATATGCCACTGCCTGAACCTTGGACTTAGGCTAGACCTCATCGAAATTACCGGCCGGTTGAACTGCGATGCACCTCACTGATCTCTGCCTGCATCACCTTGGTCTAATGATGGACGACACTCTTATAATAGAATACACAGACTATCAATTAATTGCCAACAAAACCCTTCAACAGCCAACTAACAAAATACAATGAATCAATGTGAACTTCAAAGACATTAGTCACTAATCTTACATTTCTTACAAAATCTTTGTATAAACACTGGCCTTTAACACTTAGTTTACTAATCTTAAACCATGACCTGCACTGCACATAAATAACTAATATTGGCATTATATTCATGCTGGTTAGCCAGAGGGGAACTGGCCCCCACAGTGAGCCTGGTTTACAGGTTATTTCTCTCCATTAACCAACATCTTATGGAGTTTTGTGTTCCTTGTCACAGTCACCTTTGGCTTGCTCACAGGGGTTCTAAATACAATTATTATTTATTGTTGTCTTATGGCAACTCTGTACCACAATGGAAAATGGTCAATTGAATGATCAATTTCTCTGAAACATTCACGGACTTACCTCTTCTACTTGTGCTTGTGTCTGCTGTAGTCGGCGGTTGCTCGTGGTGTTTGGTGGAGCAGCAGGTGGACCGGGCGGAGTCCCCTCTCCTCCAGGGCCACCCGGGGCTGCGGGAGCCCCTGCTAAATTGGCATTATCTGACCTGAACATCCAAAGAAAATCATGATGCTACAAGATAATTGAGCTGACAAGACATTCTTTCCTTTTAAATGGTTTTAGATGGGCTTCAGACACTGGGTTGTTGAAACAATCTGAGTTCGTTTACTGGTGCACAAGTTCTGGTTTACTGTTCCAGTTCTTGGCAGGGTTGGGGAGTAACGGAATACATGTAACGGGATTACGGATTTAAAATACAAAATATAAGTAACTGTATTCCACTACAGTTACAATTTAAATTATTGGTAATTAGAATACAGTTACATTCAGAAAGTATTTTGATTACTGAAGAGATTACTTTGCATTTTATTGTCATTTGTTTCATTTAATATTTAGTCCTTTCAGATGGAAAACATTTATACACATAAATGATGCGATCCAAAGTGCATTTGAACAGCAGTGAAACACTTTCTTATGATGTGTTACATTCATATGAGCAGACAGAGAAGTAAGTTTGAAGTAAGTTTGGAGCAGAAGAAATAGAAATAAACTTTGTGTAAATTGTCAGCTTTACGCTAAGATAAAATGCTATTTCAAGCCATTTTACATGCATGTTACCAGGCATGATCATATTTTTTTATCAAGAAAATTCACGTTGGATCATAATTTCTTTTTCTCTAGTAAGACCTTTGATATTAGGGCAAAAATCATATTCTTGATAATAATTTTTGTATTGTTTTCCTGTAAAAATATCTAAAAATCCTTAAAACAAGATCAGTTTGCTTTATTTTGTTTTAGAAACAACACTGCATAAGATATTTAGGTTTTTCAGAGAATGTATTTTTAACATGTGTATTTTGTCTTACTGTACTGACAGAGTTTTTATAGTCAAAACAAGTGAAAAAATCTACCAGTGCTGAAGAAGTAATCCAAAGTATTTAGAATATGTTACTGACCTTGAGTAATCTAACGGAATACGTTACAAATTACATTTTACAGCATGTATTCTGTAATCTGTAGTGGAATACATTTCAAAAGTAACTCTCCCAACCCTGAACAAAGGGTATGCTTCCTGAAAATATTTAGCTATTACAATAATACACAGTATAGGTGACTGTAGTAACTGACCTATTTTATTACATTGAGGCAGACCTCACAGCAGAAATATGATCTTTTTAGATGGACTCATGAATCTGGAGCATCTCCAACAAATCAATACAAATGCAAGACTCACACTCCTGGTAAATTAAGCTTGGAAATTGTTAGCAAAGTTACTGTATGTGAATATAAACAAACGTGGTAGTAGATAAAGTCTGCTTAAATACTTACATTCTCTATGCAGCAGTTACCGACTGCCTCGCTGAAGGAAAAATAATGTTAACAAACAAAAAAATAATAATTTAAAACTGCGAATAAATGTATAAAACAGTCAATTGCCCAAGGAGTGAGAAACGGAGATTGCAATGTTGAGGATGACAAGCCTTCTGCTGCAGAATCTCCCTGCGCGAGTCATCAGTGACAGTGCCGCATTATCAAAGCACGCGCTGGACAGTGAGAGCAATCGCGTGCTCGGACTCACAAGCGCATAAATAAGACAGTCTGCTACCCTGGAAATTCCAGTTACGAATTACTCTTGGAGTTGGTTTGTAGGTACAGTACATCCACTGCAATAAAACAGATCCCTGCTGTGGCTCATATAACCTCATAACGATACTGCGCTGCACGTTTCTTTACCCCCACTCTCTCTCGCACATACTGCAGTACATGAGTTCAGAATGTCCAGTCGGCTGGTTTGTCCCCTGTTCTCTCTTAATAGACTTTTCTTCTTTTATGTCTTGTAAGTCTACCAAGATATGATTCATACTCTCTCCATGCATTAACCCAATTTAGACTTTCTGAGATGTTTTAGGTATGCATGTGTTATGTACAGTATACATAGGTGCACCAAGCAATGCACACGCACAAAAGCTTTGTGCTGTTATACTAAATATCAGCACTTTTGGAATAGCGCACGTGTCCAATGGAATTCAACAGCACTCTTTGCTTGTGTAATATTAAGGTACACTTTCATTGGTTAATGTTGGGAACTCATTGGTTAGTAGAAATTGTAAGGGTTATTAGGATATTTATTACATTTAGGACCAAAGGTTATTAGAATTAGCTATTACCCATATTTAGGATTTTCAGTTGTGAATCACTATTAAAATTTAGTTTAACAAGTCTGGATCTACATCTGACAATCAAGCCACTGATCCAAAGAGTGCATGGAAAAACAATTAGTGGGTCTGTCTCACAGACAAGTGATTGTCACACTTAAAAAAAAACAAACACACCTTTCCTTACATTTCCTTAACCAAAGCCCTTTATTTAAAAAGGAAATGAGGACAGTGATACAAAATTGTCAAAGGAAAAATGTACAAAGAGTTATTTAAATGCCACGTGGAAAATTATAGTTGGGTGACAAAGCAAGCTACCAAGCAAATAAGCAAGGCTGAAGTGAACACTACTAATTAAAGTAGGTTTTTCCACTCAAATATGTTACATATCAGATGTTAGTTATAATGATGCATAAAAGAAAAACAAAGACGATTCTCATTCACTGATATAGGTTTTCTTAGGATTTTTTTTCTCCTTTCAGTAGAGATGGTTATTGGTCTGTTCTGTTGTATCTGTTTCAATGTCATTATTTGTTAAGAAAACTCATTAAAGGGATAGTTCACTCAAATTAATCTCATAATTTACTCACACTCATGCCATCCCAAATGTGTATGACTTTCTTCTTTCAGAGTTGAAATATTCAGAAGAAAGTCATATACATCTGGGATGGCATGAGGTTGAGTAAATGATGAATTTAAATTTTGCCTTTCCCTTTATATCAATAACAACTTATTTTTCATCTATAATGTGCATCCTGTGATTGTGTCCGTCTTTACACATAGTCCAGTTTCAAACCCTTCTTCCACATTATTTGTCCTTGATGCCCATTGTCAGTCCAGACCTCCATCAGGCTTCCTCTATTTCTTCTCATCATCTTTCTTGCCCTCAGGTGGTTTGTCTTTGTTCTGGGATGCCAGAGAGCCCATTGCATTACGGATGGCTTCATTGTTGGGATCGACTCCTGGAAGGTTCTCCAGCACACTCTGCAAAAACTCTGGATCCTGCATCACATCATAATCCTCCTCATCCTACGCACACACACACACACACACACGTTGATACTCCTATCATTACGAGGACTCTCCATAGACATAATTATATTTATACTGTACAAACTATATATTCTCCTAACCCTAAACCTAAGAGAAACCTTTTGCCATTTTTACATTTTCAAAAAAACAGTGTTTAGTATGTTTAAGCCATTTGAATTACAGGGACACTAGGGTTGTCCTCATAAACCACATTAATAGCATAATATCCTCGTAATTACTAGTTTGTAACCTAAAAAAAAACTGTGATTTTTTTTTAACATCTGAATCTGAATTTTTTTAGCATACTGAATTGAGATTGGTCTTTTTTGTGCATCTATTTAACCATTTATGGGTAACTTCACAGAGCTGATGGTGATGGATTGTGTGGATTCAAACTCACAGCCAACAAACAGCAAGACATATGCACAAGCCTTTAATTTACGTACTGTAGGACCAAAGTCTAAAAAGTTGCCTAAAAATTTTACACCATTACTTTCTGTCTTTTGGATGAGTTAAACTGAGGTCCTTACTCTCTTTGGTCATTAAAAATCCCAGGGAATTTCTCGAAAGAGAGCAGTGATGTAACCCCGGGGTCCTGGCCTCTGTCCATCATGTCTTCCTAATAATCCCCTATATACACTAAATGACATTAGGAACACCTGTACACCTACTTACTCATACGGTTATCTAATCAGCCAATTGTGTGGCAGCAGTGTATTGCATAAAATCATGCAGATACGGGTCATGAGCTTCAGTTAATGTTCACATCAAACAGAATGGTGGAAAAATTTGATCTCAGTGATTTTGACCATGGCGCTGGTTTGAGTATTTCTGTAACTGCTGATCTGGGATTTTCATGCAAAACTTCTGTCAGGCAAGAACAGGAAACTGAGGCTGCAGTGGGCACAGGCTCACCAAAACTGGACTGTAGACAGTTGGAAAAACATCACCTGGTCTGAAAAATCTGGATTTCTGCTGAGGTACACAGATGGTAGGCCCACTGCAGCCTCGGTTTTCTGTCATTGGCTGACAGAAGTAGAACTTGACATGGTCTTCTGCTGTTGTAGCTCATCCGCCTCAAGGTTCAACATGTTGTGCATTCTGAGAAGATATTCTGCTCACTACAATTGTACAGAGGGGTTATCTGAGTTACCGTAGCCTTTCTGTCAGCTCGAACCAGTCTGGCCATTCTCCTCTGACCTCTGTCATCAACAACACATTTCCAACCGCAGAAATGCTGCTCACTGGATGTTTCTGGCACCATTCTGAGTAAACTCTAGAGACTGTTGTGCATGAAAATCTCAGGAGATCAGCAGTTACAGAAATACTCAAACCAGCCCGTCTGGCACCAACAATCATGCCACAGTTGAAATCACTGAGATCACATTTTTTCCCCAATCTGATGGTTGATGTGAACATTAACTGAAGCTCCTGACCCGTATCTGCATGATTTTATGCACTGCAGCCAAATGATTGACTGGGAAGAGGGCGTTCTGGTGCACTATGTCTGCCGTCGCATCATCCAGGTGGATGCTGCACACTGGTGGTGGTTGAGGACATTCCCCAGATACTATGTAAAGCACTTTGAGTGCCTAGAAAAGTGCTATATACTGTAAATGTAAGGAATTATTATTATTATTTTTATCCTGCATTGCAAGCACTGACATTTCCTTCACGAAATGCAAATCTAGCTAAATGTAATAGTGCTTCTGTTTTGTGTGGTTTTGGCCAGGTGTCCGATCATGTTTCGTATGATGGGAATGAAAAATATGTAGTTGCTTTTGATTTGCCTATTCCAAAAGCTAATCTGAAATTATGATCTCCACACTAAAAGCAAAGCATATCTGGTTGGAGGGACAGAACTGTTGTGTGGACACAGATCACATCAAACATACCTTAACAGCCTCGGTGTCTGCTGCGGCACCTGCGTCCACATCCATGGCCTCTGAACCCCCAAACTCTGTGCACAAAGAGGTGGACATTTGCGTGTATGGAAGAAATAAGTCAAAAGGGAAGAAAAATAAATAAGAAAAGCAAGAATCTGAATTTGTAAAGTGTAGTGAGACTGACCCTCTCCTTGCATGGACATCTGTAGAGCATATGCGATCTGTTCATCCTCAGTCATGCGGCTGAAATCAGGCAGGGCAGGAGCCGTCGACATCTTCAGCAGGGCATTTTCAGACTCTTCACACAAGCACAGGAGAGATCAGGTCACATTAAACAAGGACTTCTCTTGAAATAAATAAACTCAGTACCATTAAATACGCAGAGTTTAACTGTACAGAGTAAACATACAATTCCATTGCACAGGCCTACTTCCTAGTATTAACATTCAAAATATTTAGTAACAATGTATAATATCTCTAACAAAGATTACATTATGCTAAACTAGTGTTAGTATAGCATTTGAAGTAACTACCTTTACATCTGATGCCATTTCATGGTTTCATCTTGCCACAGTATTGCCCAAATAAGAGATTTACATTTGTTTGCTGATGGTTTGACACTCTACAGTGGTGATCAAAATCTCTCGATCATAAATTTAAATGTACATTTATGGTCATCAAAATACATATGATATTTTTTTAAATATATCTTTTAAGACATGTTCTTCTCTCCATTACTCCTCTACAGCTGACCTTCTCTCTGTCTCACCATCTACAGTGGGTGAAGAGACTCCAGCTTCTGAAGCTGAGGCCACAGTTGCTCTGTGAGCTTCCTCCTCCTGCCTCTGTCTCTGCTCCTCCATTGAGACACGTAAAGCCTGGGACAGAGACACTGATAATGTGAAAAAAGCCCTTCCTTAATATCTTTAGCTGAAATTAGTTTGCACAATGCAATGCAAAGCAACGCTACATGCTACTTACCAGAGCGAGCTCAGGGTCTGCGCTGGGGTCCACTCCAAACTCAAAGTCACTGGGACCCAGGCCCATAATGGTGCCACCCTCACCAGCCATGATGGGAGAGGACAGAAGAGCATCTGCCAGGCTCGGGCCAGGGGGCACCGTCACCAGGTGTGAGCCAGCACCCTCCTTCCCATTTAGGGTATTCACAAACACAGTCAGCTTATCAGTGTTCAGCACCTACAGTGAGTGGCAAAGAAACAAAAGGGGGGAAAAAAAGACAAGAATATAAGAGAGACAGTTCTTATAAAATGAAACAAAACAAACCCTAACGTGATAAACTACATTCCCCTAGAAAAACAAAAATCCCTCACCTCTTCTCCAAAGTTAATGATATCAGCATTGACCTTCTCCTTCTTCAAACGCTTTGCCATCTTCACCAACTAAGATAGTTGGAGACAAATCAGAGGACAGGTGGACAACATGTTTTATTGACTCTTATATTGTATCTCCAGAGACAGTATTAAAATTAAGGAGAAATCGTAATGCTTATTATGGTTGCTGTAGCAATAGAAGTCACCAATCGTCTTTTTGATAGAGGCATTGCCTGTTTGTTTATTCTACAACATGGATGCCTATTCGCTAAAGCAGTCTAAAGAATCTTTTTTTATCTGTGATTTTTTTTTTTAAATCGAAAAAAACAGAGGGGGCCTGGGTAGCTCAGCGAGTACTGGAGCTGACTACCACCCCTGGAGTCGTGAGTTCGAATCCAGGGTGTGCTGAGTGACTCCAGCCAAATTGGCCCGGTGGCTAGGGAGGGTAGAGTCACATGGGGTAACCTCCTCGTGGTCGTGATCAGTGGTTCTTGCTTTCAATGGGACACGTGGTAAGTTGTGCGTGGATCGCGGAGAGCAGCATGAGTCTCCACGGTGTCATGCACAATGAGCCACATGATAAGATGGATTGACGGTCTCAGAAGCGGAGGCAACTGAGACTTGTCCCCCGCCACCCGGATTGAGGTGAGTAACCACGCCACCACAAGGACCTACTAATTAGTTGGAATTGGGCATTCCAAATTGGGAGAAAAGGGGATAAAAAAAAATATCGAAAAACAACAATCTGAACTAAAACAAACAAACAAAAAGAACAATACTATTGTTGTCCCGATTTTATTGTTGATTTGACATTCATACGTTATTGAAACTAGGGCTGTAACCTACGATTATTTTGATAATCGATTAAACTAACAGCCCTCTAAATCTTAATAGCTGGTTGTACCATCTTTAGCAGCAACAACTGCAACCAAACGTTTCCAATAACTGAAGATCAGTCTTTTACAACGCTGTGGTGGAATTTTGGCCCACTCTTCTTCGCAGAACTGCTTTAGTTCAGCCACATTGGAGGGTTTTCGAGCATGAACTGCCCGTTTAAGTTCCTGCCACAGCATCTCAATCGGGTTCAAGTCAGGACTTTGACTAGGCCACTCCAAAACTTTAATTTAGTTAATTTTGAGCCATTCAGAGGTGGACTTACTCCTCTGCTTTGGATCATTATCTTGCTGCATAATCCAGTTGCTCATGAGCTTCAACTCAAGGACTGATAACCGGACGTTCTCCTTTAGGATTTTCTGGTAGAGAGCAGAATTCATGTTTCCCTCAATTATTGCAAGTTGCCCTCACCCTGAAGCAGCAAAGCATCCCCACACCATCAGTCTACTGTACCACCACCATGCTTGACCGTAGGTATGATGTTCTTTTTGTGGAATTCTGTGTTTGATTTATGCCAGATGTAACGGGACCCCTGTCTTCCAAACAGTTCCACTTTTGATTCATCAGTCCACAGAACATTCTCTCAAAAGGTTTGAAGATCATCAAGGTGTGTTTTGGCAAAATTCAGACAAGCCTTAATGTTCTTCTGGGTTAGCAGTGGTTTTTGCCTCACAACTCTTCCATGGGTGGCAGTTTTGGCCAGTGTCTTTCTGATGGTGGAGTCATAAACAGTGACCTTTATTGATGTGAGAGAGGCCTGCAGTTCCTTGGATGTTGTCCTTGGCTTTTTTTTGTGTATTCCTAGATGAGTTGTCGCTGTGCTCTTGGAGGAATTTTGGAAGGTCGGCCACTTCTGGGAAGTTTCACTGCTGTGCCAAGTTTTCTCCATTTGAAATAGCTTTGTAACTCTTCCCAGACTGATGTATTTAAATTACCTTTTTCCTCATCATTTCTGGAATTTCTTTCAACCTTGGCATAGTGTGCTGCTGGGTGAGACCTTTTAGCCAACTTCATGCTGCTGAAAAAGTTCTGTTTAGGCATTGATTTGACTGAACAGGGCTGGCATTAATCAGGGCTGGGTGTGTCTAGTCCAGCTGAACCACATTATGAATGCAGTTTCATAGATTTGGGGATTTAGTAACTAAGGGGGCAAATGCTTTTTTGGTATTGGATAACTTTTTTGCTTCAATAAATAACATTATCATTTAAATACTGTATTTTGTGTTTATTTAGATTGCCTTTGTTTTATGTTAGATTGTGTTTGAATTTTTGAAACAATTTTGTATGCGATGTACACAAAAACAGAAGAAATCAGGATTGAGGGCAAATACTTTTTCACAGCACTGTATCCGATATTTTGACATACTCCTGACTTGTTGCGCCTGTTTGCATTCACGTAAGACTGTAAGTGACTGTTTATGTTAATCACTTGCAGGACGGGCATTGGCCATGAAGCACATTTAACCATTTCCACATTCACCAACAGCGCTCGCACCCCATGATAAATGTGGTTAAGTGTATGTGTTGTTCACAACTCAACAAAGTGTATTTCTACCTCGTTTACACACAAGATTTCTGGAAAAACTGAACATTCATATGGACTCCAGTTGAAACACTGAGCATGCATTTAGCTCTGATTCAGGAAAATCTCTAGGTTTTCCCACACACTTGAGTTCACCATTTGCATTGATGTTTTTTCCATCTGCATGGAAGCAACATCAGAAGTGCACGCAGCTTGGAGGGAATCAGTAGTGTTTTTCCACTTTAATTTGTCTCCATTTTTCAAATGAGTAGTAAAGTGATGAATGAGGTGATGAACTGATGAAGTTTCTTGAAGCACGCCACACATATCCGACTAATCAATAATTAAATCTGTTGCTGATTATTTTCATCATTGATTTTTATCGATTAGTTGTTGCAGCACTAATTGAAGCGTAATCTTAGCAAACAGTTTTGGAGATTTTGGTGTTTCCCCAATCAAGAAGATATGGACTCTACTTGTGTACTTATTTCCAACAGAAAATAGCTGAAAATGGTCACCGAGTGAGTGGACTGGCCTATAAAGGACTATGCCATTGCTCATAGCCTAGAAACAAAGACTCAAAAGAAAAAGAGACAAATTAACTCACATCTTTCTCCTGGTCCTCCACAGGGCTTCCCACAAAGACAATGATCCTCATCTTATGGTTTTTTCCCTGTCTGTGTTTCAATGCTAGCTGTGAAGCACAAAGAATGTAGGAAGACACAAATGGAAGATTAAAAAAATTTTTTTTTGTAAAAACTATGTAAACATACTTGACTTTCAGAACCCAAAACTTCCTCCTCTGTCCAAAAAGACTGCAAAACAGCATATTAACGCCTACATTTACACATCATCAACACCAGTTCAGTGTTCAGCAACTTAGCCTGCCCAGTTATGGTGGAGTAACGGGGAAGTACCATAGATACTATTCCTAAACACAATAAGACAATGCTAATGCTCCAGTGCGTATCTAAATATCGAGGCCTTCTGACACTTCTACCTTAGTAACTTGCTGTGTGTAGCACCTACAACTCCGCACAGCCTTCGGAAGGATCCCAACATTTGAAATGAGCAGCTGAAATTTATTTATAATACGGTCTCTAAAAAGTATAATTTTAGGATGTAGCAACAGCAACTATATTATATAGCGTCAACCAAAAACAACTCGGAAGAAAGCATTGTTACACATTTGACAAATGCAAAAAGGTTTGGCAATAATAATTGAAATGGTAATTCTAAGGGTCACAGTGGCATTATTCTGAACATGAACCTCTATATCTGTACTGGAGAAGGTATGAGAGGCACTCACATGTGCTACTCTGATGCCTGTGCAGAAGCTGATGACTCCTCTGGGCTGGACAGCATGAAGCTTTGACAGAATCCTCCCAGTGTCAGGGGTAAGAGTGGTCAGGACCTCACAGTTACTGAAATAAACATACGCAATGTATTTCTTCTAATGATTTTGTTGTACAAGATTCCTAAATAGTAGCTTTGTTGTCAAAAAATTATTAAATAAAAAATGAACATAAATACATAAATTATGAATAAATCAATATTCATCCTACTTGGCCATAGTGATGAGTCCCACATTGTTTTCTGGGTTACTCCGAGTTTTTGAATGACAGATGATGTTGACCGCGTCTTGCTGGGCCTGAAGTCTGGTAGGTAAGAAGTCTCCATTGCGCATATATTCACTGTTGTCCACACTAGTAATAATAAGAAACAGATACTGTGATTTCCACTGAAACATTCCTGCCAAATACCAAATGATTGTAAAGGGAGCATTAACCAAAAAAATGCACAAGGGGATGTTAGGCAGATGGTAACCTCAGTCACCGTTCACACTGTATAAAAAAAGATGTAATGAAAGTGAACTAGTGATAAAATTCTGACAAGCATCTCATTTTCTGTTCCACAGAAGAAAGCTAAACGGGTTTGAAACGACATGAGGGTGAGTAATGACAAAATTTTAAATTTTGAGTGAACTATCCCTTTAAGAAGCCTCTAGTCTCTGTTTAATAGTTAAATATCAGATCCTGTCAGTGAAGAGTTGAGAAAGCAATCCAAGCAAAAGCATTTTTGGTATGATGGCACATAACAGGTACACAGAAATCCTATAGAATGCAAAAGCTGTTCATATATGAAATCCTAGTTTCTAACAAGTGAACAACACAACCCATTTAAGATCAAAAGCGAAATGAACGAAATAACATAAGGAATAAGAAAAAAAGGAGGTCTGACATGTGCAACGCTTCCTCTCATATGTAAACACAAAGAAACTGACTGACAGGCTGAATGTCATCATGACTAGGGGAAACAACATTTCTGTCCTTCTGCTGTTCATTACAATATCTCTCTCAACTCGAACACGGAATATTTAACTTAGTATTTGTGTAATATTTCAAACATAACAGGTTTATAAAGCTGATGGTGAGGTTAAAATGTAATATAAAGTAGAATATCTTACCAGACAATAGTACTTTCAAGGACCATCTTGAATTTTTCTGTCGCTTTAGGTGACGTCAGCACGTAAGCGAATGCCCATTGGTTAATAAAATGTGCCCTTCAAGTGGACTCGGAAATATTGTGATGACGCGTTTCCGCCTAATCTATCAACGTAAATCTCGCAATTTTTTTATATGATTATTTTTTAAATATTGAGTGTAAATTTATAACATTATGTTTTGTGTTATATTACCCTGGAATTAGTTTAAAAAAATGAATTACCACAGCTGCGAGCGGCTTTCCATTACAGCTGCTGAGAGAGACAGTTTTTGTATTTGTATTATTGGACTTAGGTTAATAACATGGTCAGATACAGAGCACAAAATAATCAATTACATTGTTCAACAGTTCAGAGAGTGTGAAATACAAGAACAAAAATAACAATAACAATACAAAACACATAAATACAAATTAATGTTTGGGCAGTTACATGAATTTGAAAAGCTTTAGAATTTGTATTGTTTTAATAAATTCCTGGTTTTGTGTTTTCATGTTTGAAAGGGTTTCAAAATACATCTTAAGATCAGTGTTACAGAAGGTAATATATGAGGGGTTTTTCTGAGTTACTCTTGTCTTGTGAATGTAAAACTTTGCTAAAATAATTAAAAGATTGATGATGTAATTTTGTTTTTCAGAAAATTTTGGGTTTTGTATATTAAGTAAAATATCATATGGTTTTAAGTTTAAAGATTTGTTACATTTTATTGTCATGTCTATTTTAAAGTCAATCCAAGAGTGACAGTTAATTTGGCATCTTCTCCCATCTGACTGTCTTAACCCACCACTCTCTATTTTTTTCCTCTTCTGGAAAGTCATTCAAACGTATTACACTGTAAACACTAATAGTAATCTCAAGTTATAGAAAATAGTTTACTCAACTAATCTTAAATTTGTATTTTTCTTACTAGTTTAAATTAAGTTACAGTTACTCTAAATCCTGAAGTTGTCCTTAATAAAAATATTTAAGTGGTCCTAATTAAACAGTACTTGAAATGTCACATTTTGCAATCATAACTCAAATACATAAGTTCTTTAAATGTTGGCTTCGAGTACTACTAACTTAAAATTACCAAGTACAAAATTGCGGTGTGGAATACCCATAAACCCTTGTGCTTGAATAAATTATGTTTGTTCAAAAAAAGGTAACTTATGTAGTGAAATAATAGTTTATTATTTAAAAATGTATTTAGTTTTAATTCTTAAGACTATTGTTGTTGTTTTATTGTAGCTGGTTGATAATTGAGATTTTTGTTAAGTCACCATGAGGGAGATAAGTGTTACCTCTGGTGAAATTGGATCCTGTTTAGTTTAAGCCATTCTTCTTTACTCAACTGTACTTTACAAAGGGCAGATTTATGTGCATTATGAAGTACTGAGTAGAGTTCAGTGTGCCATATGGCTATCTTAAGAGTCTAGTCATAATTTCCCTTATCCCTCATCTCTTTCTGTATAAAACATGTTATAACCCAATTTAAATAATGAAATTAAAGCAACAATACTTTAATCATAGATGAGTTAAGCTTACTTGTAACTAGTTAACGTTACTTAAAAAATTACATTCAGTTTACTTGAGCCAAATAAGTATGTTTACTTAGAAAAAGCATGCTAACCGATTGCCTTGAAAAATCTAAGTAAGATCAACTAATTAGAATTTACAGTGTAGTGGATTTTGTCATTTGTTCTTGGAGCAAATGGGTAAGTGAAAATAATATTTGCTGTGATCTCCCATTCACCGCTGTTGAAGTTTACCCTGCAAACTTTTACTTCCATGTTCCAAACCTCAGCGTGTGAAAAAGATCTATTGCGAGTTCTGAGCACAGGAATGAAACAGCAAAGTCGGAAGTTCAAGTGGGAAACACGGAATTCTAGATGATACCGAGTTGCCGAGATGGGAGGAGTCCTAAACTTTCAACGTGGCAGAGGAGAGTACAGTTTCTGTAGTGAATGACAGGTTTTGTTAATTTTTCTAAATACAGCTAATTTTTAGCACTTGCTGTTTTGGTCATATTCATCCTTCGGATGAGATGTTAAACCGAGGTCCTGACTCTCTGTGGTCATTAAAAATCCCAGGGCACTTCTCATAAAGAGTAGGGGTATAAGCCCGGTGTCCTAGCTAAATTCCTCCCATTGGACCTTATTGGCAACATCACTCTACTCTCCTCTCCACCAATAGCTAGTGTGTGGTGGGTGTTCTGGTGCATTATTGCTGCCGTCGCAACATCCAGGTGGATGCTGCACACTGGTGGTGGTTGCAGAGATTCCCCCTATACTATATAAAGCGTTTTGAGTGCCTAGAAAATGCTATATAAATGTAACGAATTATTATTATTATTTATGTTTTTTCAGCAAACTTTATATGCATGTTGTAAATTTTTACATTGTGAAAATAGCTTGTATTTGACCAAAATTCCATTATCGTCAGCAAGCTGAGTAATATGTATTATGGTGTCAAAATAAAAGTTCCTCAAGAAATATGTATGAATGAACTTGGCGTCATCCATGTTTCCTGTTCTTTCTGACAACAAAGCATGTGAACGCAATATACTCGTAATTACTTCAGAGTGGGACGTAGGATCATTCCAATAGCACATGAATGCAGCATAACACTGAGCGATAGGAATGATGGGAAATGTAGTTCATGATGTTTAACTATAATTTTCCACACAGTCTCTAGTGCTCTTTCAACAAATTTTATCAAATGTTTATTTCAAAGGTTTTCATTTCAATTTTATTTGCAAGGTATGTTTAGTAGCAGTTCATTTGATTCTGAATAGGGAGAAAAAACATCACAATTCAACAAAAGTTTGGAAAATATTTTTGTGTTTTTTTATTTTTTATCAGAAAGATGATGTGAAAAAAAACACCACCACCACATTACTGAAAGATGGTAGAGGAAACATACTGCAAACACCACACGAGAAAAAGGCATTTCCGCGACTTGCTTATATACAAACAGTGTTGGGGTAACGCGATAAAAGTTACGTGCGTTACGTAAATAGATTACTTTTCCGAGTAACAAGTAATGCAATATTCTTATATTGGACCATAATATCGGAGTTATTTTTTTAAATAAGTAACGCATTGCTTTTGTACACCTCTCCTTTCCCCGTACTGTGATAAATCAGGAGTAAAAGTGTGCAAACTTCGAGTAGGGGCATGATGAGCATTGTAGTTCTAGAGAGTGGGAGGCTTACTAGAGATGTTCAATGAAGTTGTAGTATGTGTGTGCATGATGGGTATTGTAGTTCTAGACAGTGGGAGGTTTACTAGAGATGTTCAATGAAGTTTGTAGTATGTGTGTGCATGATGGGCATCTTAGTTCTAGAGAGTATGAGCAATGCTTATCAGTGATGGGCAGAGCACAACAAGTCTTCTTTTAGTCCACCCTGAGATTTATGTTTAAAAAATGGCAAAATATTGCTGGTAAAGGAATGTAAATCTGAAGGCTTCAGTGGAATCCAGTTGTACTCATAATTTGCAGCGGTGGATTTTTTTGTGCACTGGAGCTTAAATGAGCAGCCGTCATAAACTTTGCCATTGTCGTGACAATCACAGCAAAAGTTAAGAAATGTGTTCTCATAAGGCAATATTTTGTCAAAAATGTAACATTCGGGTAAGTGATACTTTGATTCTCGTGACTGATTCATGTAGGCTGCATTTAAAAGTGTGTAAACACATTTTCCTGGTATAATATAGCACAGGCATAAGCCGGATAAGTCTTCCCATGGCCACGGCATGATTATACAGATACATACAATGTGGAATGATCGCTGACTGTTTATGCATCCGAATTGCTTTGTTTTAAAGCTGCCCGTAACTACTTCTCCAGGATCAGTTTGCATCAGAACTGCTCTGTGTTAAAGCATTTAACATTCAACATTCGGTTGAGTAAAACATGATTGATTCATGTGTAAATACACGCTGCATTAAAGAAAATCAGTAAACGTGTTTAGGCAAGACAAGTCTTCTACTGGCCACGGAATGATACACAGGGTGAAATATTTGCTCAATTCACTGACTTAAGCAGCCGAACTGCTCCGTGTTAGAGCTCCCTGTGACTGGGAGAATGGGGTGAGAAAAGCTGACTCTGGATCAGTGGCTGCAAGCAACGTTCTACATCGATTGTGTATGCAGAGAAAATGTCTTCATTTCTTGAAATATTCAACATTTTTGTTCTGTAATAAACAAGTAATTTGATTCCTGAAACAAAGTTTTGAAGACATTTTGGTAGCATTAAAAACGTTTCCATTCATGTTGCATCAACATGCACGTTAAATTAATTTAGTTATTTTTTAAGGAGCAACGCAACATTCTAACGAGTTACATTTAAAAGTAGCGTTACCCAACACTGTATACAAATTATATGTTTTATAAAGACCAGGTAAAAATATAGTCATCAGTCATTGTTCCTGAAGAGCTTTCACAGATTGATGGTGAATATGAATATTTACCATGAACACACCGTAAACACATAAAAAACAAACATTTTTATACTGTCAAGAGCTTCCCTTCCATCCAAAATAAAATGCATACTACTTAGATTACAGAAATTACTTTCTGACAGATTATACAATACAATCATCTACATATACATAGAGAATTTAAAAATTCATTCAGGCCCACAAGGTAAAAAAAGAAGAAAAACAAGACATTTCTTAATAAATACAATCACGTATGTGAATTAAATATGTTGTCAGAATAATTTCTATTGCAATAAGTTGGTTGTCTGTTTAGTGTCTGGGTTGTCAGCATTTGATCCTGTGTGCACAGTGCACAACTGATGTATCTGTAGTGCAAGTATCGGTTTCACTGTAGTTACTTTACACAAATCTGCTCAATAAAGTTTCAAAACACTGGACAAAGCCCTACAGGGACTAAAGCGTATGAAGAATGTTGGTCTAAGATCAACAGCATCACTTTTGGGATTATTGTTTAAGACAACATACTGTGTGAGTAAAGACGTTTAGTGCGGTTTAACAGGAGTAGAATCCCAGCAAGACCTATAATAATTTGTAACTCATAAAAACAGACACTGATTTGTGTTTTGGTCACAGGGCAGCGAACAGATACCACACAAAAAGGAATGAGAGTGAGACCTGAATTGTGAAGGATGAAAAAAAACAAAAAAAAAAAACACCAATTGACTACACCGGTGTGCTTGGATTTCCACCCCTCCAAAAAATTACCCCACAAGTCAACTTAGCCAGCTGAGAGATGACAAAGGTAACTGTGTGTTTCTTAAGAAAATAACAATCAAATCAATTTCATTTAAAAAAAAAGGTCTTAATAAGCATTAAAACAGGTGTTTTACCAAGCACATAAAAGACACCACAAAATGTCACTTGGTTTAAGAGAATTACAATTGTGCATTTTTAGGCCATTTTTATAAAAGTGATGTTTTCATCACTACAGAACATTCAACAAAGAGGGGAAACTCTACTGTAATCTTGCAATTCAAACAAATTATATTGTAATGTTAAGTTGTTAATTTGGGTACTGTTAATAAAAAAAAAAAAAAAACATTTTATTAAATATCTGACAATGCAGAAACTTCACACAAAAGTCTACAGAGTTAAATGTGAATATGCAATCTCTGACAGTAACTAATGATCATCCATTACTTAATGAGTTCAGGTTTAGTGACAGTGTAGAAAAAAAAAAAGGCAGAAGAGTTAAAGGAATCTTCTGGGTTCAATAAAAGTTAAGCTCAACTGACAGCATTTGTGGCACAATGTTCATCACCACACACAAAAAATTAAAAATAATCTGAGTTACCGTAGACTTTATCAGTTTGAACCAGTCTGGCCATTCTCTGTTGACCTCTCTCATCAACAAGGCGTTTCCATCCACAGAACTGCCCCTCACTGGATGTTTTTTGTTTTTGGCACCATTCGGAGTAAATTCTAGAGACCGTCTGGCACCAACAATCATGCCACAGTTCAAATCACTGAGATCAAATTATTTCCCCATTCTGATGGTTGATGTGAACATTAACTGAAGCTGCTGACCCATATCTGCATGATTTTATGCACTGCTGCCACATGATTGTCTGATTAGATAATTGCATGGATGATTGTTGGTGCCAGACGGGCTGGTTTGAGTATTTCTGTAACTGCTGATCTCCTGGGATTTTCACGCACAACAGTCTCTAGAATTTACTCTGAATGGTGCCAAAAACAAAAAACATCCAGTGAGTGGCAGTTCTGCAGATGGAAAAGCCTCGTTGATGAGAGAGGTCAGCAGAGAATGGCCAGACTGGTTCGAACTTACAGTAACTCTGATAACTGATCTGTACAATTGTGGTGAGAAGAATATCATCTCAGAATGTATATACATCCATCCTTTTCATTAAAAAAAGCACAAATCTAGGTTACATTGATGCACTTACAACGGAATTTAATGAGGCCAATTGTGAAGTGTTTAAAAGGCAGAATTGTGAAGCTTATAATTTTATAAAACCACTTACATTAATTCTTCTGTTAAAACTTGTGCATTATTTAAGCTGTAAAGTTGTTTAAATCAACATTTTAGGTATTCTGGGTTTATGGTGTTGCGTTGTCGTAGCAACAAAGTTCTAAAATTGGATGCACAGAAAAGGTTAGCAAGTGATTTTATCACACTAAAATCATGTTAACAAGCATATTGTTTATGTCTTGTGGCTATACTTTTGAAACTGTGAATATTTTCAAGTTTACAAATTGGCCCCCATTCACTTTCATTGTAAGTGCCTCAGAAACCCATTTTTTGCTTTCTTTAAAGAAAAGGAGGGGCGAGTCTAAATTAATTTTAATTAAATTTTAACGTATTGAACCAGAAAATATTCCTTTACCTGCATTTATTTCTGTTTGTAAGATCATTGGCTAAATAAATATTGAAACAAATCCTTTAATGTATAATTGCAGAGGAAAACTAGGAGTTCTGTTATAGTATTTAGTAAACAAAACTGGCTGTGGGCTAGACAAGTTTTGCTATTATCACCAGCCATATTAAGTTTTGTGCAGCATTAAGGAGAATTAACAAAATGTTCTGTACAACATTTAATGTGAGACATATGACAAAACTTGAATTACAAAATGAGAAAACAAAATACATTGAAATGATCCAAACCTAAAGAGCAAAGCAAATAATAAATACATTTTCCCCAATCGACAAACAAAACCCAATATTTGCCGTTACTTCAGCATAAAACTGATTGACTTCTGTCTGTAACTTCAACAATCTGATTTCTTACATATATATATATATATATAAAAACATCTTGAATGTGCATAACTACTGCATCCAACTACTGCATCCACTGTGAAGATAGAAGGTTATTCTGTACTGTCTTCAATACCAGTCCTGGGAAAGACTGTCAATGTACTTCAGGTGCATATTCAATTTGCATGAAAACTTCTCTTCAGGTCACCCAAAGGCAAATCCTTGGCAAAAGATCACTTCAGTCCCACACTAATGCTTTTGTGAGAATGCAATTAACCAACTGTTTTCAATAGGGACAACACAGAAGTATTGTTCAAGACTCAGTCCAATACAGTCAGCACTTCTTCTAAATACTTCAAGACTGCACAGTCACAGATCTGTGTGGCAGAGGCATCCGGGCCTCTGAACGTCTGAAATCAGCTCATACAATTGAGTAACAGCCAAGGACAAACGCATGGTAGGGCACTTAAAGTGAAAGTAATGTCAAATGATGGGCCCCATTTAAAACTACTTCCTCTGATCTAAGTGATGAGAGACAGAAACTGTATTGTTTAGATAATGGGAAGGCCGATTTATCAGAAAGCTTACACTGTGCCAAAGGCTCCTTGGGTTCCTTTCCAGCTCCTCTGTTAACTAAAATTTTCACATGTGCCCTTATAGTGTCCATTGTCTACCCTTTTTTCTTTATTCAGTTTGTTTAAATGATTAGTTTATTCTCAGGGTTAAACTGTACCTAGGAAAGGTTCTGTAGATACAAATCATGTTGTGTGCTTTTGGGAGTCAGTTGTAGATTTCTCATGTACAGAGAATACAACTCATTAATATGTAATTTCAGCTCACATTCCTTAAATTCAAATTGCTGGAAGGCTTGTCAGTCTTCTTTACATATTATATGATTGTGTAATACCAGACAAAAGGTTTAGTATGAAAATAGGTTAGTATGAAAGCACAAGTAACTAGGAAAAATGCATGCATTGCGGATCAAAATCATCTGTAGCATGTACATCTGAAGTGACCTTATGCAGATCCATGTTGGTCCGTGTGTTTGGAGGCCATGTAATTTCTGTATCCAGCAGAAATGAGTGTTTTCATACCAAAGCACTGCTTTCAAGAGCTGCATTAAGGCAGATGATTGGAAGATGTCATGGCACATCAATTAGTCAGTCAACTCATTAAGGAGTTAGTTAAAAATAGCTGCTGTGCACATTATTAGCATTTTATGACACGTACAAGAATACAGAAGGAATATTTACAGAACTATATACACAATACAGTACATGGAAATTCCAGGGAGCCCTGGCATGGCAGCAGAATATGCATTAAAAAGATCAGAGTATGACGTGCAAGCATGTCCGTCCATTTCTCTACTTTGACAGTTAATTGGTCTAAATATGGAGGGGCAACTTGCCGTTGGCAGAGAGAGAGAAAATAACTCAAAAGACAGATGCATAGAGATGCAAAGGCAAATTCAGGCATCAAAAATGAAGAGGAAAAACTTAACGCAGAAGAACTAAATCAACTGAGTGGCACCTTAAATACAGAAGGCAATCATGGAAGAAACATTGGCACCCACCATGAAATACTAGGCATCTATGCAGGACCTTATAGAAGATACTCTATTATAAATGCTTATCTATAACATTCAAATGCATTTCTAACAAAGTGGGAATCATATTTGGTCAGTTTTTGTCTATTCAAGGGCACATGCTGTCTCAATGCAGAAAGAGCTGAAAATCCCACCAATGAGATGCTCTCATCAGTTTAACTCAAAAAATGAAAAAGTCATCATTAGCCTTCTCAAGTATATATAGGCATGACTGAAGAAAAATAAGCAAAAAAATTATCTTTCTACACACACAACATCACAGCATAAAGCAAAAGTTGTGTTCTGAGATCAATACACTAGACCGCTAGCAGCCATTAATCCAAGACACACCAGTTCAGAGAGAATCTACAGGTTTAAAGACCTATATAAATAAAGAGCTACACTAATAAAGATTTATGCAACAGATATCCTGAATAAAGCCTCCAAATCCAGAATAATATAAAGTGGTGCTGACTAACTGCATGTTTTATATGTGTGTCTTCTCCCAGCACTAGGCTAAGAAAATTAGTTTGTGCATTTCTGCATGCTCTGTTTTGAGAGCAAGTGTGGTAAATGTGAGACTGAGAACTAACATCATTTCTCATGATTTTGTTTAAAGTTTGTGGTTAAAAAGATCTTTAGCAGCATCACCTGTGCGGTTAGAGAAAGAGAGAGGAAAGCCATCAAACCAATTTCATCTGTGGCTTTCTTGTTATTCCCTCTCTTTCTCTCTTCTATAAAATATATCTCATTATCTCTTGTGCTGAGCACCCGTAGTTCTTTCCAAAGCTCCCATTCAGAGAAAAAACCCCTTCATACCAGCGCTCAGAGGCACCCATCATCTTCCTTGAGTTTCTGTGCACTCATCTCTTCTGTTCAAATTCGCCTCTGTAATAAGTCTGCTCTGCTTTTACTGAAAAAAAGGAAAATATTTTGGACTTTCATTTAACAGTAAAGGATTCTTTTTATCAGAATGAATGCATTTTTGGTACATAGGTAAACTGACTCAAATGACACTTACAAAACAAATGTCAGTTTCTGGGATGATGACTTTAAGTGAAATGGCGTCTTCATTGTTTAACTGCCCATCAAAGCATTCAGCTCCAGTGCTGTAAAAAAGAGAGAGAAAGAGATGAATGGCAAGTTCATCAGAAAAGAGACAATTCTGTCACTATTAACTCACAAAACTTGTAAACTGCTATTCTTTCTGTGGATCACAAAAGGAGAATTTGGAAGCATCTCCATTTCATACAACAGTTCATACAACATCTGTGAAGCTCCATAAAGGACAAAAAAGCACCATAAATGAAGTCCATATGACTTGTGAGCTATATTTCAAATCTCCTGGAACCATACAATAGCTTTGTGTGATAAACGAAAGAAATTCATGTGTCATTCATATGAATATTCTTTATTCACATTATTCAAGTGCATGAGGTTTGACGTCAAAGACATTTGCTCATGAGACACTCGAGAACCACTGACGTTTGGTGTCATTGATGTCCAACCTGGGCCAACAGCATGACGATAAATTACGAATTAATTTCGGTCTGTTTTTCCATCAGAGCTGTATGAAGATAATTCAAAGATTCTCCTTTTTTGTTCCACAGAAAAAATGACAGCAGACAAGTTTGGAACGACATGGGGATGAGTAAATATTGACCTCCACAGTTTATCCATTAGGGTTGTTGACATGAAAACTTGGTGTGTGTTTAGTTTTACCTGAAGGGGGCGTTGTTGTCAGGCTCTGTGGTAGCAGATTTATGCACCTCCACTCCTACTGACCTGTAAGTGAGCAGCCGTAATTAAACAAGGGAGAGTGAAACCGCGTGGAATAGATTTATAATGAGAGAGGTGAAAAAAAAAAAAAAGAAAATCAGATAGAAAAAAGGAGACAACTACAATACATGAAAGTAACCACATAGGTTAAAGGTACACTCAATATTTTATTTCTTCATTTAAAAAATTTTTCTTCTAAAGAAATTAATAGTAATTTTGAAACATATGTATAAAATCATGACACTCGTGAGATGTAGAGTTCAGTCATATCAGTTACCTTATAAAAGCTCTTTTAATCTACATGGGGCTAGGGATGCCGCGGTGTGAGTTTATGACGGTGAGATTACCATCTGAGAAAAAAAATCACGGTTAACCGGTTTTACTATTATTTGCAATTTTTCTTATTATACAACAGCACTGATGCCAAAAAATGCATATCATATCACAACTGAACATCTTAGTGGACGTATTTCTGGGGGATATGTGGACGCTAAGGGCATCCCACCAAAAATAAATAGGAGGTATTTAATAAGAGACGCTCCATTCTAGGGCGCGACACCTGAGCTCAGTGATGTGCTTCAGTGTAACCAGAGTGCTTCAAAAGTGTGTAAATTTAAGACTACTGTGGGTGCGCAATGTGTAGCCTAATTCAAGGCATCCAACAGTTTTTGTCTGTCAGACACCCGAACATAAAGAATCGGCAACAGACTCTATAAAAATATGTCCACAACACCTTACAAATAAACCTGTGGACTGTGCATAATAATGGGAACATTGCTCACAGCAGACAATTTAAAGTCTGATCATGACTAAAATTGACATTTATTATTGAACGCGATGAATTTGCACAGAAACAACGCTTTAAATAATGAGGATAAAAAGACGCAACTTTTCAAAGTTACTCGCCAATAGTAACTGCAAGCAATGCACCGGACGCTGTTAGCATGCTTAAACATTACAAAAAGTAGCATCTTTTAATTCATCACTTTAAAAGCACCACAGCTAAAAATATTAAACTTACTAGTTTGTTGTTGGATGACTAGTGGAGCATCCAGTCCCATTTGTAGAATGTGTTTCTTTTTATGACTTCTGTCTGCTTGTTTACATCCGTCGTCTACAGTCACTCATTTAAATGCTCCCAAACAGCCAATTTAAGATGCTTTTTTTGGTGGATACGAGTCTGGTAGATCGAATTCTTCTGTTATATTTTGGAGTTTGTGTGTAGTTGCACGTGAACTCTGAATTGAAAGTGCACATTCAGTCCGCGACTCCTGGCTAAGCACCACCGTCCGTAACAATAGCAACAGCTCCAGTACCCACACAGGCACAAGAGTTTTCACATTTAGGCTTACAAAAGCTTATAAATAACTCTTTTATATTATATATTTATACATTATGTATATTATTTTTGCCACTTCTAAATAAAGCATTTCATGGTTTTAACCGTGGATTCTAAATTCTTGTGGTTAAATTAACCGTGACATTTTTAATCGCAGTTAACTGTGAAACCGTATAATCGCGGCATCCCTACATGGGGCAGGGGCACCTCATGGCGGGAGCCATGTTAGCATCACATGACCAGCTGAATACTAATCTCAGTAACTACCCTGTTATTGGACACTTTTATTCATGGATAAAATTAATCCTGGTTTACTGTGCAAAGTGAATTTCTACAATGGCGTTTTTAACTGAAACCTACTGTGTTTGAATTATGCAGCATCCAGGCCACTAGGTGTCAGTGTAAGCCATACTTAAACATTAGGGGTGTAACGGTACACAGAAGTTACAGTTCGGTACGTACCTTGGTTTTGGGGTCACGGTTCGATACGAGTTCGGTACAACAGGAAAAAGCACCAAATCCCAAATGCTAGGTTTCTTTTCATTTATTTTGAACAGACAGTAGTGCAAATTACAGTTTGTTCCACCTAGCGGCATTTAGTCCCCGAGGTAGTTGGTAAAGAACAGCCTCCTATAGTGTATTAAGCACTAAGCAGTAAACAGAATGCACTCTTGCATAGGCCATATTTTTTTGTAGGGTTGATATAAAACAAAAGGTATTTGGTCACAATCAGCTACAAAACTGAAAATCATCTCTTGTGTTATAAAAGTACAAAATTAATAAAATTATGAAAAATAAAACTTGTGCATTAGGAGAAGCCATTATTGTTTTGGGTTGGTGCGTAGATGGTCTCTTCTTCTTCTGCTCTTTTTCCTGTTGTGGTGGTTAGCAACAGCGTTGCATTACCGTGCGCACCCCCTTCTGGTTTGGAGTGAATCGCCTGTGACTGACTCAGATGTTGACTATTCTTTGTCTGACTACATGTGTGACGTCAGTACCGTGAGGGTTCGGGACGAATACATGTACCGTAACACCCCTATTAGACATACTTCATAAAATTACTAAGTGCACCTTTAAAAGTAAAAGAGACCCTCCGTTTACACCTGGTATTAAGATGCGTCTCGAGTGATTTGATCACATGATTTGGTTAGGTGAGACACATCACCATTTACACCTGGTTGATTAAATGCATTTCCTGTGATCAATTATTTTTGGATTTCGAGGGAAGGGTCTTTGATTTCACGACGACATATAACAATCACTATTTCAGTGTGTTACTGCATAATAATAAACCGCAAAACAGTCAGAAAAGACAAAGAAAGTTCTGTGTGCTTCTCATAAGTGTCCCTGCATGTTGATATCAGACACACTGAAGAAGATCTGTGAAGTTCTTGTGCTTGTGAATGTATCCACTTTTTAAAATTTTCCGATCGAATGGTTATTTCCTATTAAAGCTTCATGTAACGGACAAAGTTTAAACTCCTGTTTTAACGCAGCAGTTGGTTGACAGATAAGAGGTGTTGCTTAACTGCTGTCCAGGACACATCAGAACAGATAGCGTTTACTCCTCAAATGTGTGTTTTTGACCTCCGTATGTGGTTTTTGTGATCCGATCACAAAATGTTTTAGACCCCATTTGGATCTGAATCAGATCAATCAAAACGCATCTTAATACCAGGTGTAAATGGGGTCATGATATGTTGTGTGGAGGTACCTTTGAGGAGGCGATGATGATGATGTCCTTCCTGTGCTGCCCGGTAAGGAGTTGGACAGATTTGTCACTGCAAACTCACTGGAGCTTCCAGCCAAAGGATCCATCTGTGGGAGCAGGTCAGGTCTGCCTGGCTGCATATCTGAGATTAACAAACATTTAGTGATTTCATTTGATTTAACACCCAAGTATAATATAAAGCCCAACTCACAGCAAGTCTAAATTTTTGGCATGAAAAAACATGCACAACAACATTTTAAAATGCAACAACCCAGTTTTTCTACAGAAATGGTCCCCAAATATTTCATACATTTAATTAAGTCACACTCACTGCTCTCTCCTTCTGTATCAGCCTGGTTAAGATGAGTACGGTACACGAGTCTGGCGTCAGCGACCGTCTGTCCACTGGGGGCAGGAGCACCGATACCCACAGGAAGTCGTCTCACAACACTGGAACAACCTCCTCGACTCTTCTTTGACGGGGATGACTTTACTGGGGACAGAGAGTGCAGGATGATGACATCATGAAGAGACTGCAGGCTCAATGACCAAGATCAAGACATGATTTAGAGACGTACGTGTTTTCTTAAAAACTGTGTTGCACATGAAACGTTGGAATCGCTCAGCATAGAATCCTGGCCGATGCACAGAGACTGTGTCCTACAACACAAATATTCACAACGCTATTTATCTTACATAGTGGCAAACTTCTTATTGCAAAAAAAGTCTTAATATCAGTTGTAAAGTAACATACAGGGACTTAAGACTTACCCCATCATGGACCAAAGCCTTCCAGGAGTGCTCTATTTTTTTAATAAATCTGTAAGAAAAAATTTAATAAAGGAGAGATTAATGATGTTCGCATACATGTGAAGATGTAGACAAAAATATAGTTAGTCCAGTGGTCACCTGTACGACTGCAGGATGTCGATGATCCCAATATAAACCAGAATCCTCTCTCCTCTGCTGTTGCGTGCTGGGATTCCTCCACATCTACAGGCAAAAATAGGAAAGTCACGTGACAACCGTATATTACAGCCACAAAACATGCAATGAAGAATCCATACAAAGTGTTAGAGGGTGGGATACAGATAACAATTCAAAAATTAAAAGAGGACAGAACAGGAAGACACATTGGAATTTCTGTGCTTGGAGTAGTTTCACAGACGTCTGACTGTTTTTTAGAGAGCATTTCTACAGTAAGTCAAACAGGTATGATCCTGTCTTCCTGCGATCATTTTTTATTTATTTTTTGGCAGGTTAGGAGTGAATGAGAGGTTACAAAACATATAAACCATGCCATATTTGGTTTGGGCACTGTATACAGTAATTATTTAACCTGATTTGAAAGTGAATAACGACTTAAATTTCGGTCTGTTCCATTCAAAGTGATCGACTGCCTTCAGAATACACATTTGGGTGCTTTATTAAGCTTTAAAGTGGGTCACTTTCCACTGCTATTGTGTGAAAATCAGCGATCATAACATTCTTTAAAATATCTCTTTTTCTGCTCTGTAGAAGAAAATCTTTTGTATGAGCACTAATTTTAAGTAGAGGTCAACCGATATATCGGTTTTGCCGATTAATCGGCACCAATAACAGATTTCTGGAACTATTGGTTTTTGGCAAAAATCCACACCGATAGTTTTTCCCCATTGCGTCCAGTGCTGGAGTGGCTGGGAAGGGTCCACTGTCATTATTCAGTATGATAGCAGCCAATAGAGGCGAAAAAAAAAAAATTTGTTTGTTTTGACACGTGAGACTTCACTCTGCATGGAGTGGAACACTTCAGATGCGGATTTAAAACATCAACAACGAAAAGGTATGTATACAGTACACTACAGTAAACATTGTCATATCATTATAAAGTAATTAATTTGTTGACTAGATGCTGCATTATTAGAGAACAGCAGTATGTTTGCCGACAAGGCTGAGAGGACGCTAACATTAAAGCTAACCTCAAGAGGTTAGAACAATGTGACAAAAATACACGCAAGTCCTACCCAAATGTTTAAATGTCACAATTGTAATCATCTATTTGCATTCGTTTATATCCAGCTGGTCACGTTTATGCATTCGTTAGCCAGCTAAGTTGCATATTTAAAGCTAGTGACATGAGAAAGGAAATCTTCATGCAGCCAAGAGAAATGTATAAACAAATCAGAAACACTGATTTCAATTCAATTTTTTTATCCTCACTGTAATATAACTTCAGATCAATCACATTCTTGTGCTAAAAAAAGTCTAGACACAGTGCAGCAAATACAGTTTTTCAGAACGCAGGTGTCTCAATATGCTTTTAAAGTTCTTTTTATTAGACACATCATCTAAAAAAACAGCACTCCAGCTCGAGATGCTGAATAAACAAAGACAAAGGGAAACAAAGATGTTCGTCTAGCACACGTTAACATAGAAAAAAAATGGATGGTTGCAAAAGCGTTTGGTGTGAACAGCCCCTTACAGTTGGTGGAGGTCTTTGGCCATTGCGTCTTGCTCTCTTATAAGCGTTTCTCAGATTAAGCAATGAGTTGTTTAAATGCTTTGTCAGGAAAGATGTTCAACTTGGAAATGTGTGTCTCGAGATCCTTGCGTTCGGTTCCAGTCTGTTGTGTTCCATCTGTTTGAACAGCCCCTGGCCTGTGCTTATAGACTGATCCTCTTCACAATCGAGTTCAGCCGAATACCATTGCTATCTGTGAATATTGCTACTCTACATACAACTGTACTGAATAAAAAACAATGTGGTATTTCGCTGTTATTATGAAGCTTGTGTCTGGAGTAGTAGGAATCAGTGCAAGTGTAACACCATGCAAACTGTCTATTGAAGCGTTTACCCCCTCATTTTACTTTGACTTAATTGAGAATATGGGCCGACTAAAACTTTTTATTTATTTTATGCACATTAGTTGAAAATGAAATGCTCTTTTTTAACAGCCAGGATAGGAATGTTCTGTGCAACAAAATAACAGTGCTGAATGGTTTATGTATTTATTGCACCCTCTTGTGGACTAAGGAAACAACATCAATTTAAAAATCATCTGACTTTAAAATTTGAATATTAGTTCACATATATTAATATTTATATATTTATTTCATTTAAAAAGTACAATACATTTTCATGGTTCAGTCAGTACTGTTTATTTTTTTAATAAAGTTCAGCACTATTTTACTTGGAGCGTTATTTTTTCATTCAGTATAAATTTTAAAAACTATCGGTTGATTTATCGGTTATCGGCAGGTACTGCCCAACTTAATTATCGGTCTCTGTAAAATCCACTATTGGTCGACCTCTATTTGTCAGTGCAAATTTCATGCCAGCGAAAAGGGTAGGAGTGTTTGTGATATCTGTGGGTGTATGTGTGCAAACTGTGGCCGTTTTTTGTTAATGAAGTGGTGGAGAGCGCAATTTGCTATTTGCTACAGTAATAGGTCACTGCGCTGATGTTTCAAAAGCAGGTCAGTTTTCAGCGCAAAGTCCAAACTCAGTTCCTGCATTTGCAGTTTGGAGATTCCACCAGCAGGTTGTAATAAAGTTCATGTCCAAACTCTGAAAATATAGTGCAACATCAAATTATGTCTATGACAATCACCATTTTATGACACAAAAGAGATTTGTGTTAAACTATCTATATGTCATGGTTTATTTTCCATTATTATTATTATCATTGTTATTATTATTATTTACAGTAATATTTATGGTCTAATTTGTATTGGTAGTTTTCCACCTGTTGTCATAGAGTGATTTTTAAGTTACTGCAAAAGGAGCCGGTGGAAGTTGGAGAGAGTAAAATGTTTGGATTTGGTATAATTTTTTTGACCACTTCGTTAATTTGATTATATTTTCATTTCGTTTGAAGTGTAATTTGAATTTAGAAATATTTTTGGATTAATTTTTTCGTATTTCAATAAATTAATTTTTCTAAATCAAAACCACCAGTAGAAGTGAAGTGTGTGCTGAGGCAATGTGGAACCTCAATGGCTAATCATGTCATATTTTTTGGGCCTGTCCGAAAATACAACCTTTTTGGCAAGAAGTAGCGGGTAAAATTGAAAAGATAGTAGGAGAGGAGCTTGAATATTCATTCATGACATTATATCTAGGGAAAATACCAGAAACTGTTTTAGAGAAGGAAAAATACTTATTAAAGATACTTCTAGCAAGCAGTAGGAAAGTCATAACTCATAAACGATTGCATTCTGACCCTCCAACAAGGGACCAATGGCTAGGAATTGTAAATGAAATATATTGTATGGAGAGACTCACATTTTATTTTCAATAAAAAAAAAGAAGTAAAAAAGAAAAAAAAAGTGTGTGCCGATACAGTCACTGTTAATACTAGCCATGATTTGTGTATCAGTAGATGTAAATTATTAATAATACTTACATTCTCTGTAATTTAACAGAACGTACATTTACATCCAAATCCTGATGAGAATAATTTTTTTTTTTATAAAAGGAGTGTGTCACTGTCAGAGAAACATTTCTATTCTTCTAATTCATTGCATACAGTAAATTTACACGACCAAATTCTTATGAATGTGCTATGAGGGATTGGACAATATAATAGGATGCAGACGGTGCAATAAACGGAGAAGAACCTTATAGTTAAATTGCACTTGACCCAGCCCATTAGCTAGTTTCACACGAAATTTCGCCAAACCCATTTGCACCTAGACTTAGCACATGCTTGCACAAAAATACCAAAACACCATGGCCATGCCAACTGACATTGCCCTAATAACTTAAAGCATAGTGCTACGCTTAGCCCTAGCGCTCTTAAAATAGGGTCCGAGGAGTAAATGATGACAGAAGTTTCATTTAGAAGAAATAGTAGATAATGTAATGTAAAATAAATCATCAGCCCCACTGTACTCTACTTGAAAATGATAACATCACAAAAATACAGGTATAATTATTGGCGAGTACCAAAGTATTGGTATTCTAAAAATGATATTAGTGCATCCCTAATGGAGAGAAAATCAGACAGAAAGAAGGTGGAAGAGTGGAATAATATGATGGTGACTGACTGGTCCTCTGTTTCCAGGGTTCCTTTCCCTTTGGCCTCTCCCTGTATGGACTCCATGGCTGTGCTGTATAGAGCTTTCTGAGCCTGCGGTCTCCTGTGGTCCGGTGTCACGGCTCCCTCTGTCACCCCGCCCTCCACCACACCCATTCTCTCACGAGATGCCTGATCCGCGTTATGGATCCCCACCAGCAGACTGTAGTCCATAATCTTAAAACTCTGCAGAAGCTGACAAATAAAGATATGGATCAACATTAGACCGTGAAATGTTTCTAAAAATATATTTTGCATTTTTGTTTTATCTTTGTTATAATTTTCAATATATTTCTTGATATTTATGAATTTGCTCTGAAATGGGTTAAAATAATTTTTGTTTTTTCAACTAAGCAGCTATAGAGCTGTTCAGGTTGTGGTCCAAAAACCTGGAAAAGAATTAGCATTTTCGAGCCATAGGTTGCCGTGGGATTTTCCTATTCATTTTTATAATTGCAGTTTTGGATTCTTAAGTTAAATAAGGTCTGTGATAAACATAACTTTTAAGACACTTGAACGTTTTTTTCGACAACATAAATTACACACAGTCATACCCCAAACAGGAATTTTGAAGCCGCCGTGTTTTTTTTAAAATGTTGCTAGTTGCTAGATAAGAACTACACTACTGTCCGTTCGTCAGGCACGTACACTCACATGCTTGTCAGCAACATTCTTTTTTTAAAACATGGCGGCTTCCAAATTCACTTTTGAGGTATGGCTGTGTGTAATTTATGTTGTATAGCAAAACATCCAAGTAAATTTACCTACCTGTATTTATTACTAAAACATTTCAGTACATGAAAGTGCCACATGGGGACTTTAGTGAGCATTTGTAGTTATGACGCAAACAAATTGTTTAGTCTCAGTTCTGATTCATTGAAGCAAATTAATTCAATTGATCCATCTCAAAATTCAACTTCATATTGGCCGACTTTTCCTCCCATTTTCAGCCAATAGCTTCATTTACAGTATCAACATCTTTTATTCAGTCTATTACAATTGTTATGTTAATTTGGTACTCCTGTTGTTATTTCAGTGAGCTCCAAGTGACAAGAAATCGGTGAGAAAGTCAGAGGGAGTTGGTATTATCGGTCACCCCTCTTCTGAATTGGTGAGTGTAACAGACCTCTGACTGGAAGTGAGAGTTCACCAAAACAGTCAGTAGTTGTGACAACCTTGTCTGAAATTGAGTTGTTTAGAGTCAGGTTATGAGACACCAGCTTAAGAAAACGTAATGGACACATCGCATTAATGAACAAAGCACATAAAATGAATTGTGATATGCATGATGCTGCTTCATTTGAAATTGCCAGAACAATCATTGCAAATACATTATGAATACTCAATATATATATTGCCCATCCCTAATAAACATAATCCTAATTAATATGCAATAATACCCAAACACAGATGTGCAAGCTCACCAGGCAGTCTCGCTGGATGGTTTTGCAGAGGGCGTTGTAGTTGTCTGGTTCTAGTTGGATGCCCTCGGGCATGTCCTGGATGAAGTCCAGGTCTTTGTAAGTAGGGACGGTCTTCTCTCTCTCTTTAGGGGAGGCACGTCGCTTGTATGTGGAACCCTTAAGGTCATATTTGAGGTGCATAGGCACACTGCGCGGCAAGAGGTTATTCATTACCACGATACGGATATTCTTTCCACCCGCCTGCACGCAATACAAGCCGTAAAACTTTGGAAGCAACGTCCGCTTGTTCTGATTCAAATTCTGAGGAGAAAAATTTGAAAACAATATAGAATATTGTGGACATCCCAGTTCAGGCATGATTGTAAGATCAACAACAGGTGGTGTCATGGCCCAAAATGTACTTTTTGCAACGCCTTCCAATGATGGGTGAATTAAGAACATTTACTGGCCATAAACATGTCTTACTGGCCATGAAACTGTAATTGCATTGAAAATGTGATAATTTAGCTGTTTTCCCTTGGTGAAGCTGCACCCGTCATACAACGTGAACATCTATACTGATTTTTTCCCCTCAATTTGGTTGCTTAATGTGTGGAAAAATTCCACATGGAGATCTTACTGTTATATTTACTCTCATTTGGTACTTTGCCAGTGTTCATTTTTGGCCATGGGTGGTGTTTAACTGTCTTAAAATGATATTTTATTATTTAAGTAGTAGTACTAATTCCATTAGTTATCAATAACATTATATAAAGCACATACATAAGCACTAAATTGATTAATGCTTACCATGAAGTATCCGGGCAGCAGTTTCTGCAGGAATTCTGCTTCCTTGTGCTGCACTGTTTTAATGATGAACTCATCATCGCTAGTGACATAAAATATTGATCCACTCGCTCCAGGGTTGGAGAGTTCGATTAAGGGATCGTTACACAGAGAGTACTGTAGAAAGAGAGAAACCGCACAAACACATCAAGCATGTCTCTAAGGAGAATGAACAAATCCATAATGACGAGTGTTAAATGGATCAAAGAATAATGAAAGAAAATAGCATTATTTGGATCTTCTGAGAACAGAAATTAAACTCTTGGTGCTATGATACTAGTTAAGAAACTGACTATGTAAGGAAATTCTGTGAGTGAGCGTGTGTTTCAGCTAACCAGATAGTCGTCAGGTCGAATGCCAAAGAGTTCTCTGAAGTAGCGGAAGGCGATTGGAGCGTAGGTCTTAAACCTGAAGTCACCGTGGTGATGTGCTGGAGTCAAATTACTTCCTTCACTGTGGGCAAGACAGACAGAGACCTTGTTTACATCTGGTATTAAGATGAGTCTCAGGTGATTTGATCACATGAAGTCAGATGAGACACATCACCATTTACACCTGGTCGATTAAATGAGTTTCCTGTGACCACTAGTGATCGGATTTCGAGGGGAGGTTCTCTGATTTCATGATGACATGAACAATGATACAACAATGACTATGTCAGTGTGTCACTGCATGATAATAAACTGCAAAAAAGTTAGAAAAGACAAAGAAAGCACAAAGAAAACCGGCACAAGCTTCTCCCAGACGCACATGAATTGCAACCTAAGCACAAACACAACATTTCTTATTGTCTAAATTGTCAGTTATTTTAGTAGAGCACCTGTATTAGCTGAGCTTAAAATGTGTGTGGTTTGTGTCAATGCATGTTGATATCAGACAAACTGAAGAAAATCTTTGAAGTTCTTGTGCTTGTGTATGTATTCGCTTTTTAAAATTTTCCAATCGGACTGTTATTTCCTTTTAAACCGCTCGTAACCGGCAAAGTTTAAACTCTTGTTTTAATACAGCGGCTGACTGACAGGTGAGCAGTGGTGCTTCACTGCTGTCAGGAACACATACAGGACAGATAGCATTTACACCTCAAATGTGATGTGGTCGCACCTCAAATGTGATGTGGTCGCACATGTTTTTAACCTATCCCCATATGTGTTTTTTATTTGATCACAAAACATTTTGCACCCTGTTTACAACTGTATTTAATGCAGACCACATGTGATCTGATCACCCGAAACGCATCTTAATACCAGGTGCAAATGGGGTCAAAGTGATGCGTTTATTTATGGAAAATTAGATAAAAGAATAGAAAAAGTCCCAAGAACTGTCATAGCTTGCAAGTCTTTATTAGCAACATTTTGGTCAAAGACCTTCTAAAGAAACTGCTGCTAAAGATTTGCAAGCTCCGACAGTGTGCAGAATTTCTCCAATGCATTGTAGACATCTTGCCACAGCTATTCAAATACTATGATACAACATGGATAAATAGCTCTGGGAAACACACATAAGTACACAGGTGCCAACACAAACAAGATTTGGGGAGGGTGCCAACACAAACCATGATCTCTTATGTAATAATAACACATCTTATCAGACACACACCTGGGGAAGAAGATGCTCTCCACTACATAAAAGTCCTGCATGAGGACGTCTCTCTCGGCTTTCTGACTGAGGCTGCCCACCGTGTGCGTGATGCCCAACTGGATGGCACCTTTAAGGGCGGAGGAGGGCGTCTAAAGACAGACAAAAAAAGGTGTGTGTGAGTGAGAATGTCTGAGAAAGACAAACAGAGAGGATAGGCAGTAAAATAATGTGATTATTTTAAACCACGTACAATTGAGTTGTGGTTCAGGCAGTGTGGGAACAATGCATTTCATGATTACAGAATACAGTATGTGTCATATCAACATCCCTTTCCTTTGCAACTCCTCCCTTTGCTCTATTCCTCTTTTCTAGACCAAATTCTCTCTTTTGCCCTTCCTCTGTTTTCAGGGGACACATCTGACCCAGGGTCACAGATTAACCAGGGCTCTGGGCAAATATGTCAACAAAAGTGACAAAAATGGCCCCAATATTTAAAATAAGGGGGCAAAAAGTTAAGGGGCCAGTAATGAATATATGTTTTTACCATGTATAACTTTATGTATAACATTATTTTGCTTTACTGCACTTTAACGAGAAGTAAAGGTTGATTCCTGAACTTTTGCGAGGAGGACACAAGCATGCATTTAGGAAAACAGATGGTAATGCTTTGTGGAGCTATGAGGTTTTCAATACAAATATGTTGGAATTGGGTTCATTATTCAAGGTATATCTACATGCTATTAGATGACTGCTATCTAATAGTAAATAATATAAAGCACACCTACAGAGCCACTTTGTCTAATTGCAGCAGATTTAAGCAGTTTAACATCTGCTTTAAGTGCTTTGACAAAGTTATTTGATTATAAAGCAATTTAAGGTGCTGTAAGCAATTTCAGCATTCTGAAGCTTTCACATGAATGAGCCGTTGAATTAGCCACGCCCCCTCATTCCAAAACCCTGCCCTCCAATTATCATTTTGAGACCAAAACCGAGCAAAAGAACAGCATTGTTTGTTCCTGTGGCTGTCAAATTCAACAGTGGCACAATAGTGTCCTCAACTGACAAACATTATGAATCATACCCTCAATGATCCGCTTCAAATACAGCACTATGAGAACGAGCAAATTTATTGACAGGTGAAAAGCATCAATGTCCGCGGACACATTTTTGTTTGCTGTTTACAAAGTCTACAGCTGTCACAGAGACCACTAAAATATCTCAGGACACTTATTTCATTAATATCTTTAAGGGAATAGGACCATTTTCTGCATACTTTTCCATGAAAAACTAAATCGCTTACAGGACCTTTAAAGCTATTATGTTGTTGTTCTGTATTGTTTGTTTAAAGGAAAGCTCAATCGACAGCATTTGTGGCATAATATTGATAACCATAAAAATTAGTTTTGACTCGTCCCTCCTTTTCTTTAAAGAAAGCAAAAATCGAGGTTACACTGAGGCACTTAATGGAAGTGAATTGAAAATGAGTCAATTTTTGGAGGGTTTAAAGGCAGAAATGTGAAGCTTATAGTTTTATAAAAGAACTTGCATTCAACTCATGTATTATTTGAGCTGTAAAGTTGTTAAAATCGTTGTTTTTACAGTCATGTTAGGGTTTGTTGACATTAATCGTCATGGCAACGAAGTTGTAAAATTGCTATAACTGTACTCAGAAAAGGTTAGTAAGTGATTTTATCCACTAAAATCATGTTTATATGCATATTGTTTATGTCTTGTGGCTATACTTTTGAAAAAGTAATTTTTTAAACATTAAAAAAATTGGCCCCCATTCACTTCCATTGTAAGTGCCTAACTTTAACCCAGATTTTTGATTTTTTTTTTTTTTTTTAAGAAAAGGAGTCTGTGTGAATGAGGGCATGGCTGAGCGTTCGTCTGGGGAGAGAGGAAGCGGTAAGGTTTTCACCTGAGATGAACTGCTGCTAATTGTGATTTCTATGTTCACAGTGAGAGGCGGGGAGATAAAAGGCCGCCCAAAACCCTAGAGAGAGAGAGACTAACCCAGCTGACAAGCTGTGTGTGTGTTGGCCGCTGTCAGCTGTTATAAAGCTTTACAGTCACGCTTGAGGCGGATGTGTTTGATTTATAAATAAAAGTGACGTACCTGAGTTGGAATCGCTGTTCCCCGCTTCCTCATTTCATTGGACCTTTACAGAGTGTCAAAATAAATTTTTGTGGTAATCAACATTATGCCACAAATGGTGTCGATTGAGCTTAACTTGTAATGAACCCAGAATATTAATTTAAGTGCTTAGTACTTAATAAATTATATATAAAGTAAATAGGCTGTATAAATGTATCTATCTAGTAATGTAATAAGTGCTTCTGTGGACAATGTAGTGACCCACAGCTGACGGATATCCACATTCTCAGAGGTAAGTTTGTTGAATGTGAAGCTAATATAAAGAGATGTGGAAAACAAACCTCAGATCAGCTGTAAAATATAAATATACCCTCATAAAAGGTAAAAAACTACCCCCAATATAATCCAGAGGGTAACTTTTGCCCCTTAATGTCATTCATTTCTGACCCTGCTTTGACCTCATGCTGACCTTTTTGTAAGTCGTTTCCCCTGTGGGATCAACTCCCCGGTGACCAATGGTCTTCTTCATACTCTGAGATGATCCTGGACCCTAGTTAGAGAGAGAGAGACAGCAGAGTGACAGAGACAGAAAAGGAACAGAAAAAGCATGGATAATTCCTCTGGTTTCATGTCAATAGACGAGATTCTAATGGTCTCAACTCTGTCCAGGTTTGCCTTCCTGTTTGACAGGTGCTTCCTCCAGTCCAACACATCCCTATGTGTCTGTGCATCCTCTCACTTGATACATGTGAATCTTCAAATGACAATGAGAGCAGTGTGCATGTGTGTAACTATATTTGGCCATTTCGAGATCCTTCTCACATGGCTTGATCAACACACAGAAACAGGAAAGTCAGCTTTAGTTAGTCAGCAGGGCTCATGTTTTCACATACCTCTATCAATGTCCAGCAACTAAAATAACGCTCAGTCTTGTATGAAACTGAGGATACTGATCTAAATACTTTGCTGACAGACAATTCTGTGTAAAACTGAAATGAGAAAACATCTGAGGGTGAAAATATTTGCAAGAAGCATTGAAGCAGACACCATTATGCCAGTATTTGACTGATCTATAAACCAAACAATGCCTATCCCATCCTGCACTGGGAAGATTTGTTATTAAGTGTAGGTTATGAACTCATTCCTTTTTGTGCTGGGTGTGTGCTATCTACACTTCCTGTTTAACTGAGACTAATGTGACAAAGATTTCAGTGACTCAAGAAAGAATTCATCCTCACTTTGATTCTATTTACACAAAAACTTGTTTTGCATTATGGATTTACAAAACTATCCATTTTAAAAATTGGTTATCTGAACGACTAGTCAGTCTTATGGAAGCCCTGTATAATTATCTTCCAGCAGACATGATCAGATGCATTTGTTAACAATATGTATGGAGTGTAGTGGGTAGGGTATCACACAGATATTCAACATAGCGATTTGATGTCTGACAGTCCTTGTCTTTGAAATGTATTGTTGCCGGCAGTGAATTTGTTGTGCGGTGCGCTGTCAGCACACTCAAACCCTCTCCAAGAAAGTACACCCCGTTAATTCATCCTCTTTAAAGCAGTGCAGCTAAATATAGCCAGTTCTAGTCAAGACTTTTTGACTATTGTGTCCCATTCCTACTTTACATCAAAATAAAGGACATATGAGAAATATACTAAAGAGGAGTCAATGATAAACAAACATGCACAGTCGTCACAAATTAAAACTAGATGAGAGGATTTAAAGAATAAAAATATTTCTGCGTATGGCTAACAAAAAATGTCGTAATCCGACATGAAACAGATCAATACTTCAGTCACAATATCTTTTAAATGTATAGTAAGTAATAAGCACTTCAAAAGTGTAAATGAAGGTCTTACCTCTGTTGCAGTCATCTTTCGAACTCCGCTGGACCCTGTAATGTTGGAAGGGGAGAGAAAGCGTGAGAAGAACATTAATATATGCCAGAGGGGAAGGTGGAATAAGATGATCTTTAGTTCACACCACTTCTCAAGTAAGAGCAGTACTGTTGCTTTAGGAAACAGATCTGCTGTTTCTTTCCTAGAGGAACAAAAAAGTTAAAACATGTCTGTTTAGCACAATGCCAACCTATAGCAGAATGCCTCAGTACTGATGAATAAACCAATGCACAGAGACTTTTGTTTAGCTATCCTGACAACTCACATTAATATGCACAATATAAATAGAGTCACACTGTAAAAACACCTCTGGCAAACAAACACACACAATTAGGAGGAATGTGCACTGAATAACAGCTCAAAGGAGAGGCGTGCCATTAGACTACTTTTCTACGTGATCGAACTTGCATTTTTGCCTTGGCCATATGCTGACAGTCCACGCAGACTGTGCGCCACTTGTATACTATTCCGATCAGCAATGAAGACAACTGAAGTATACTCTGGCCTTAAGTGACCACTCTAGGGTGATTCTCACAAAACCTGTCAAGAAAATGGCCTGAAGACTTAATGAGCACCTATTATGGTTTTTCAAATATTACCTTTCATGTAGCGTGTTATACAGCTGTTTGTGAATGTAAAAAAGTCTGCAAAGTTTCAAAAATCAAAGTGCATGAAAAATGGAGTTATTGACTCCAAAAAGAAAGAACTGATTCTGAACACCTGAAACGAGTCGTTAGTAATTCCAGACTTACTTCCTGTACTAACCTAGTAATTTGGTAACAAAAAACCCACCTCTGGTCTGTTTACATGTACAGCCAGTGCAGGCTGTTAGCCTGTTAGCGTCTGCTAACCGGCTAACTCACGTTACTGTCAAACTACATATAAACTTACCACAGAGAAACGTCCTGTTCGGGTTGATCTTCCGATGTATCACTATCGGACTCGGGCTCAAATTGGTAAGGTAAAACAGACATTTTTTCAGATGGAGCTGAAAATCGGATATGGTAGTGGGCATTTCCTTTCCGACACACACTGTAAGCAGTAGACCAATCACAATGGACTGGGACATCTGACCAATCAGAGCAGAGTAGGCTCTCTGAAAGGAGGAGTTTAGAATGAATCCTTTAGAACGGATCATTGAACGAGTCGTTTTTGACACTGGGAAAAAAAGGTAATGCTGCAATTTAAATTATGAGCAAATTAAAGTGTTTTTTAACCTTGGATGCATGTAAATCTATTGTATGAGACCTTTAAAACAAAATTAGGCACGTTTAAAAATCATAATAGGTGCACTTTAAATTATTTTCATGACAGTTTTGCACATATTAACCCCAATTCTCTTCAGCGCAACATGAAAAAAGATGGTCATTCAATTATATATTATTTAAATTGTCAAGTGTTTATACACCATAGCAGTACTCACTTTTATTTTAAGATATTTTTATTTTTGATAAATCATTGTGCAATAGGGCTGGGTATCGATATGGATTTCCCAATAGATTCCAATTCGATTCCGATTTCAATTCAATATCAGTTCATATGGGTATGCTTCAGTTCTAATGTCCCTTTTGCTTACATATAAAATAAATTCTCTCCCAGCTAATGCTGTTAATTATACCGGGGACATTCTCCCTAGGTACATTACGAAAATGTTTTTTTCTAATTATAATTTATTAGTTTTTTATCATTTAGGTCACATTTTGGCTTTTTAAAAATGAACAAATCCAAGTGTTCAATAAATAAATAACATTATATTTCATATTGTATTTTTATTACATTTTTATTGTTTAATTGCATAATTTGTACCATTTACAAGTAATAATAATAATACGTTTTATTTAAACGTGCCTTTCCACAAGCTCAAGGTCACTTTACACCATATACATTTAACAGGACAAAGCACATAAATATACATTTCAACAGAAGTTACAATCTCAATTATTGTAATTATTGATTAAAGGGGAAAGAAAACATCAATCAGTAACAGACAGATAATGCGCTGAGAAAAGATGTGTTTTAAGCTGAGATTTAAAGATAGAAATAGAGGAGGCTCTGAGGCAGAGAGTTCAACATTTTAGGTGCAATTACACTTGACATTAATGCTTGTCCACTTGTCCTGGACAAGTGGATTTTTGAAGGGGCAAGTGAAAAAGAATTTTACTTGCCCAACCGGACTAGTAGACTGATTAAAATGTCAATAACAAAAAAAAAAATAACCGGCTATATTTGTGAAAGCCTTGGCCTGTTTCACTTTTTAGAAAGTGAATTTTCTTATTCTGCTGTTGAAAGTAATCCAGAGCACATAATTTTATAATTCACTAGTGATCTAGTAACAGCTGCGCCCTGTTTGATTGACAGGCGGTGTATGTGTGTGTATTAAACATGCGTGTGTGTGTGTGAAAATGCTCACGCTAATGTGCACCTGAACGGTCAAATACATTCCGCCAAAATGTCCAGGTACCTTGGTGAGGTATTTATGTAAACACAGAGAGTGATGTCTAAAGTGAACGTAAACAGCGGAGAAAAAGCAGATTTGTATTAAAATGTCGGCCTTGTAAGTATAAATGTAAGCTAACAGACCTGCTGCCGTCTAGTGTGTCATTATAATAATCAAACAACCAGAACAAGAAAACACTCACTGCTCTTGACTGAATAACTTAAGTAGCTTTAAAAAGTATTAATGTATTATAATCATACAGTAAAGACCAGTAGTTGTTTTATGTTGTATTTCATTATGAATGTTTACATGAATGCTTGATAGCCTACTGCTATTTTACAAATTTTCTTAATTTGTATTTTTTTGTTCTATTATTTTTATCTATTTCTTTTTTTCTTTTCTCCCCTTTTTCTCCCCAATTTGGAATGCCCAATTCCCAACGCGCTCCCCGTGGTGGCGTAGTGACTTGAATCTCAGTTGCCTCCGCGTCTGAGACCGTCAATCCGCGCATCTTATCACGTGGCTTGTTGAGCGTGTTACCGCGGAGACATAGCGCGTGTGGAGGCTTCACGCTATTCTCCGCGGCATCCACACACAACTCCCCACGCGCCCCACCGAGAGCGAGAACCACATTATAGCGACCACGAGGAGGTTAACCCATGTGACTCTACCCTCCCTAGCAACCAGGCCAATTTGGTTGCTTAGGAGACCAGGCTGGAGTCACTCAGCACGCCCTAGATTCGAACTCGGAACTCCAGGGGTGGTTATCAGTGTCTTTACTCGCTGAGCTACCCAGGTCCTCATTTTGTATCTATTTCTATTCATTGCGGGGTTTTTTTATTGTTATTTTATTACTGACTGTTTACTAGTCTTGAATAATTACTTAAGAACTTGAAACCATTCTTCCATAATTAACAAATTAGTTAAGTGTTATTATTTGTTGTGATTTTGTAGCTGGTATTGAGAATCTTCAAATTTCACTACAGACTCCTGAAATTTTGGTATTGTGATAATGTATAGCCTTTATTGTACATGGTAGATGTTGCTGCAATAACATGATGAAAAAGTAGATCTCATTCCATAGAACTATGAGCATCCCTGCAGTTAATGATGGCGATGGAGGCTTTCCTTTATTTGACTACCGTACGTGACATAAAATAATTATATGACAATAGCCTCCTCTCCTACCCAGTGCACTTTACATTTCTGTCACAGTGAATTGAGTTGATTGCATAGGTACACTATTAGGTTGGGCATCGGTCATAATTTTAGAAAAATATACAACACAAACTTTGACATGTTACTTGAGCATGTAACTTATATGTCATTTTTTCTCTCCAGATAAGTAACTTTTTTACTTGGACAAGTGAATGACAGGTTTACTTGTCCAGAGGACAAGCACATGACAATGCTTCATGTCGAGCCCTGCAACCAATGTGTTTATGATTAAATTACTACTAGAGCAAAAAAATTGTTTACAAGAGCACAATGTTCTTCATAGATCTAGCCTCTTAATTTTGCTCTCAAAGTGCACCAGATTGATGCGTTTAACTTTAAAATGTAAAAAATGTTCCCCCCAAGAGGGTCCGAGGTCAATCCACCACAGTCTCACAAAATACTGTGGGAAATACTGCTCCAGTTTCACATTAAACAATAAGTGTAATGGCAAATGTTCCCTCTACATTGCAAGTAAATCACTCGCATATGCAAGTAAATTTTGAGCTATGCGACTAAAATATGTCCGTTATCAGCCACTGGCGATTAAACATTAACATTTCACTCGCCAGTGATTAAAGTGTTGTGTAGTGTCGAAGCACAGAGTTCCTTTTACTAAATAAAAAGCAGCCAATTACTAAACTGCATTCAGCCTCATCTTTTCCTGCATGCAGTGTCTCAGGAGTGCACAGGAAAACACGTTTAGTTGAAGTTCGAGCGTCTCATGGAACCGCATCGCGGACATCACACAGAGAAGCTCACTTGAGAGCACGTGAAGGTGAAAACGTAAAACGGACCAAGACTAAAGGTTTGTTCCTTAACCTAGTGAGCGTCCTCCGGAGGCAGCATTGTAAGACATCACAGGCACACTCCCAACGTGAAGGCTGTTCCAAAAGGTAGATATCTTAATTATGCTGCCTCTTAATATATCTCGTTTTGGTTCAATTCTAAGGTAAGTTTCGGATGTATTCTTCCCCGGGTAGGTGATCCCAGAATGCACCGTAATGAGCTCGGTGGAAAAATAAATCCAAGATGGCGGACGAAACGAGAGAAATTTAGATTATAAATACACTTATTATCCATTCAATACTGAAAAGTATCGATAAATAAATGTTTAATATGATACAAAACCGACTATTTTACCCAAAATGTTTATGTGCCATGCATATCATGGCTCATTAGAAGACAGCATCATTTCTCTAGCGACACTTGTATTGAAATCAATTGAGAGTCGAGTCTCGTGCACTGCGCAAGAGGAGCGCTATTTGAATGATGCGTGGAGTTGCTGCATATGTACAGCATTCCAAATCGCTCTCTGCCATAGATGACAGCTGCCTATGTAGGCTGGAGACAGCGAGGCAACTCACTAAGTTTTGGAACAGACCCTAAATCTGACAAAAAAGATATTGCCTATTTTAGTTATTTAGAAATATTTTGATACTTAAAATATTAATTATTATAAAATGTATACTTTTATATTTTATATCTGATTGTCATTCATACATTTTTGAAGCCTGAAAAGGAAATCACATACCCATATTTTATTATATGTCCCACGCTAAATTTGTATAAATTTGTGTGCACGTAGCACACAGTGACAATTAATCGTCATGTTCTTGAAAGACCTAAAACAGGCAATTAATCGTCATAATCGCAATTATTTGTTTGATAATTAATCGTCAGCCAAATTTCATAATCGTGACAGACCTAATTTTCATTATTAGGTCCCAAACGTGTCAATTATTTATTAAAAAATGTGTATGAAATTTCAAACAGTGACAACAGCTTGTATCATTATTAAAAATGCAATTTCATGAAATCATATAAATTGATAGAATATGAACTTTGTACATTTTTAAAAAGCTAAAATGTGATAAAAATGACAAGGTGAAATATAAAATAAAATGTACAATATTGCATACTTTATTGCATGGTCATATGAAGAGGCCCCCTTTCTTGGTTTGCTTAATATCTTTTTCAGTTGCATTATGCTTAAATGTAATCAAAAGTCTGGCAAGTAAAAACAAAAATCAAGTTGGCCAAAAGGAGAAACATATTTAAAGTATTTAGAAATATTTTGATATTTAAAACATTATTTTTCAAGTCATTCATAGATTTTAAAGCCTTAAAAGGAAATCATATTTCCCTTTTTTATAATATGATTTATATATTTGAAGTTAAATGTAAATCCACCAAAGACTGAATAAGGAAGAGAAAAATTATTCACAGCTCGTCTTAATGCTGCTCCCGATCTGATCAGCTGCACGTGTGTGCACTCTCCAAATGAACGTGACAGGTGAACAACACGGAGACTGATGAGAAAGACAGCGGTAATATTCCCAGTGTGATTGTACACAGTGTGATTGTAGCTCAACTTCGTCCATCATGCAGGTGTACACCGGCTTAAGACCATAACTGGCCTCGGCGTGTGCATGTTGATGAACGGTCTCCTTTCTTTTCACCCATAATAAAGCGTTAGTTCCGTGACTTCATTTCAAACCATGGGGAGGCTTCAGGCTATATCTGGGAGAATCAAACATCTGCCGATCCTTTTGCCATGATGATCGCATCTCTATCGGCAGGGGTTTATGAATATACACAAATTGGTTGATATACAATGAGTCCTTTCTAGATAAACTTGACAATTTCTAGATATTGATTTCTAGATAACTTTCTAGATAGACTTGGTTTAGATTTAATTAATACCTACACTGGCTAAGAATTATTTTGCAGTTTTCTTATTCTATTATTTCTGAACATCGGGGTTTATAAGATTTAAATGTATTTTATATTTACACTGACAACTTTCCCTCTGTGGTGTATTTGTACATTTTTCTTGCACACCTTTGTTACCTATAATGAAAAGAACTTCGATTTCTCTAACCAGGTTGCCTTGCATTCTAATAAAGAACAGACAATTTTAATCAAGTTGGAGTACATTTTAAATTTGAAAAAATAGAACTGTGAATTGTCCATTAGTTTGCCATATCGCCCAGCCCTACATACAGTGCTGTGAAAAAGTATTTGCCTGATTTCTTCTGTTTTTGTGTATGTCTCATTCTAAATTGTTTCAAAAATTCAAACACAATCTAACGTAAAACAAAGGCAATCTGAGCAAACACAAAATACAGTTTTTAATGATAATGTTATTTATTGAAGCAAAAACATTATCCAATACCAACTGGACCTGTATGAAAAAGTATTTGCTAAAATTAGTTACTAAATCCCCAAATCTATGAAACTGCATTCATAATGTGGTTCAGCTGGACTAGACACACCCAGGCCCGATTACTTCCAGCCCTGTTCAATCAAATCAATGCCTAAACAGAACTTTTTCAGCAGCATGAAGTTGGCTAAAAGGTCTCACCCAGCAGCACACTATGCCAAGGTTGAAAGAAATTCCAGAAATGATGAGGAAAAAGGTAATTTAAATACATCAGTCTGGGAAGAGTTACAAAGCTATTTCAAATGGAGAAAACTTGGCACAGCAGTGAAACTTCCCAGAAGTGGCCGACCTTCCAAAATTCCTCCAAGAGCACAGCGGCAACTCTTCTAGGAAGACACAAAAAAAAGCCAAGGACAACATCCAAGGATCTGCAGGCCTCTCTCACATCAATAAAGGTCACTGTTCATGACTCCACCATCAGAAAGACACTGGCCAAAACTGCCACCCATGGAAGAGTTGTGAGGCAAAAACCACTGCTAACCCAGAAGAACATTAAGGCACGTCTGAATTTTGCCAAAACACACCCTGATGATCTTCAAACCTTTTGAGAGAATGTTCTGTGGACTGATGAATCAAAAGTGGAACTGTTTGGAAGACAGGGGTCCCGTTACATCTGGCATAAATCAAACACAGAATTCCACAAAAAGAACATCATACCTACGGTCAAGCATGGTGGTGGTACAGTAGACTGATGGTGTGGGGATGCTTTGCTGCTTCAGGGCGAGGGCAACTTGCAATAATTGAGGGAAACATGAATTCTACTCTCTACCAGAAAATCCTAAAAGAGAACGGCCGGTCATCAGTCCATGATTTGAAGCTCAAGAGCAACTGGATTATGCAGCAAGATAATGATCCAAAGTAGAGGAGTAAGTCCACCTCCGAATGGCTCAAAATTAGCTAAATTAAAGTTTTGGATTGGCCTAGTCAAAGTCCTGACTTGAACCCGATTGAGATGCTGTGGCAGGACCTTAAATGGGCAGTTCATGCTCGAAAACTGTCCAATGTGGCTAAACTAAAGCAGTTCTGCAAAGAAGAGTGGGCCAAAATTCCACCATAGTGTTGTGAAAGACTGATCTCCAGTTATTGGAAGCATTTGGTTGCAGTTGTTGCTGCTAAAGGTGGCACAACCAGCTATTAAGTTTAAGTGGGCAGTTAGTTTTTCACATGGGTGATATAGGTGTTGGATAACTTTTTTGCTTCAATAAAAAATCTATATTTGAAAACTGTATTTTTTTGTTTGTTTACTCAGGTTGCCTTTGTTTCGTGTTTTATCTTATTTGAAGATCTAAAACAATTTAGTATGAAAAATACACAAAAATAGAAGAAATCTTTTTCACAGCACTGTATCTCAGTGGCCAGCAGATCCAGGTATGTGAGAGGATACTAGGGGTTGTCAAAGTTAGTCTGAGGACAACACATTATGACATCAAACATGAATGAATCACAGGGAGATTGAGCAGTAGGAGAGATGTATGAAAAGGGTAGCATACAATGGCTCACCCTGTAATTTCAGAACGCCGGCCCACATGCACGCACATACAACTGCATGCTTACTTGGCTGCCTGAATAAAGACATAGCCTATACACTTCTAATGTTTCAACATGATCACACAGGAAGTCGGCATGTTGTTTTCAAGAGTTCCAGTACCCTAGGATTGGCCACAATATGCCGACTCTATCAGACATCTTTGCATCGGCTCCAGTGTGTTTACCTTCCCCTGTGGCGCGACTGAATCAGTAGCATAGGAGACCCAGGTTCGGATCCCAAGTTGAAATCAGGAAGTAATCCCGTCAGCATAATCAATGACGAGTGCAATCCGAAGGTTGCATTTTCCCCTCTGATATTAAATTTTGACTCCATTAATGGTTAGGCTTAGTTTTGGTGTTTGGGTTGGGGGGTACAACTTATACAATATTCATTCCTCCTCACTGTATTACTGCCTACACCCAACAACAGTTACTGCTTTGGTCACTTGAGGCAGTATTCGGTAGTATACTTTCGGAGTTTCAGTAAGCACAGACCAATTTTAGCTAAAGAAAAGTCAACCTACTGTTTAGAAACTTTTTAGAATTTACTATATTTATCAATTGTTTATCCATTTGAAGATGTCCCTAACAGCAGGTTTTGTCATATTTAGGGATGTCCCAATACCGATACTGGTACTGGGTCCGATACCACACTTATATACTTGTACTCGTGCTCGTAAAATCCTGATATCAAAATCCAATACCATCTGACAAACGAATGTCATTCCGTAAACATGTTATGTCCTGGTGTGATTATTAAACCGCAAAGGCTACGATTTAATGAGGTAAACATATACAGTAGTTTGCAGGTGCTGCGCGCTTCAAATGCGTGTGCTTGTGAATGTGTTGCGCCAGTGTTTTGCTGACATAAAGACACAAAGTTCTCATACCTTTTGAGCTTCTTGGCTCATATACACGGAAAACACCATCATGAGCACTGCTTACAGTTTGTAGCAGATGACAGCGAGCAGAGTACTGATTCACATTGTAGCACGAGTCATATACAGACAACATATCTATTTAATTTAATAGCAACCTTTTGCAGTTTAATAATCACTTTGAGTCACGTAGCGGCTGGCTTTTCCAGAGTGAGAAGCTACCATCATAACAACACAGAAACACTTTAAATGCTCAGCCAAAATAAAAGCTCTTCAAAAAGGAAAAAGATCACTACTGTATAATTATGTAATATTCACTGTAATACTACTTCTAATAATAAATCAATAGTAAATGTATTATATTTAAGCAATATCTCACATTTGTGATTCTGCACTTTATTAAACAAAAATAACTCCAATGCTGTATTTTGAATTGTGCTGATGTTCTGTATAAAATCTCTTGATCTGATAATAATAAAAGCATTTTGTTGAAAATGAATTGTTATATTTCTGTTTGATTAAAGATTTAATGAATTCATTTATTTAAACACCATTTTGATGATTTAATTTAAATAAACTGTTGATATGGTATCCAGAAAAAAAGAAGAAGAAAAAAAAAAACAGGCATTGGACTCAGTATCGGCGAATACCAAAAAAGAAGAATCAGTACTCGTACTGATTCTCAAAAAAATGCTATCAGGACAGCCCTAGTCATACTTCAGGCTAACTTCTGGGGACAAATTTGTCCCTAATGTATAGTTAAGTAAACCCTCACATACTTTTAGCTACAATATGTCAAGCATGATCCAGTGGCACAACATCCAGGAATTATGATACACATTTACAAGTTGGTTCTGCCAACCACAGAGGCACTAGTTATGTTCCCAAAGATTACTGGACACTTTCATCATCAGTCTGAAATATCAATTCATGTTCCCATCTGCTTCAATCACACTCATTTTTTAACCACTCCACAGATTTAATATTAGCAAAATATAGTTTTGACAAGTTATTTAGGACATCTACTTTGTACATGACATAAGTAATTTTTTCAACAATTGTTTACAGACAGATTGTTTCACTTTTAATTGACTATATCACAATTCCAGTGTGTCAGAAGTTTACATACACTAAGTTAACTGTGCATTTAAGCAGCTTGGAAAATTCCAGAAAATGATGTCAAGCCTTTAGACAATTAGCCTATTAGCTTCTGATAGGAGGTGTACTGAACTGGAGGAGTACCAGTGGATGTATTTTAAGGCCTACCTTCAAACTCAGTGCCTCTTTGCTTGACATCATGGGAAAATCAAAAGAAATCAGCCAAGACCTCAGAAAAAAAAATGTGGACCTCCAAAAGTCTGGTTCATCCTTGGGAGCAATTTCCCAATGCCTGAAGGTACCACATTCATCTGTACAAACAATAGTACACAAGTATAAACACCATGGGACCACACAGCCATCATACCACTCAGGAAGGAGATGCATTCTGTCTCATAGAGATGAACATAGTTTAATGCGAAAAGTGCAAATCAATCCCAGAACAACAGCAAAGGACCTTGTGAAGATGCTGGAGGAAACAGGTAGAAAAGTATCTATATCCACAGTAAAACGAGAACTATATCGACATAACCTGAAAGGCTGCTCAGCAAGAAAGAAGCCAATGCTCCAAAATCACCATAAAAAAGCCAGACTACAGTTTGCAAGTGCACATGGGGACAAAGATCTTACATTCTGGAGAAATTTCTCTCTGGTCTGATGAAACAAAAATTTAACTTTTTGGCCATAAATTTTGACCATCATTATGTTTGGAGAAAAAGGGGTGAGGTTTGCAAGCCAAAGAACACCATCCCAACCATGAAGCATGGGGGTGACAGCATCATGTTGTGGGGATGATTTGCTGCATGAGGGACTGGTGCACTTCACAAAATAGATGGCATCATGAGGAAGGAAAATTATGTGGATATATTGAAGCAACATCTCAAGACATCAGCCATGAAGTTAAAGCTCAGTCACAAATGGGTCTTCCAAATGGACAATGACACCAAGCATACCTCCAAAGTTGTGGCGGAATGGCTTAAGAACAACAAAGTCAAGGTACTGGAGTGGCCATCACAAAGCCCTGACCTTAATCCAATAGAAAATTTGTGGGCATAACTGAAAAAGCGTGTGCGAGCAAGGAGGCCTACAAACCTGACTCAGTTACACCAGTTCTGTCTGGAGGAATGGGACAAAATTACAGCAACTTATTGTGAGAAGCTTGTGGAAGGCTACCCAAAACATTTGACCAAAGTTTAAACAATTTAAAGGCAATGCTACTAAACATTATCAAAGTATACAAATAAATGAAAATTCTCATGATATAGATAATACATCTAAACTGATGAATGCTGCTATATAAAGTACTTACAACACTAGAGATCTGTAGGCAAAGCTATTTGTGTCCATTTTACAACTTTTCTCTTTTAAAATGAGTTTTAAAGAGTTTATAAATCCGTCATTTCCATAAAGAAATGTACATCAAGTCAGAAAATGAGCGTGTGCTGATGTTCAAATTCGACAGCGTGAGCTATGGAGAGAAAATGGCCAAGATGGCTCGTTCAAATAACCAAAACAACCCAGTTTAATGTAAATAACCAAAAAAAATAATACATATATAAATATATATATACATATATATATATATATATATATATATATATATATATATATATATATATATATATATGTATTATTTTTTTGGTTATTTACATTAAACTGGGTTGTTTTGGTTATTTGAATATATATATATATATATATATATATATATATATATATATATATATATATACACATACATACAATCTTAACTGACCTCAGTTTATTCATTTAAGTTATTTAATATCAGCTCTGTGAGATATTTTATATGATGAGCTAGTTAGCATATAGCATGCTAGCCCCAGTTCCACATCATCGATCGGGATTGGGGGGGGGGGGGGACATGCAAAACGTAAAACTAAACTCAAATAACCACACATGCACACATCTAATTAGTTACGGGTATGACATGTTTACCCACTAGCGACTTACATTGATTAAAATGTGTTTTGTTATTGTTGTTGAACAAAAGGCTTGACTAAAGCCAAAACCAGATCCATAGCAACAGACCAACATTGAAACACAACACACACACACACACACACGCGCGCGACTCTATCAGCCATTAACAGAACTGATCAGTATATAAATATAATGTTTTAATTTACCTGGAGGGGCAGAGAAGCCCGTGTCTGGTGGCCCGGCGGACGCCATTTGCATTCGGGTTAACTGGACTCGATCCCTGACCGGAGCCACAGACAGACCGAGGAGGGTGTCCGGTTCCGCTTGGACTGACTCTTGCATACTTTACTGACACCGACTATTATCTGTCTATAATAACCACTCAGATAATCACAAACACCGTCTCTGCCAACTATCTTCATACAGAAACTACATTATTACATGCATTACTTTACAATGACTCGTGGTCAAACGTTCAGTACTTTTTATACACAGTCAATGATCCCTATAAATCTATTAAACTCAATGACAGTTTGACCTAGAGACATAAAACCAACTGCAAAACACTCAGAAATTAATAAAATCGATATGGAAAAAAAAAAAAAAAAAAAACTTTTAAAATTCAGCTTTGTGCTAGGCAAAGAAAACCTATTCATGCATGTCCAAGTTAGTTTGGGTTGAAAATGTTATAGGCACGGAGAGTTTAATGGGTATTGTCGCTTATGTTAAACGAATGTCAAATATAAAACTAACTTTACCGCACTTAACAGGTTATATGTGATAGACTGATGAATACACAGTCTTGCCTTGTTGCTTCCCCATCCATGTCTGTGAAACCAACCCAGGCGCCAAGCCTTTATGTACACATTGCTAAAAATAACAAGACAGAACTGTTCACAGAATAGACAACATCTTGGGAAAGGCAGACTTTAAGCATGCGAGAGATTTAATGGTAGTTATTAAGTCAATAAGACTTCTTTGTGTGTGTGTGTGTGTGTGTGTGTGTGTGTGTGTGTGTGTGTGTGTGTGTGTGTGTGCCAGGTATTCCCTACACTGTGCGGACCAAATGTCCCCACAAGTATAGTAAAACCTGAAATTTTAGGTATTGTGGGGACAATCAGTCGGTCCCCATGAGGAAAACAGCTTATAAATCATCCTAAATTATGTTTTTTGAAAATGTAAAAATGCAGCAAGTTTTCTGTGAGGGTTAGGTTTAGAGGATAGAATATAAAGTTTGTACAGAATAAAAACCATTATGTCTATGGAAAGTCCTCATAAAACATGAAAACCCAACATGTGTGTGTGTGTGTGTGTTTGTGTACGCGCACTATCTATCCATCCATCCATCCATCCATCCATCCATATAAATACATACATACGTACATAGATACATATAGATGATTAAGATGTAGATTAAGTTAAATTATGATATAGACTGTAGATTATTTGTGCCTGTGCTCATGCTGGAAATTTAGATTTTGTTGTCATTTGGCTCTGAGAACAACATGCAGTCACAAATTTATTATTAATATGATTTTAACTAACAGAAGGTGTTTTGGCTCAAACAGGCCTTTATTACATATTTTATTTGTTATAATTAATGAATGGAAGTTAGTGGAAAAACAGCGTAAACAACATTTGAACAGTGTAAGCAGTTTTTTTTTGTTTTTTTAATTGGAAAATAAAAAAGAATAAACAAAAAAATCTCACTCTCTATCTTTCTCTCAAAAAAAAAACAAAAAAACATTAGAGCAAACAAAATGCTGATATTAAAAGAAATAAACATTAAGTGGAACTGACATAAGGGTCATTCGTACAATTTGGTGCCTTTTCGGGTTTGAAACTTCTAAAAAAAACGAAACATACTTTTATCTTTATGTCTTTATGTTAGGAACATGTCAAAGATTTTATAAGTCATACAGGTCAAGATAAATGACTTTGTCCATACTGTTAGGTGGAGAGAGTCAGGATGGACAGTAACAGCGTGGACATGCAGTGGGTAAAATTAGCCACTATGGTCAGTGAATGATATCTAGCAAACATATTTGTAATTTTATTTCTGTTAACATAAATATATTGGAATTTTAAAATTATATAAATTTTCCCTATACTTCCCATAAAAGAGTGGACAATAAGTCAAGGGACACCAAATAAAAAAATAAAAACGCTCCACTATCAGTTTCAAAATGACACATTTACCACAAATGAACACTTGTTAGTAAAAGAATGTAATACTAAACACATAGTTGAAGAAAAAAAAAAAAGAAAGAAAGAATCCAAAGTTTTAGGCCCACATCAATGTGTAACATTGTACATTGTCCTTATTCTTTTTAACAAGTCTAGCAAAATTGTTATTGGGTAAAATAAAACATAATTAAAACCATACTGGGGACTTAAAAGGCACTGAATTGTATTACTGAACCATAAAGTAGTTTAGTACAATTCAAGTGTAAGTGTCAGGGATTAAAAATGAAATGTTTTTCATTTCGGTACATTCTGAGCAAAAACAGTATTTTTTCATTCCGGTTCAGAAGTTCCGCAGCCTCCTTTCCAAACTGAAAACGATTAGAACGAAATAAAAGAATGGTTAATAACGATCTTTTTAAAATGACAGTACTCTAAGGGGTGGGTTAAATACCAATTGCAGTGTTGCCAGATCTCACAAGAGAAACAAGCAACCTGGTCAGGAAAAACAAGCCCAAAATATGCCACTTGCCTCACTAAAATAAAATAAAATAAAATAAGCCATTATTATTTTTATTTATTTTTTTCTTGTGTGTTTTTTTTAAAACAGACAATCAGGTAAAGAAGTGTGTGATGAAGCAGTTTCCTAGCACATGTTTCATTTTTTCGGGCAACATGAACAAAAATGTACTGTGATAAACCCTTTGGCTTTGGTTTCATGAAAAATTTTTCGGAACAATATTAACCGGTTATAACCGGTTACCAGCATTTAAAAATAACGTTTTCACTGCGGAACAATTGAAAATCACTTTGTTCTCATTTTCAGTTATGTTTTGCAAAACAGTTTGTTCGTTTTCATTCCTTGAACCGTTTTTAGTCCCTAGTTAGTATATTAAAATGTGTGTGCTCTATATAAACTGGTCCACATTCGTAGTATCAGGATTCTGCCTGGATTACAACACAAATGAACTCTAGACAACAGAAGTTAGGAGGAGAGGGGGCATTTCTTCCTCCTGCTGTCTTTGATTTTATTTGCCTTTGCCATGGAGCGCAGCAGCAGTTTTGTGGCACATTTGGCACGGTTTTTGATTTTTGGTTCACAACAATGAGGCTTCACCAGCTCCTTCACTTTACACAAATCATTCAGGTGGCTGTCAAGCTGCAGGAGAAGAATATTGTTGAATGTTATTCATCACAGTTTGGATTGATCTGGGCTGGGATGTTTAAAGAGACAGCAGTAGGCTAAGAAAAAGTAGCATTTTCACCAATTACTGTATTGAATCTTTTATGCATTCCCTTAAAGTGTGAGCATGCACAGATGAGAAAATAACTAACAAAGCTTGCTTACCTCTGCATCTATGCATGCAGGTCTCTCCTGCAACACTAGAGAGCAGCACCGTTCAACCATTTGATCCAATGAGAAACGGAAACTAGTCCTGTGGGTTGCAAATTAAATTTGAGTGACTAATACTTGAAATATTTTAGGCATATCCTTCTTTTCCAGAAACCACTGTTTCCTGCTTATTGGTAAAGCCAAAAATAAGTGGTCTTCAAATTAAATCGAAAAACTCATATCCAGAAATTGGATACAGGAATGTTTTTGGATATTTTCATTGTCCTTGTACCAGTGTTGTGCTATGCAGAAGATAAACCTCATAACCAGTCACTCAAATAATCTATTTTTCAAATATCCTTGGTTTGACCAGCACACATTGTCCCTGATGTCTGAAAGGAAACAGTGCTAAACATAGATAATAAAACTTTGACACTTACAGCAGTGGTTCTAAACCTTTTTATCTCCAAGGCTTCCTAACTTTCGATTAACAGAGGCTAGGAGTGTCAATGTATTTAAATAATAAATCACAATAAAATGTTGTGATCCCAGAAGATTAAGAACTGTATGTTTCTCAATATAAACAACAGCTGTTGAAGGGGGTTACTGAATTAAAATAAGAAATACGATGTCAGCGTGCATGTTGCACAATGATTTTTTTTTATTTATTTGTTTTATTTTTTATTTTTTTTATATAATTTCAAGTCATCTTGCGGCGGCCCCCTTGGAAGTTCAGGCCTCCTAGTGGGACCTGGCTGTATTACAATAAAGGCAATTTCAAAGCTGTTTGAATAGCTCATGACTCCAGAGTTTATGTGTTAAACAAACATGCAATTAGGAATAAAGAGTTTCTTACATGTTCTGGATGGTTGTGGACATATCACAGAATGCATTGATGGTGGGAGGGGCAGCAAGAGGAGTGAATACTCCATCAATAAAGCTGTACCCTGGATCTGGAGCAGCAGATGCAAAACAGGCATACTGCTCTTCTCCTTTCTTCTTTTCACAACACTCGAACTGCTTTCCTTTGGTTTTCTTCTCCACTTTACAAAATATGTCCACAATCCTCTTCCACTAAAACATAAAAGTTCCATAATAAATCTATTTTCAGTTAGATATCTCAGTGGGCATGGTGGTTGTACTTGGTTAGGCCTATATTTACTTAGTTGGTGGTAAATTCATTTTTAAACTGAGCAGTAAGATCTCTTTGTGAGAGAAAAGTTTCCTGTTGTAATGGGTGTGTTGGAAGTGAATCAGCTCACACACACCTACTCACACAATGACACTGGAACACAATGAGCACTTTCAAAGCGCATAATTATGACAACCAAATTAGAGTCAGAAATTACAATGTTTCTGTGAGAACTGTATTCAAGAGAGGTGAATATCTATTAACTTACTGTTTTTTACTCCTAAAAGAATCAAATCTCTGGAAGTGTATTCATGAATTATCTCTGTGTTAGGTATTGGAACTGCTGTTTGGGAGGAATCATTTGTCATTATTTGTTGTTCTTCACCTTTCTTTCAGCACAGCGTTGTACACCATTTTTCTCTTTACAGCAGTGGTTAAATTCTTTCTCAAGGACATTGATGGCCTTTGATTGACGGGCCAGCCAGCCATAGCCAGTACGAGGAAGACACTTGGGGGTGTAGCGGGGCCGGATCTTGCGATGAGCACAGATCAGTGCAATGTTGGAGGAATCAGGACGGCCGAGTGGAAAGTTGATGTCTGGAACTCCAGTCATCTTCTTAAATGCTCTTGGAGAAGCCAATAATGAGCTGGATGATGAAAGGCTGTGGAAATTGAGCATATGTGGAAGTATTAATTCTTTCTCGACGTCTCATTTGCAAGAATGTCCCAATTTTCATGGTAAAATGTGTGACTATTTGTAACATCATTGACTAAAACTAGAAATGAGCCATTGTTGAGGATGACTAATGTCTTTTTTTTTTAAGAGCTGATGAGGTGACATACTTTTTCTGTCCAACTGCATTTTCTGCCATTGAAAAAAGACCCACAGCTTTAAATCTAAAGCCGTTCCCATATATGTACTCACTAAAGTTTTTATTTATAAAATTCTTCAACAGTTTTTATTTAAAATGTTGTTAATATTTATGATTCTTATACAAACAAGAATTATGCCTATAGTTTCACTCATTTAAAACAAAATCGTATTTACGGTCAAAATAAAATTTGAAGCAATCGTCCATTTATGACTTGAAAATGAATGTAAATATTTTCACATTTTATCTGGAGTAATTTCAAAAGTGTCCCAGGTAAACTTGCAGAGCATATGGATTCAAATGTTTATATCTTAATATATTAATGATTTTAAAATAAATAAATGAAATTAATAATAATAATAAAATACCAGAAGTAACATTATGCAAGACATTGTCAAAGTCCTTTGACATTTGGGGTTGGGGTTACAACTTTTGTGTATTGAGTTTGTATGTCATGTGGTATCACCTCATAAAACAACGAAACTGTATATGCAAATATATATATATATATATATATATATATATATGTGTGTGTGTGTGTGTGTTGTTAATAAATTTGCTAGTAAACTTTGGTGGAGAAAATGCAAAAGACAAATTTTGTGGCTGAAAATTGTAAAACTTAAAAAGCTAAATTGGACCGCATTGTCCATAATAGATGCATCTCTTTCTTAATGAGAAATAAATGAAAAAACAATCGATAGCATGAACTTTCAAATAGGCAATTGTGTATTTATTAACAATCTTGAGAAATTAATTCATTTGTTGCTGCTCAAATGCAAACAAAAATGAAATGTGTTAAATCTGACCTGCAAGAGCTATTATCTTGCTAGAAGAAAGGAAAAGTATGTTAAAGTGTGCTAAAAAGAGGACAATAAGTTGCTTCTATTTAATTATCCTTGGTAACATGTTGTACTTTCTGTTGTATTAGTCCAGAAAAAATGACTGTGTACCATCTTAAATTGTATATTATTATAGTCTGAGAGCAGAGAAAGAATACTACTACAGTAGTTAAATAAACAAGTTTATTCTGTTTGTTGAATGGAATTTATTGTGTATCGAATAGATAGTTAAGCATATCATTTGGTGTGACCATTTACCACGTGGTATAAACAATAATGGGATTAAATGAAAATGGGATTAAAACCATATCAAATTCGCAAAATATTTATTGAGTCAAAAAATCCTTGGGCTAAAACATTGCTCCTAAATATTATATTCTTGTGAATACAATTATTATACAAGTTATAAGGGTTAAGAGGAGAAATAGATCTGTAAACTACATAAAGAGGAAGACAATGTCTTGAGAACATAGTTATGAGATCATGACTTATAGAAATTCAAAATAAACACCAGCATTGTTTTCTAAACATCTTACTGTGCCAGTGAAATAGTAGAAATTGTTTAGCATGTCTAAAACTAGAAAATACATAATGTCTAATCAGTTTCATCAAACTCTTGATTCACTCAATGTTTCTCTACACAATTCAATGTGACATTCAAAATGTTTGAACGATTACCAAACATAAATTCATTTAGTTTTTAAATGGCCTCTTCTAAATTCGTATCTGTCTTTTAAAGGTGCACTCAGTAATTTTTTTCTTCTAAGTGTAAGACTTGGATTTACACTGACATCTAAGGCCATTGATGCAGCATCATTAAAAGAGCTTTTATAATGCTACTGATATGATTGGAGTCTTCATCTCATCTGGGTAAACATGAGTTAGTACATCTGTTTCAAATTACAATTCATTTCTTTAGGAGTAAAACTGTATTAATGAGAAAACAATTACAGAATGCACCTTTAAAACAAAACACACTGTTGATACTCCAGGAGAAACCTACCCTTTGCAAGCATTGGGGTTATATTTGAAGCCTTTGACCTTTTGTGGAGTGTTGGCATTTGAGATCTCAGAAGAGATATGAAGGTTGTATGAAGAATCTGAAGCCTCTTTATCAAAACAGGTCCATCGGGCCTGCCCTCTCTTGTGGCAGCAGGAATAGTGACTGGTTTTAATAGAGAATTCCTCACTGCAGAAGTCAGAAAGGGTTTTCCTCCACTAAATGATGAAGAAAGAAAAAAAAAGACAATTGTCAGAGATCAGGAGAAAGAGGCATGACAGAAAAAGACAAGTAAATGTAACAGTGAGCAGCCTATCAGTAAAAGCACAAGAGTTATATTTCACTCAAGATTGAGTGAGATGATGGAGAGAAAAGTCATGTATGTGTTCTGACAACATTCACGGCTGTTTATTACTTTGGTCACGGTCATTCAGATTCACACTATCAGTGTTTTGGATACTTTCTCACCAAAGAACAAAAAGTGAAAGGAAAACAAAGAAAGAGTTCAACTAAAGAAATGGAGCACAACAGATCACAGATATTCCCCTGACTGTGCATTATGTCCATACAGTATAAACACTTACTACACAACATTACAAACTGAGCAATTTTAAAACAAGGAAAGTCAGTGTAAATGCAGTAAGTTATTATGATAAATGTATAACATTATTATTACATATTATTATGCAAATGCTGTAGTCAAGCGGAGGGGAAAGAAGGGGAAACTAAACAAATATTTAATTGTTTTTGCTTTTGATTTAGCAATACATTTAACTTCTGTAGAAATATTAAGTCGGTTTATGGAGATCTATAGTGAATTTGGGTCTGTTCCACACCCAGAGCTATCGTATCATTTCAGAAGACATGGATTAAACCACTCGAGTTGTATGGATTAATTTTATTCTGTCTTTTCGTCCTTTTTGAACTTAAAACTTTTGGACACCATTGACTAACATTGTATGGACAAAAACAAATCATACGAGTTTGGGATGGCTAAAAAAGGACCCAAACACTCTGTAGTGTGTTCTTGAGTGCTATCTGAGAAGGTAAATCACAGTGGCATTGTAAAGTGTTAAAAACAGCATTTTCATTTTGGGTGAACTATTACTTTAAACCCATCAACATAAACCATGAATGTTTCTTTATAAACAAGGTATGATTTCGGTATTCTCACCGCTTGTTTAGCACAACAGATTTGCTCTTCCGGTGTTTGATTAAGGCCACAGCACACACCATACCACGGTTGAAGTCGATTAACAGCATCACCTCTCCGATGTTCACTACCAAAGCCACTCGTAGGAAATAGGCCTTTAGGATATCGGACCGGACCTTTACTAAATGTACAGATATCTTTGAGGTTGCCGATAGTTGGGAAGGCTGGTGGGAAAAGAATCTGCGGTCCCATTTTCAGTCTCATAGAGCGAGGACTAAAAACTCTGCGTTCTGAAGAAAAGAAGATGAAGAAAAAAAAGCTGAATGTGGAATTGTCATGGAGAAGGGAGGATGGAGAGCGATCACAGACTGTTGAAGCAAAACTTATAAGCAGGCCCAAACCTGCTCATACACATCTGTGGAATTCCATGAAATAGATTTAAACAGTACAAGGTGCATGCTACACTCTTATTATTAGCTAAAATCATAATCAAATTAGCCAAAATATTAAATAAATGCTAACACTTTATATTAATCTTCCCTTTGTTAAAGGTTAATAAAGGAATGAATTAATGATTAATAAGTCATTTACAAATGCATTATAAATTGTTGATATGCAGTTATAACAAAATTAATAAAATGAGGACATTTATGCAATACTTACCAAATACTGAGCATTTAAACATATATGTTATAAATTCTTAATACATTTATTTATACTCATATTAATCAGAAATGTGTGATTTACCGTATGTCACTATGCAGCAAAAATATACTATTATAGTGAAAGTAAAAGTAGGCATTATGCTATTTTACAACACATTATAATTCTGCATTCAACAACTGTACCTCTTGTGACATCCTCAAGGTGAAAATTTGTGTCTTCTCTTGGGTTCATATCTGCCTCTGAAGAGGCTGAACGTAAATGCACACAAAGAAACACAAGAAAGGATGTGAAAAGCCTTCAAACTTATGCATCAATTCAAATGTATTTATTTTCCCCTAGAAAACAGGGAAACAGATAGTGAGTGTCCACCTAGCAATTTCATCATCTCGGAAATGTCAGGGATTATTGGTCTCTGCAAAAATTGCCTCTCTGAAAGAAGAAGAGAAAACATACTCTCTTGCTATACATATTTAAATAAAAATGTGTTAATATGAATTTCATTTTTCATATATTTTGTGGTAAGGATTAACAGCCAAAGATGCATTTAAAAAATGACTCTTACCCTCTGGTGAAAATGCCTGAAGCATCTCTAAGAATAAAAGAAAAAAACATCAAGTCAGGCTGCTATCAGTCAACCTTCCCACTTTCTCTGTATACCTTCAACCAGACTCAACACATACAGTATGTTTTGGTCAAATCAAGGATGCAAAAACTCAAAAATATTTCAAAGTCCAAGGGCATGTTATTGTTCTCTAATCAGTTTTAATGATTAAAGTCCAAATTTGGCATTTGTGATGTCAGATGACGACTGTCTGTTCGTGACTTTTTCATCATTTATCAAGATCAGTGAATCTAAAATTGATTACAATAAAGTTATATGTGTGTGTTGGGTCTAAAACCGAAAATAACACACAAACAAACCTTCATCCAGCAAGTGTGTAACAGGTCTTTGCTCCATATCTAGAAAAGAAGCACACATCTGTATTATCCATTACAAAATGGAAAACAGATAACACTTGCGCAAGATCGAAAACATCTGCGTCTGTTTGTTTACATAACTGTGCTATATATCGATTGAAAAGTTCTATTTTTCACCAGCAAATACTGTCAATGCCGTTGACAAAACAAAATATTAGATCATCGTAGACACCCCATACATATACATTCTCTCTCACAAATACTGACTATATAACAATAAATATAACTATAACATACAAGATTCCTCTGAAGTTAAAACTTTATATTTACGTGGAGACGACATGAAAACTCTGGCGTGATGTAGGCATAAAAAAGTCGCATTTACCTCCCGATGCATCGCACACAAGAACGAGTGAAAGTATCAAAAAAAGTCCCACGCTGGGAGACGAGCCCATGGTTTGATATGTGCCGTCTGTTAGATACTTTTCGACTGAAGTTGAGCGCTGAGTGCGTGCTGTCGGTTCCGCCTTTGCGCTTTTAAAGCCAAGTTGAGCCAAGGGCGCTTAAAGGGATAGTTCACCCAAAATGAAAATTCTCTCATCATTTACTCACCCTCATGCCATCCCAGATGTGTACGACTTTCTTTCTTCTGCTGAACACAAATTGAGATTTTAAGAATAATATTATCTCAGCTCTGAAGATCCATACAATGCAAGTGAATGGGTACCAGAATTTTGAAGATCCAAAAGCACATAAAGGCAGCATAAAAGTAATCCATAAAACTACAGTGGTTTAATCCATGTCTTCAGATGTGATATGATAGGTGTGGGTGAGAAACAGATCAATATTTAAGTCCTTTTTTACTGTAAATTCTCCTTCCTGCCCAGTAGGTGGCGATATGCACAAAGAATGTGAATGGCAAAAAACAAATGATGAATTATGTGAAAGTGAAAGTGGAGGGCCTGGTCGACCGCGTTGCCTTTGTGAGTATACTCTTCTGACCGCGAGCGATTACGAATGCATTTAACGCATGCCCACTACAACTTCTTTGAGATACTCTTTTAGTAGAGTCAATGGCCAGCACATGCGGCGACAATGCGCGCAGCCACAGACGATGACCAAGTATACTTTGGCCTTTGTAGTTCGAAGGGTCTTAAATACATAATTTTTGGGCTACGTAACCGGCCGGTCAAACACAATAAAACACATATGCTTACAAATAGATGAAAACAACAGTCATAGAGATGGTAGTAGCATTTTAAGTAGTCTATTCAGAGTATTAATCCTTTACAAAATATTTTATGCAACCAGTTGATTTATTCTGTGCATCATAGACCGCTGTCAAATGCAACTCCTCATTGACCATAAAATGACATTTCATCTCACTCGTAGTGAAAACATTCAGTCAGTGAACAGGATAGTGCATACTGTAGCAAAGAGGACTGCAAATATAGACAGATAGACAGTCGCTAATGTTAAAGGTGCTATATGTAAGATTGACAACAAGCATTTGAAATGGGCACTGCAGTCCAAATTCAAAATATTGGAGAGTTGTCTGCCCTGCCCAAGACTCGAAGCTCATGCAGGTTGCCAGAATGAGGACACGCAACAGGAATGAGTGAAACTGAAAATGTCTCCAATATTTATCCTTGTTTTACTATGCCTTTGGTCATGGTGGTTTTTAGACAGATGGTGAGGCTTTTTAGGTCGGGTGGAATCTGTTATCTCTGATCCAGTTCGTTTGTTGGCTTCCATGGTTGCAGCACACAGTGTTGTTTGCCTGCAAACTTGTTCAAATCTGGCAAGCCGGCAGTGTCGAAATACTGTTGGTGAGTGGGCAGTGGGTGGGATCACACAGGCCAAAACATAAACAGAAATTCCAACTCGGAATGAAAACTTCAAAGTAGAATATACTGGCTGTAGCATTGTTATTGGAAAAGCCAGTATTTCAACTTAGCATGTTTCCTAATTCTCTAATGACATATTATGGTAATTTTATGATTTAGTACATAAAAAATATAACATATAGCACCTCACAATAAATATAGTCACATAAACAGAATATGAAAAACTGTTATACACGATTACTTGGAGCAAATACCGCCGATTAAAACAAGCCCCTATACGCTGTGATGCAATGTGTAGATGCTGAGGCAATCTTGATCTTATTTATGGGGCACCTGACATGTGAGCGGCTGAAGCAGGAAGGTCGGGATTTCAGGAAAATACGGTAGTTCAAACAAACTTACGTAACTAGTGTTGTTTTATGTTGTAAAAACATGGTTCCCCCCAAAGGCTTTGACAGTACTCCTCCTTGGTGGTTTTTATACGCCGCAACTGCAGTGCTGTCCGTATGAGTCAGGACATTAACTTTTTAATGTGTTCGCCATGAACACAATCTCAGCGAGCACTGTTTCAGTGAGGCTCAGAACTGAATGGGCAGCCGCATAATATGGAGAAAAGGAGGCACGCAAGTCTTGAGACTGAGACAAACCCTGCATGCTCTTTGTCCATTTGACCCTGTTCTGAAGGCTCAAGTGAAAACCTAAAGCAAGATGCCATTTTGTCCAGTTTCCCACCCTTGGGAGGAAAAACGGTAAGTGCCTCATCCGAGCTATGGGTGTCGTGGATCCCTCAACCGTAATAGCAGCTCCCGTGAGAGCTCATTTCCAACGGTAACCATCACCATTTCTTCAGTGTTTCCGCCTATCCTTCATTCTATTCCTTCCCTACCTTCCATTGATCCTATCCTCTAGCTCTTCGGTTCCCTATCCCCAAGCAGACCCTAGCATGAGGCTGCCTCCACAAGTGGCAACTGCTTGTTCTATCATCTGTGGCATCTCTGCCCTTCTCACCCAACAATGCTCAGCATTAACTTGCAAACTATATAGTCTCACCCCTTAATTAATGTGTGTGTTTGTGTTCTGCATTGTGTCTGATATACTGATTTGTATTTGAAAAATAAAAAATACTGCTCTATGTTGTAGTCTCACATATTCATTTCCTATGGCAACAGTACAAACAGGGCAACCACTCATCAAATCTAGTCCAATTTGTGCGTGTGTGTGTGTGTGTGTGTGTGTTCAGGTGGCAAGTTTAGGAAAAGTCACCAAGACTTGTAGCGCTCAGATTAAGGAAACCAATTTATTAAATTTTTTTTAAATAATTATAATTTATAACAATAATAATTATTAAATAATAATAATGAATTATTTTGGTCAAAAATGACCCAAAAAGTGATTAAGGATTAATTATCCTCAGTAAATGTAAAATGTTTCTGTTGTATAAGTCCAGAAAAATGTGTACCATCTTAAATTGTGTATAATTATAGATTGAGACCAGAGAAAGAATACTACTTCAGTAGTTATTATACGAGCGTAAGGGATGCTCAGAGGGTTCAGTTAAGCACTAGTAGAAATGGTGGTGGGAGTTTCCGGTTAGAGAAACAGGAGCAAGAGAGAGTGTCCCAGCTGAAGGGTTTTATTTGGATTATTTCTACATGTATGAGGTATTAGAGGCATTTGCCCATCAGTGTGTGGTTTCTTAATCAATCACTCACAGGAACAACAAACCGATGCAACCTCTGTTTCCCTGATGGAGGGAACGAGACATTGTGTCAATGTAGTGACACTAGGGGTTCACTCTTGAGAGCCCCAATCATCTTTGCTTTATTAGGCCAATGAAAATTGGTGAGTAGAATTTGCATGCCACTCTCTGCCCTGGACATACGTGTATAAAAGGAGATGGTTCAGAGTTGTGCTGAGGAGCCGAGAGACAGTCCCGGCCATGTCAGAATCAGAAGAATCAGAATCAGAATCAGAATGAGCTTTATTGCCAAGTATGCTTACACATACAAGGAATTTGTCTTGGTGACAGGAGCTTCCAGTGTACAACCATACAAAAACAATAAAAAACAGCAGCAAGACAGATAATAATAAAAAATTCAAACTAATTATACACATACGTACAGACACACACATACATACATACACACATACACATGGATAGTGCAAATCTAATACAATCTATTATGTACAGTGTAAATACATATCTGTTATGTACAGTGCAAATGTTTTTTTTTTTTGTTTGTTTGTTTGTTTTTCCCCAAGGAATGAAATGGAAGAAGAGGTTGGATGTGTCAATGGGGCAATGTAACTGTTCATGAGATGGATAGCCTGAGAAAAAACTGTTCCTGTGCTGACAGTTCTGGTGCTCAGAGCTCTGAAGCGTCGGCCAGAAGGCAACAGTTCGAAAAGGTACTGGGCAGGGTGAGTGGTGTCCAGAGTGATTTTTCCAGCCTTTTTCCTCACTCTGGAAGTGTATAGTTCTTGAAGGGGGGGCAGGGGGCAACCAATAATCCTCTCAGCAGTCTGAACTGTCCTTTGTAGTCTTCTGATGTCTGATTTCGTAGCTGAACCAAACCAGACAGTTATTGAAGTGCAGAGGACAGACTCAATGACTGCTGAGTAGAACTGTATCAGCAGCACCTGTGGCAGGTTGAATTTCCTCAGCTGGCGAAGGAAATACAAACTCTGCTGGGCCTTTTTCACAATGGAGTCAATGTGGGTCTCCCACTTCAGGTCCTGTGAGATGATAGTGCCCAGGAATCCACTGCTGCCACAGTGCTGTTTAGAATGGTGAGGGGGGTCAGTGTTGGGGTGTTCCTCCTAAAGTCCACAATCATCTCCACCGTTTTGAGCGTGTTCAGCTCAAGGTTGTTTTGACTGCACCAGACAGCCAGCTGTTTAACCTCCCTTACGTATGCAGACTCATCGTCATCTCGGATGAGGCCGATGACAGTGGTGTCATCTGCAAACTTCAGGAGCTTGACAGAGGGGTCCTTGGTAATGCAGTCATTGGTGTAGAGGGAGAAGAGTAGTGAGGAGAGCACAGATCCCTGGGGAGCACCAGTGCTGATTGTACAGGTGCTGGAAGTGAGTTTCCCCTGTCTCACAAGCTGCTGCCTGTCCGTCAGAAAGCTGGTAATCCACTGACAGATAGACAAGGGAACAGAGAGTTGGTGTAATTCATTCTGGAATATAGCTGGAATGATGGTGTTGAAAGTCGAACTGAAGTCCACAAAAAGGATCCTTGCATATGTCCCTGGTCTGTCCAGATGTTGCAGGATATGATGCAATCCCATGTTGACTGCATCATCCACAGACCTGTTTGCTCGATAAGCAAATTGAAGGGGATCTAGAAAGGGTCCAGTGATGTTCTTCAGGTGGGCCAACACCAGTCTCTCAAATGATTTCATGACCACAGACATCAGAGCGACAGGTCTGTAGTCATTAAGTCCTGTGATTTTTGGTTTCTTTGGGATGGGGATGATAGTGGAATGTTTGAAGCAGCATGGGACTTCACACTGCTCCAGTGATCTATTGAAGATCTGAGTGAAGATGGGGACTAGCTGGTTAGCACAGGATCTAAGACATGCAGGTGAAATGCCATCTGGACCCTGTGCTTTCCTTATCCTTTGTTGTTGAAAGATGCGTCTCACATCATCTTCACAGATCTTAAGTACAGGTTGAGTAGCGGGGGGGGGGGTTGCAGGAGGTTTTGGTGTTTGTGTGAAGTGAAGGTCAGAGTGGGTGTGGGGTGTGAGATTGGGCCTTTCACATCTACAGTAGAACACATTCAAGTCGTCAGCCAGTTGTTGGTCCACCACAGGGTTGGGGGCAGGAGTCCTGTAATTCGTAAGTTGTTCCTTACCACTCCACACTGATGCAAGGTCGTTAGCTGAAAACTTGTTTTTCAGCTTCTCAGAGTATCTTCTTTTAGCCACTCTGATTCTTTTATCAGTGTGTTCCTGGCCTGATTGTACAAGACTTTATCCCCAACTCTGTAAGCATCCTCTTTGGCCTGACGAAGCTGCCTGAGTTCCGCTGTAAACCATGGTTTGTCATTGTTAAATGTTAAATAAGTCCTAGTAGGAATGCACATATCCTCACAAAAACTAATATATGATGTAACAGTATCTGTGAGCTCATACAGATTGGTGTCTGCAGCCTCAAAAACACTCCAATCAGTGCAGTCAAAGCAGGCTTGTAGTTCCTGCTCTGCTTCGTTGGTCCATCTCTTTAAAGTGGTCGGTTCAGTGCCATGGCAGGAGGGACACAACGTCTCATTCCCTCCATCAGGGAACAGAGGTTACATCAGTAACCAAGATGTTCCCTGTCTGTCACTCACTCAACGCTGTGTCAATGTAGTGACACTAGGGTTTCCTATATGAAACGCTGCAGGCACTGAACTGTGTCACGAGGTACGGAGGAGCGGACACAGGTAGGTTGCTGCGTGCCTCACAGCGAGCGCTCGACCACGTCGTGACCTTCCAGCGAGTTAGGTAAGGCATCTCCCAGGTCCCAATAAGGGTGGGAGGAGGCACTTACCCGAGGAAGCTAAAGGCGTTGGCCTTTCCTGATTTTTGTATTAAGCAATTTCCCGCTGAGCACCTGCTAGAATAGCGCTGGGGAAGTGCTCTTCCCTCTCCAGGAGGGAGAGCACTACGGAGACCACAACCTACCGGAGGGAGGTTAACATGTGGAGAATACCTCACATGGACTTACCGACGGGGAAATTCACATATGGAATGATGCCACTGGGGAGGACCCTATCTATGGAGAGGGTACACAGCAACAGTGGCCGAGGCAGAGCTCTGATGAGGGGAAACACAGGGTTCACCTGAGGGGAAACCGAACAGTGGAAACGCATCATACGGGATTACCGAGGAAGGAATCACCATGTATGGAGCACTGAGCACAAGTACATTGGCTCAACTGAAATGGGACATACCACGAGTACTGGGTCTGGTGGCGTTACTCCTCTGCCGAGATTGCCAACAAATAGTGCTTAAGGAATTAAAGAGGCGTCCAGTGTTCACCAGTTACGGGGAACTGTTGTGGGCAAGATAGCGCATATTATCACCTCAAAAGGGGAAAGGTGCAATGCTAGCGATACACCCAACCAGCCACCCGGCCTACCTGTTGTTACCCCATAACACTCAGCTCAAAACCGCTGGCGGAAGGCCTGCTAGGTCCTCTGCGTCCCGTCCAGGAGCCAGACGTGGAGATTCCAGAGGTCTGGCTGTGGGTGCCGAAGCGTGCCCTGCCCCTGAGTGAGAAGGTCCTGCCGGTTGGGCCAGTATGGTGCAACCATCAGGACTCGTTGCCCGTCCTCCCTGACTTTGCACAACATCTGTGCAATGAGGCTCACTGGGGAAATGCATACTTGCACAGCCCCTGAAGCCAGTTGTGCACCAAGGCATCCGTGCCGAGGGTAGCCTCGGACAGGGAGTAACAAAGGGGGCAGTGAGAGGACACTCGGGAGGCGAACAGGTCCACCTGCGCCTCTCCGAATCTCTCCCAAATCAGCTGACTGTGTGGGGGTTTAGTCTCCACTCTCCGCGGAGCGTTATCTGCCGTGAGAGCGCATCCACTGCACAGTTAAGGATGCCCGGGAGGTGAGTGGCTCACAGAGACTTCAACGTCTGCTGACTCCAAAGGAGATGGCGGCAGGTGAGTTGCAACATGCGACATGAGCGTACCCTGCCCTGGCAGTTTATGTACGCCACAGTTGCTGTGTTGTCCTTTCGGACCAACACGTGCTTGCCCTGAATTAACGGCCGAAGCTTCCGCAGAGCCCGGATACTGCCTGCCCGTTGCACACAGCACCCCAGCCTGAATTCGAGGCATCTGTCATGACCACGACGCACCTCGAGACCTGCTCTAAGGGAACCCCTGCCCGTAGAAATGCCAGGTCTGACTAAGGATTGAAAGTTTGACGGCACCGTGGCATGATAGTCACATGTTGGGTGCCATTGCACCATGCCCACCTTGGGACTTGAGTCTGTAGCCAGTGCTGGAGTGGTTTCATATGCATCAACCCAAGGGGGAGTATGGCCGCCGAGGATGCCATATGCCCCAGGAACCTCTGAAATTGTTTCACCGGGAGCACTACCTTCTGCCTGAAGGTTTTCAGGCAGGCCAGCACTGACTGTGCATGCTTGTTTATAAGGCATGCCATCAGGGTGACCGAGTCCAACTCCATACCGAGAAAAGAGATGCACTGCCCCGGGGAGAGCTCTTTTCCCAGTTGACCTGAAGCCCCAGTTGGTCGAGGTGCCGAAGCATAAGGTCCCTGTGTGCACACAATAGATCTCGCGAGTGAGCTAGGATCAGCCAGTCGTCGAGATAATTGAGAATGCGAATGCCCTTCTCCCTTAGCGGGGCCAGGGAGAACTCTGTGACTTTGGTAAAGATGCGAGGAGACATGGACAGACCAAAAGGGAGGACCCTGTACTGGTATGCTCATCCCTTGAAGGCAAACCGAAGAAAGGGTCTGTGTCGAGGAAGGATTGATACGTGAAAGTACGTGTTCTTCAGGTTGATGGCCACGAACCAATCCTGATGTCGTACAGACCCTTTCTGTGCTTCTGCGTCAACATCTTGAATGGAAGCTGTGTAAGGCTCTGTTCAAGGCACGCAGATCCAGGATTGGGTGCAACCCCCCCCCTCTCTTGGGCACGATAAAATAAAGGCTGTGAAAGCCATTGTGCGACTCTGCTAAGGGGATGGGTTCTATCGCTCCCTTCGCCTGAAGGACTGAGGCATCCTTGCCTCCCATTGTGGTGGAGAGGACACCACTGAACCTGAGCGGCCCTCTGGCAAACTGGATCGCATAGCCGGATTGTCCTGATGAGCCATCGCGACGGGCTGGAAAGCACTAACCAGGCTTCCTGCCTTCCGGCCTTTGTGCTAATGGCACCAGGGGGACGAATGGATTTATCACACCCGGGGTGGGTGGTTCGCGGCAAGACAGAGCAGACGCCCCACCGGGAGGATTGTCCAGGGGAGGCGTACTGCTCCGTGAGCCTGCAACGGTGACCGGTGGCTGGGGCAGGCGAGCGGCCCCAAGAACCACTGTACTTACCTGTTTGCCAGCTTTCTTTTGACAGAAAACAAGGGAACACGAGATACTCGCGTCCCGCTCGCTGACCGGAAAGACTTTCAGCACCTGGCCGTCGTGGGTTGAGCCACAGGTGCCACTCTTGGACCACAAAGGTGGACATCGTCTGGCCCAGGGCGCGTGCCGTGATTTTCGTCACCTGCAGAGCTAGGTCGGTCGTGGTACGCAGTTCCTGCATAAGCCCTGGGTCGGTCCTACCCTCGTGCAGATCTTTGAGTGCCTTGGCCTGGTGGACCTGCAGGATCAGAAGTGGCCTGACCCACGGTGTTGTAAGCCTTAGCCACGAGTGACGAATAAAACATATACGCCTTGGTCATTTCCTCCAGGTGGCTGTGCCCTGTGGGCATAAATGCACTGCGATGGCGCGCTCTACCAGGGGAAGCTCAGCATATCCCTTAGCCGCTCCACCATTGAGGGTAGTTAGAGTAGACGAGCCGGCGAAGCGTATACGGGCAGAGAAAGTTGCCTTTCAAGACTTTGTGAGCTCCTCGTGCACTTCCGGGAAGAAGGGCACTGGGGCGGGCGTGGCTGTGAATCGCTCTCCGAGCCTAGAAACCAATCATCTAGCCACGAATGCTCAGGGCAGGGGGGAGGGTTCCACTCAAGCCCAATGTTCACGGCCACCCGGGCAAGCACAGCTGCCAACTCAGCGTCCGCCTCATCCTGAGCTCTACTGCCTGAGAGTGGGAGCTCAGAAGATTCGTCCGCTTCCCAAAGCAGAAGCCCACCCTCCGATGCTGCAACCGATAACTCATCCTCGTCGTGAGCTCCAAACGAGATATTAAATCCACCTTGAGGTGGACCGCCTACCTCGCTCGTGAACTCTACCAGGCAGAACGAGCGTGCTGGGGGCTGGGAGGTCCGCGGGGATTGAGCCAACAGGAACACTCCCATATCCACATCCAGATTGCCCAGGACGGACCTGGTCGGAAGCAGTCGTGGTGGCTCTTTTTCATTTTTCATTGGCCTTTTCTGAATAAAGCAAATGTGAATGGGGCTCTCAAGAGCGAACCCCTAGTGTCACTACATCAACACAACGTCGAGTGAGTGACAGACAGGGAACAAGTCAGTCTCTCCACATATATATATATATACTGCTCCCCTGATACTTGTTCAGGCATGTCTTGACTTGTCTAGTCTTGTCCAAATGAATAAAGTTATATACATAAAGATACATCCAGGGGGCATAGTTGGGCTTTCGTACAGTTATAAAAAGTTTATTCTATATTTGGAACATATTGTGTATCGAATAGTTATTTAACCATATAATGCAGAGTGACCACTGAGTGACATGTGGTATAAGCCAGTGTTTCTCAACTGGAGGGTCGCGACCCAAAAGTGGGTCGCAGGTCTATTCGGACTGGGTAACGGACAGCAGAGAAAGAACAATGCCATGGTTCTCCCATTGAAGATTTTTCAGCGGCTGCCCAAGTGATAGCCTATTTAGGACTACCGAGGCAAATGTAATGATACTCTCTCACTCAGCTAAAGGCTTCTCATCTGCACTGTGATATTTTCGCGGTGCGAATAAAGCTTTCGCGTGAGTGTAACGGAACCAGCTCGCACTAATGATCTGCTCTGATCTCTGGCGCGCAACCGGGCCTCCCTCGATATTGTGGCACGCAGACCTCAAAACTGATGTGACTCATTTCAGTTCTAACCAGACTGTTCTAGTTTAAAGTGTTACGGAGGAAGTCAAGTCAAACCTCTCAAAAAGTAGGCAGACCCGACATGCCAAACAGCACAGAGGAGGAAAAGAGCAACACTGTGCTATGCACTAATTTCTTTTCATTACACATCATCATCTTTACAAAATTGTTTCCTGATTTTACATGAGTAAAAGTAATTGTTATATTTTCATATCAATTAATCTATCATTAGAATCTATTAGACCTCATATTTATATCAACAGTGGCAGTTGTAGTTAAAGTTTAAAATGTTTCAGCTAGTATTATATATATATATATATATATATATATATATATATATATATATATATATATATATATATATATATATAATTTATTATTATTACTATTATTTAAGACTAGTTACTTTAACCTAACCATATTAGCTTAATGAAGAGCCTTTTGTCCTGTGTAATATGGATGTTCTATTTGAATAATGTTTGAAATTAGAAACAAACGGGATAATAATGAGCTCATATCAATAAATATTCTCTTAAATTGTTAAAAGGGGGGAGAGAAAACCTCCTGTAACTTTTGTTGTTGATGTCAACAACAAAAATAATGTCACTTGATGCGTGGCCTCATACTTGAAAACCAAGAGAAAATTATGCAAGATAAAAGGAAATGCAACCAAGGGTACATTAAATACAGGTTAACTTTTTACTATGGTGGGTCGCCACTTGATTTCCAATGTAAAATCTGGGTCCGGAAGCAAAACCAGCTGAGAACCACTGGTATAAACAATAATGGGATTAAATAAAAATGGGATTAAAGCCATATCAAATTTACAACAAAATATTTATTGAGTCAAAAAATCCTTGGGCTAAATCATTGCTCCTAAATATGATATTTTTGTGAATACAATTATTATACGTTTAATTTTTTTTTTTTTTTTAATTTTTTTTTAAGTTTTAAGGGTTAAGAGGAGAAATAGATCTGTAAACTACATAAAGAAGAAGACAATGTCTTGAGAACATAGTTGTGAGATCATGACTTACAGAAATTCAAAATAAACACCAGCATTGTATTGAAACAGCATGAAATTGCCCATGAATAATCTGTTTGTGTCTTTTAAACCAAAACACTCTTTTGATACTCCAGGAGAAACCTACCCTTTGCAGGCATTGGGGTTATAAACTCAGCAAAAAAAGAAACGGCCCTTTTTCAGGACACTGTATTTTAAAGATAATTTTGTAAAAATCCAAATAACTTTACAGATCTTTATTGTAAAGTGTTTAAACAATGTTTTCCATGCTTGTTCAATAAACCATAAACAATTAATGAACATGCACCTGTGGAACGGTCATTAAGACACTAACAGCTTACAGACAGTAGGGAATTATGGCCACAGTTATAAAAACTTAGGACACTAAAGAGACCTTTCTACTGACTCTGAAAAACACCAAAAGAAAGATGCCCAGAGTCCCTGCTCATTTGCGTGAACGTGTCTTAGGCATGCTGCATGGAGGCATGAGGACTGCAGATGTGGCCAGGGCAATGTCCGTACTGTGAGACGCCTAAGACAGCGCTACAGGGAGACAGGAAGGATAGCTGATCGTCCTTGCAGTAGCAGACCAAGTGGAAAAACACCTGCACAGGATGGGTACATCCGAATATCACACCTGCGGGACAGATACAGGATGGCAACAACAACTGCCCGAGTTACACCAGGAACGCACAATCCCTCCATCAGTGCTCAGACTGTCCGCAGTAGGTTGAGAGAGGCTGGACTGAGGGCTTGTAGGCCTGTTGTAAAGAAGGTCCTTACCAGACATCACCGGCAACAACGTCACCTATGGGCACAAACCCACCTTCGCTGGACCAGACAGGACTGGCAAAAAGTGCTCTTCACTGACGAGTCGCGGTTTTGTCTCACCAGGGGTGATGGTCGGACTCGCGTTTATCGTCGAAGGAATGAGCATTACACCGAGGCCTGTACTCTGGAGCGGGATCGATTTGGAGGTGGAGGGTCCGTCATGGTCTGGGGCGATGTGTCACAGCATCATCGTACTGAGCTTGCTGTCATTGCAGGCAATCTCAACCATCCTCCTCCCTCATGTGTTACCCTTCCTGCAGGCTTATCCTGACATGACCCTCCAGCATGACAATGCCACCAGCCATACTGCTCGTTCTGTGCGTGATTTCCTGCAAGACAGGAATGTCAGTGTTCTGCCTTGGCCAGCGAAGAGCCCGGTTCTCAATCCCATTGAGCACGTCTGGTACCTGTTGGATCAGAGGGTGAGGGCTAGGGCCCTCAGAAATGTCCGGGAACTTGCAAGTACCTTTGTTCAGGGACACATTATTCCATTTCTGTTAGTCACATGTCCGTGAAACTAGTTCAGTTTATGTCTTAGTTGTTGAATCTTTTTATGTTCATACAAATATTTACACATGTTAAGTTTGCTGAAAATAAAAGCAGTGGAAAGTGAGAGGTCGTTTCTTTTTTTTTCTTATTTGAACCCTTTGACCTTTTGTGAAGTGTTGGCATTTGAGATCATATTAATTACTGTAATGTCTTGACTCACTTGTCACTTTCCTAGTCAGGTTCATGTCAAAAGAATGCTTTTACCATGGCAAGTATTCCATGAAAGTCTAAATTTTTATTCATATTGTTATAACAGCATATTAATATTTATAATGCATTTGTAAATAAGTTATTAGTAATTAACAAACCCCTTTATGAACTCTTAATGAAGGGAACATAAATATTAAGTGTTACCTAATAAACAAAATGTGCAACTATAACATACATGATTCTCTGACCTTTTCAACAGACAAAGTTTAAACTTTCTATTTCTGTGGAGATGACATGAAATGCAGTCTGTATTGTTTTAATTTAAAACATTTTATTGCCATACATGTCTTTTAAAATCTTAAAAACCTATACATCATTAGAAAGGTGCACTCCAGCTTCGATATTTCGCAACAGTTTTACTAAATAAATTTTACAGTGAGAGTAATTTTTTAATTTGTGTCAACACATCAAAACATCAAAATGACAGTTGTGAAAATAAAAATATAATAAAGATACGGCAATTCAATGGTGAAATTAATTTGTCTTTACTAGGCTTCACTGAAAAACATCCAGTCTAAATTGTATCCCAGAAGTGTGCACATTTAGAAATATATTGATGAACATTTCTTCAGAAAGAATTGTCATTCATTCCATTAGATGAAACAACCCTTTAATACTCTCATATTGTTCAAGTTGCATGCATCCAGTAGTGGGGAGGCCACTGTTATGTCTTCTAATGTCCATATGCCAAATATGGACATTAGATGTTATTACATCTGTCACATTGTCATTGTCTTCACTCCTGTCACTTTGTCTTCATCATCACCCCTCTGTTCAAAAGGACTCTTACTTTGATACCGTTATTGTCTTCTGTTGTTAGTTTGCCCCATACTACAATTCCCATGTTGCACTGCCCTCATCACAGCCATCTGTTCCCCATCTTCCTCAGCTGTTCCCTCTTCCCTCATCAGTCCTCTGTGTATATATATGCCCTCACTTCCATTCTCCATTGTCAGTTCTTGATTGTTGTCCTTTATGTATGAATATTACTATTTGGTTCTTTGAATTACTCCACGTTGTTTTGTATCACTATCATCTTCATTAAAAAGGCCTGCATTTAGATCCATTGTTGTCTCATCTCTACAACACGCAACAACATCGACATACCTCACAAGCCACATAACAGGGACTTCAGTGTACCTTGTGGTATTATCCTTGTAACTTCCACAAAGCATAAAAATATCGTATTGACTGATGGAACATGTAGTAAATAAATTATTACATCAATATATGGTGTCAATATTTTCAATATTTATTTTTTTTTAATAGAGAAAAGACAAAGATATCACCAAGGTTGGGAGGGTTACTTTTGAAATGTATTCCGCTACAGATTACAGAATACATGCTGTAAAATGTAATTTGTAATGTATTCCGTTAGATTACTCAAGGTCAGTAACGTATTCTAAATACTTTGGATTACTTCTTCAGCACTGGTAGATTTTTTCACTTGTTTTGACTATAAATGTCACGTTCTGTCTCCTTTATGTTTCCCTAGGACTCTTATTTTGAAGTTCTCCCGGACTACATCTCTCATAGTGCACTGCCCTCATCACTTCCAGCTGTTCCTCATCATCCTCACCTGTCTTTCATCCCCTCATTAGTTCCTTTGTGTATAAATACCCTCCAGTTTTGTTAACTGATTATCAGTTCTCGTCCATGTAGTACTTGTGTTAGTTTGTTGATTTTGTTTATGATACTCCATGTTGTTTTGTGTCTTCATTAAAACCTGCAAATAGATCCACTGACTCTCGCCTCTTCTTCATCATCACTACCAAAATTTGTGACAATAAAAACTCTGTCAGTACAGTAAGACAATACACATGTTAAAAATACATTCTCTGAAAAACCTAAATATCTTATGCAGTATTGTTTCTAAAACAAGATAAATCAAATTGATCTTGTTTTAAGGATTTTTAGATATGTTTACAGGAAAACGATACAAAAATTATCAAGAATATGATTTTTGCCCTGATATCAAAGGTCTTACTAGAAAAAATAAATTATGATCCAACGTGAATTTTCTTGATAAAATATGATTGTGCCTGTAATATGTGGTAATAAATTTACATAATATGTCAAATGGATAGAAATAGCATTTTAGCTTAGCGTAAAGCTGACAATTTACACAAGGTTTATTTCTATTTCTTCTGCTCCAAACGTACTTCAAACTTACTTCTCTGTCTGCTCGTATGAATGTAACACATCATAAGAAAGTGTTTCACCGCTGTTCAAATGCACTTTGGATCACATCATTTATATGTATAAATGTTTTCCATCTGAAAGGACTAAATATTAAATGAAACAAATGACAATAAAATGTAATCTCTTCAGTAATCAAAATACATTTTGAATGTAACTGTATTCTAAATACCAATGATTTAAATTGTAACTGTAGTGGAATACAGTTACTTATATTTTGTATTTTAAATACGTAATCCCATTACATATATTTCGTTACTCCCCAACACTGGATATCACTGCAGCTGTCATTTGGTCCACGTTGCATACAAAGAATCTGCTTTCTGCCTTATTCTATAAATAAAATCCACAAGAGATCAGTAAAAGAAGCCGTTGTATCCACTCGATGATAATTAAAAATATGTGAACTGTTTGTGTAAATATATGAATGTAGATTGTGTAATTTGTAATGTTTGCATTGAGCACCAATGATTCATGGTGTCAATGCTATACTTGGCCATAATATGCACATGTTCCCCTCTGTTATTGTATTTTAAATGGAAACTGACTTCATACATACTCTAAAAATCACCTTGTGTAGTTGATTAAAATTACTTGCAAAAATGGCAAAGAAAGGTGAAATAAGACTGTAAAAAGTGGTAAAATGCAAGCTATTTCTACCTGATCTAACCCTTGAAATTAATTTTGTTGGTGTAAGCTAATGTATTCAGGTTGATTCGGTGATGTTAATTTTTTACTTGAATCAAAGCAGGTAATTTTAGATATTACCACATAAAGCACATTTTTAGGTTGACATGTTTTTCAGTGTAGTTCTGAGAAAATGTATCTAGAATTATGTTTGCAGATGTCACTTGGCTTAATATGCTGTCATGTATGCAGTTAAATTCACATTTTCATGTATGACTAAAGTGTCAGTGTCCAAATGCTCTTTGGGTCCTCAGTACTTTGCCTGGGTTTCAAGACAGCCATCAGCAGGGTTGGATTTGGAGATCTTATACAGGTTCATGGGAGGTGTGGTAATGTGATGGTTTCAGTGTCTACCTGGCATTCCTGTTTGACAAGTTGCTAATGACAAGTGTAATTTGTATTACTGACTTTCTAAACATTATGTCATAATTAACTAAAACCATGTAAAATATTTTGTGATCACATGGTAGATAAGTTCAAAATTCTCACTCAACATCCTAAACCCTGTGTTTAATTAGACTTAAAGTGGACTCTGTCCACTTTTGTAAGTAAATTGTTTGCATTTTGTATATTGTGGGGGAATACAGCTTAAACCAGTAAAGAGACCAGTATGGACAATAATGGCCAAGTTGCAACTGAGAGTAAGAAGTCAGCAATACAGCAATAAGTTTGAGGATTGAACTAACTTCACATACAAGGTTATGGGATATGATAAATGAATTTACATAATCTCTATGGATTTAAAAAAAAATCTGATTTAAACATAAAAAGGTTTAAAAAAAAAAAAAAAAAAAAAAACCTCTCCACATTATATTTATGTCATATCTGCACCCAGTTCTGCTCCCCAGCACCAGAGGTCCTCCTCACCTGATTATTGACTCTCACTTCACACCTGTTCACTATCACGCTGATTACTCTCCCTGGCTATTTATACTCCACTCATGCTGTGTATGAAGTCTTGCCAATCTCTTAGCCGTTGTCATTTCTAAGTGTCTATCACCAGCCTGTATTCCTGTGAATTACCATTGCCTGTTTTATTGGATTATCCTCTGTTGCCTGTCAATTTGGATTTGTTTGAACTGTGTATTGCTTGTTCACTTGGTTATGATCCTTGCCTGACTCGACTACTCTTCTTATTAAAACTCTGCATATGGATCTTACCTCTGTGACGAATCAGGTTTAGACACAGAAGACTTCGCCAACCATAGATCTAACGGAGATTTCATCAATTTTAACTGATTCATGTGCTGTTTGCTTAAGCCAGTCTACTTGATGATCATCACAGACAACTTGATCAGCTTTCCACCGCCATGGAGGAGGTTTTAAGCTATCTGCGCTCCTCTGCTAGCTCGCAGAGGCAATCAGCAATTCCAGTTTTTCCCACTTTATCTCGCAACCGGAGACTTTGCAAAGCCACTCAAACGTCCGCTCTCCCAGAGAAGTTCAGCAGTGGTGTGTGTGTGTGTTACAATGCAAGATCTATGTGGCTCAGTTTCCTCCCATTTATCCCACTGAGGAGGCTATAGTAGCATTTATTACCTCATTGCTCACAGGCAGAGCTTTACAGTGGGCCACTGCCATTTGGAATTGTAACGAGGAAATTTGTAGCTCAGTTGAATTGTTTATCTCCCACTTTACAAGTGTTTTTCAGCATCCAGTTGACCGCAAAGATGTGGAGGATCACATTATCCATCCTGTGCAGGGAAAGTCTACGGCAGCAGACTATGCACTCACTTCTCAATTTGGCAACACAAACTGGATGGACTGAGTCACCGGTTACCAGCAGAGATGGCTAGTCGTGATGAGAACCTCTCACTAGAACACGTCATCTCTCTCTCTCTCTCTCCATAAGTTGGATAATTTGAGATGCTCTCGTTCTCCAGTTCCCCAGGTATTCAATACTCCTGTTAGTCTTGACTCTTTTTCTGAATCTATACAACTGGGTTATGCTAGACTGATGAAAGAAGAACGTCAATGACGCATTACCAACTGGCTTTGCCTGTACTGTGGGGAGAATGGTCACTTTCTGTCTTCCTGTCCTACTTGGCCACATAGATTGCTGCAGCGTGATTCAGTGAGTGATTCCTATTAAGAACCATCATAGGTTTGACTGTGACTCTTAGCACAGCTGCTTGTAATATCACTGAAGCTCTCATTGACTCTGGAGCAGCTGGGAATTTTATTGATGCTCACCTTAAGTTGTCCCAGACTGCCCCCTGTGTGCCCTCTCTTTCTGTTGTAGCTCTAGATGGGTGACCATTGCACTCTGGACCCATACAAGTCACAAGAACTCCCTTTACATGTGGGAGTCCTTCACCATGAAAATCTCCACTTTCTGATCACATAAGCACCCAACAACCCGGTGGTTCTTGGCTATCCATGGCTGGTCAAACACAACCCCAGGATTTCTTTGGACTGATGGTGAAATTATAAAATGGGACTGATGTGCTGTGCATAAAGTCAGTTAACCCAGTACCTCTGAATGTTCCAGTGGTCTCCCCAGCCTCTGTGGCCCTGGAGCCTTCCTTCATCGAGCCTCCCGCGGCTCCGCCTTCTGAGTCTCCCACAGCTGTGCTCGCAGCCGTCTGGAAGTGGAGGAGACTTCCCCGTCACTGTCTGTGCCCACGAAGGCCATTTTCCACAGACTGCCATAGTCCCTGACCAAGTTGACTCCGCCCTCAGTCTTCCATGGTGACTGCCTGCTTCGCCTCCATTCCCAGGCCTCCTGTATGCCTGAGGGAGGGGCTTAAAAAAGGGTTGGGGGGGGGGCTGTTATATCTGAACCCAATTCTGCTCTCCACCACCAGAGGTCCTTGCCTGATTATTGACTGACTCCACCTGTTCACTATCACGCTGATTACTCTACCTGGCTATTTATACTCCACTCATGCGGTGTATCTTTGGCAAGACTCCGCAATCTCTTAGCAGTTGTCATTTCTAAGCATCTGTCATTTCTAAGCATCTATCACCAGCCTGTTTTCCTGTGAATTATCACTGCCTATTTTATTGGATTATTCTCTGCTATTTTGGATTTGTTTGAACTGTGTATTGCCTGCTCACCTGGTTATGACCATTGCCTGACTTGACTAGTTTTAAAACTCTGTATATGGATCTTGCCTCTGTGTCTAAGCCTGATTTGTCACAATTTATCTAATCTGACTACCATATGTGACAGTGTTATATCTACTTCTATTACTGTCTTGTTCATGTTAATTTGTTTTCATATAAGACTAATTCTAGAACTCATATTGTATTTGTGGACATCATTCTAGATGTCTGAATGAGTACTCTATTGACAATGTGGACTGGCTATGAGGCACTCCATTCACCAAAACATAGTCACATGTCTCTAGAACTAGGAACATTTTATCTCCAAAGATGAATGGAGAGGGAAAAACAGGTAATATATCCTTCCTCAAGTGTCACTTAACCATCTGCAAGAAAACATATAAACAACAAAGAGAAAACACTACCTTAAAAGAGAATAGAATTTGGCTATATTTCCTACCAAATTTATTCAGATCTTGGAATAATGTGCAGATTTTGCTGTTTCAGAAGGAAATTGGTACTTTAAATCACCAAGGCAGCATTCAACTGATCACAAAGTATAGTCAGGACATTACTGATGTAAAAAAACCTAACTATTTGAAAAAAAAAAGTCATTATAAATCTAGAAAAAAGGCCCAGTTTCCAGCAGCCATCACTCCAACACCTTGTCCTTGAGTAATTGTGCTAATTTGGTACTAGAAAATCACTTGTCATTATATCAAGCACCGTTTAAAGCTATTTGGTTAGTTAAATGAAGCTTAACGTTGTCTTTTGTTTTTGAGTCGCCACAGTATGCAATAGACTGGTGTGTCTTAAGGTCAATATTAGGTCAAAAATGGCAAAAAAGAAACCGTTTTCTCTAGAAACTCATCAATAGTTGTTTTGAGGAATGAAGGCTATACAATGCTTGAAATTGCCAAAGAGGTGTGTGAGAAGTGCCCGACAAGACAGCCACATCTATGGCAAGTGCTACAGGAAGTGTGGGGTGAAATGTCACCTGAGTATCTGGACAAACTGACAGCTAGAATGCCAAGGATCTGCAAAGCTGTCATTGCTGCATGTGGAGAATTTTTTGATGAGAACACTTTGAAGTAGTTTAAGAAGTTCTGAACATGTTTTTCAAATTGTAATAGTAATTTTTCACGTTATTAATGTCCTGACTATACATTGTGATCAGTTGAATGCCACTTTGGTGAATAAAAGTACCAATTTCTTTCTATAAGGGCAAAATCTGTACATTATTCCAAACTTTTGGCTGCCAGTGTACATCACCCATATGAAAAAGTAATTGCCCCACCTAAACTTAATAGCTGGTTTTGCCACCTTTAGCAGCAACAGCTGCAACCAAATGCTTCCGATAACATAGAGATCAGTCTTTCACATGGCTATGGTGAAAGTTGACCCACTCTTCTTTGCAGAACAGCTTTAGTTCAGCCACATTGGAGGGTTATCGAGCATGAAGTGCCCATTTAAGGTCCTGCCACAGAATCTCAATGGGGTTCAATCAAGAATTTGACTAGGCCATTCCAAAACTTTTTTTTTTCTTTTGAGCCAATTAGAGGTGGACTTACCACTATGCTTTGGATCATTGCCTTGCTGCATAACCCAGTTGCACCTGAGCGTCAACTCGCAGACTGATGACCGGACAGATCTCCATCAGGATTATCTGGTAGAGAACAGAATTAATTCTTCCCTCAATTATGGCAAGTCGCCCTGGCCCTAAAGTGGCAAAGCATCCCCACACCATCACACTTCCACCACCATGTTTGACCGAAGGTATGATATTCTTTTTGTGGAATTCTGTGTTTGGTTTATGCCAGATGTTACAGGACCCCTGTCTTCCAAACAGTTCCACTTTCAACTCATCTGTGCACAGAACATTCTCCCAAAAGGTTTGAGGATTATCATGGTTTGTTTTGACAAAATTCAGATGAGCCTTATTGTTCTTCTGGGTTAGCAGTGGTTTTCACTAAGTTATCACTGTGCTCTTGTAAGAATTTTAGAAGGTCAGCCACTTCTGGGAAGGATCACTGCTGTGCCAGGTTTTCCTCATTTGGAGATTGTGCTATCACTGTGGTTCTTCTGCGCACATGACATCCTCCAGACTGCTGTATGCACAAACAGACTCTTAAAAAGGCTGGAAAAGCTTTTGCCATGAGCCAGGATGAAGATCTAGCCAGAAAAGTCATGTAGCCTTGCTATTTGTTAGGGAATTACAAGTGATCAGACATTGTTTGAGGTGGATGGTGAAAGAATCCTATTGCTGGCAGAGCAGCCCATTCGAAGTTTAGGGAGAGAATACACAGTAGATCTGTCAAATAAACACATGACAGGGTTGGTTCTGAAACAGCTGAAAGAGGGCTTAGCGAAGATAAACAAGTGTCATCTCCCAGGAAAATACAAGGTCTGGTGTTACCAATTTACCTTTTATCATCTGGCCAATAAAAATGTGCAGCAGTGGCAAGTATGGACACCAAGGCCAACAGTTACATCAAGAAGTGGCTGGGCTTGCCGCATTGTCTTTCAGACATAGCATTGTTTGGAAGAGATGCCTTCCAACTGCCACTGAAGTCCATTACCCTGGGTTGCAAACAGGAGAAGACCAGGATGTTTGTAAAACTAAAGGAATCAACAGACCAGTCTGTGAGGGCTTGTCAAGCCCAGGTCCGAACAGGCCGCACCTGGAATGCAGAGAAGGTTTTAAACAGGGTAGTTTCAAGACTGAAGCAACAAGAGATTGTTTGAAGAACCCAGTCAGGAAGAGCAGGCCTTGGATGGGGGATGGCTCAGAAACTGTGGTCAGCAGCCTCTGAAAAACAGAGGATAGTGATGGTAATGACATAATATCTAGGATGGAAGAGGAAGGGTATATGATCTGAGCAGTCAGCCAGCAGCAGCAAGGAGCGTATGGGAGGGTATATTTAATAGAGATTTAGGATCGGCTGACCTGTGGAAGATACCCCAGGCCAGGCTACATTTTCCAATAAGATCTACCTATGACACTTTTCCCAGCCCTGGAAATTTGTCTCTGAGGTATGTTAAAGAGGAGAGTTGTCCCCTCTTTGAGGCCCCAAGAGCAAATCTGCAGCACATGTTGGCTGGGTGCAAAACCACCTTGGCACAAGGATGCCTCAGGTGGCAGCATGATCAGGTTCTGTGAAAGCTGACAAAGATCCTAGAGGTGTGTAGAATAAAGGCCAACAAAGGCCATCATACTCCAGAGGAAGTACATTGAGGAGGAAAGGTCAATCCTGGCACATGGAAGTGATTGGTCAATGGTGGTCGACCTTGGCCAGCAACTAAAATTTCCTTCTGAGATCACCAATGGTCAGCATCATCTAGGAAAGTCATAATGATTGAACTTACTGTCCCATGGGAAGAGGGACTGGAGGCAGCCTATGAGAGGAAGAAGCTAAAATATGCTGATCTGGCCGTCGAGTGCAGGGAAAATGGATAGAGGGCTGCCACTTACCCCGTGGAGGTCAAGTTTTGAGGGTTTATGGGAACATCAATGCAGCACCTGTTGAAAGACATCGGTATCTTTGGATCAGAGTTGAAGTCTCTGAAGGAAATGGCAGAAGAAGCAGAAAAAGGGAACTTCTGGCTGTGGTAAAGAAGGAAAGATGAAAAGTGGGGTGTGCAGGAGTGAGAAATTAGGAATAGGGAACAATTGTGATATGTGGTGAGGTAGCATGTGGAAAAGGAAAAGGGGTGGGAAGGAATTATTTCCGCTGACCCACTCGAATCCCTCCGGTTTCTGGAGAGGGATTGAATGGGGGAGCGAAACCATGCCAAGCTAGGCATTGGAGTGGCAGCTGACACAATCTCGTGGCTTGCCTCTCACGTTGCTACTTAATGTTGGAGGATTAGTCTAAGGATAGGCACTGGACGGGTGGAAGGCAGAGATTGAAAGCTTTTGTTTTTTACAGAGAAGAGGCATTGGACATAGGGTAGGTCTGCTCATGGGGGGAGGGGGGGATTGAACCTTGGTTGCATGGTATGGCTAGACTGGAATGGAGGAATGTCTGGATGGGAAAGAATGCCTCTCGTTCTATCGAATAGATCCAATGTTTATCTTCAGGGGGTGGCAGGGACATGACCGCTGCCCCACCACCAGGAGATGTTCTGGGATTAATGGGACAAAACATCCACGATAGGTGGCTCCTGGCTGATGACCCTGTAGCTGGATGACTGAAGTCACTGGTGGAGGTGCAGCAGACAGTAATGCCCAGCAGGTTTAGATATCTACCTGTACATCTGATTAGAGTGAATATGTTGGTTAATGGAGCTAAAAAGATTGAGAACAATAATTGTTGGATTTCTCTTTGAATGAGTTCTTAGAGTCCCTGAACTTATGACCTTGGCCTGGCCTATGTCTTATGCTGCTTATGTTGTATATAATATTAATAATAATATTAACAATAATAGCAATAGGAATTAAATGTAATTACATTTAAAGAAGTTTTAAGGAAAGAAACACAACATTCAAACAACTTAGGAAAAACATGAATATGAATAATTTGTTGGTATACAAGAAAGCTAGGGCAAATGCAAGAAGAATTATAAAGAATGCTAAAAAAAAAAAAAAAAAAAAAAAAACAGGATGGAGGAATGTTTGCTCAACAAAAGGAAAAGATACACCTATGGACAAAATTTGGAATATGGTACGGAGTGGAAAAGGTAAAAAGGTATTTCAAATACCAGTTTTAGTTGAAAATTATTTAGTTGCACTGTCATATATAGATAAAGCAAACATATTAGGAAAGGTGTTAGAACGCTTTCATTGTATAAAATTGGGAGAAGAATATGAACTAAGTAGAAGAATTATTTTAGGAAATAATCCAGATATTATGAAGAAGAAAAATGATAGTAATTGTTGTTTTGATATGGAATTTACAGTTACAGAACTAAGAGATTCATTACAAAACTGTGCCAATACTGTCCCAGACAGGATAGACTGGAATAATCCCAAAGGAATAATCCCAAAGACATGGAAACAGGCAGTAGTAATTCTAATTGTAAAACCAGGGAAAGATCAAGCTAAACCTCAAAGCTATCATCCAATAGCATTAACTTCAAACTTATATAAATTAATGGAAAAAATAATAGTACAAAGGTTATCTCATGATCTGGAAAGGAAGGATAAACATAGTAAATATCAATATGGGTTCAGAAGTGGAAGATCGATAAAGGATGCTTTAAGTAAGATAAGTAATGATATAGTATATATACACTGAACAAAAATATAAATGCAACATGCAACAATTTCAAAGATTTTACTGAGTTACAGTTCATTTAAGGAAATCAGTCAATTGAAATAAATTAAATATATATATGAAAGAAATCTTGGCTGTGGTATATTTTGATATTGAGAAGGCATATGATATGATATGGAGAGAAGGTTTATTAATTAAAGCCGCAAGAATAGGAACAGAATAGTGGTCTGTATGTAATCCAGCCAATGGTATACCACAAGGGACTGTTATTAGTCCATTGCTTTTGAATATTATGGTTAATGATATACTTGCAAACTTAGGTCCTGGTCTAGGATGTGCATTATATGTGGATGATGGTGGAAGAGAGGTCAAAACATTTTACAGGTGATCTCATGCAGGCAGGCAGGCAGCCATCAAAAACCTGGAAGAAACATTTAGATGAAATAGATAACAAATGTAGAAAGATCTTAAATGTGATGAGGGCAATGGGAAAGAGTAGGGAGCTGAAAGAACAGCATTGTTGACGATATATCAATCTATGATTAGATCTGTGTTTGACTATAGATGTATGATACTGTATATGGGGCTGCATCAATAATATTATTAAAACGATTACATAGAGCTCTTAGGATATGTTTAGGAGCAGTTAAAACAACACCGATTAATGCTCTACTGGTTGAGGTGAATGAAATACCATTGAATATGCGCAGAGTGAAATTGTCCCTGGTATATTGGACATCTATGAGGAGTCATATTGCTACTGATTTATTAAATAACTGTTGGGAATATGTAAATAAAAAAGAAAGGCGATTTGGATGGAGCATAAGCTCCTTAACAGAAAGGTATCAGATTGCAGATATTGAGTGTAACGTGTCACCTGTATGGGGAGATGAACCGTTTTACACTTTTCCTGATGTAGAAATTGATTTGGAGATATTAGAGAAGATAAGGGAATGGGAGGAAATGGGTAAATTTAAATATAATGTAAAGAAGCATATTCAGGGAAGATTTAATGCAAGTACACAAGTATATACAGATGGATCAAAACACGCAAATATAGTAATTACAGGAGTGGGAGTGTATATTCCAGATCTTGGTATAGCAATATCTAAAAGAGTAATGTCAGAGTTATCAATATATTCTGTAGAAATGGTTGCCATTATAGTATAATGACGGAGTAGTGATATATTCTGATTCAGCATCCGTGTTACCAACATTCTCTACCCGGGGGTCATCCAGAGAGGATTTGATGAATGAGATATTCACACTGTTGTATCATATACAAAGAACAGGAGTGGCAGTAGGTTTCTGTTGGGTACCAGCCCATAAAGGGATTTCTGGAAATGAAGTTGCTGATGAGCTAGCAAAGAATGCTTTAAAAAGGAATGAAGTGGAAGCCAGGGTGAGGGTGAATTAAAATCGATTATTAAGAAAAATATTAAGAAAGAATGGCAAGATATTTGGAATAAGAATATTAAGGGTAGACATTTGTACAAAATTTAAAAAATGGTAGATGTGAAAACAACTATTTGGCAGAAACAAGAAGAAAGAAGTTATAATGACCAGATTAAGGCTTGGTCATTCAGGATTGAATTCATCATTGGCTTTAATAGGAATTCATGAAAATGATTTATGCGAGTATTGTGTGGGGAAAAAAAACTGTAGAGCATGTCATATATGATTGTAGAAGGTACTGTATGTTGGGGAGAGAAGGGAATTAATGCAGTATCTAAATAAAAGTGGTCACAAAGATAAGGATTTGGAGTATTTATTAGGAGTGGAGTTTAATAGAGATTAGGCAGTATATAAGATTTTAATACAATATATACATATTACAGGTTTGAGTAGGAGAATTTAAATGTATTATAGAACAGATTTATGATGTACTACAATCTGGATCAAGACAGACTCTGTGTGGAAGTTGGAGGAGCTAAACACGGAGCGCCAGCTGAAGTCTGAGTCCTGATGGATCTTAGGGTGTGTTCACACTTGTTAGGTTTGGTTCGATTAAAACGAACTCTAGTGCGATTTTTCTGTTAGTGCGGTTCATTTGAACAAGTGTGAATGCTGCCATCTGAACCTTGGTACACACCAAACAAGTGGACCGAGGCTGCCTGAATAGTGGGTCTTAGTCCACTTCCAAACGAACTCTGGTGCGGTTCGATTGATATATGAATGAAACATGGACCAAAGGTGTCTAAATGGACCAATAACAGGAAGTCGTTTGCCTTTACTGACCTCAAGCATACCTGGCTCTTCTCATCATAGGAGCTATGTCGCCCATTACAGTTCGGTACAGGTGTCGGAACCGCCATCAGCCGTCCTTGCACCATATCTTCGTTTGTGTGTACAACAGAGGAATTCCTGGTGCTGTTTTTACTCCTTTACACATTTTATATATAAATCCAACGAGCGCATTTAGCCCAGCAGCCAGCATTGTTTTGGATGTTCGGCAAGTTCCATCGCAAAATATACGTCATAAAAGCTGTCCAATCAGGTTGTGACTTTTTCCTGATGCCTTTTGTTTCATATCTTTAGGTTCGGTGTTAAAAATGCCAGTGTAAACGCTAAGCGAACAAAGGACTAAATGATTTTTGAGGGAAAAAGAAACGGAAGGATAAAGGAAAGGAAATAATATAAAAGGATAAATATTGCACAAGCAGCCCAGTAGGTGGCGACATGCACATGGATCCGTCTTTCGGATGAGACGTTAAACTGAGGTCCTGACTCTCTATGGTCATTAAAAATCCCAGGGCACTTCTCGTAAAGAGTTGGGGTATAACCTGGCCAAATTCCCCTCATTGGCCCCTATCTGTTGTGGCCTCCTAATAATCTCCATCCTTGAATTGGCTACATCACTCTACTCTCCTCTCCACCAATAGCTAGTGTGTGGTGGGTGTTCTGGTGCACTATGGCTGCCATCGCATCATCCAGGTGGATGCTGCACACTGGTGGTGGTTGAGGAGGCTCCCCTTATACTATGTAAAGCGCTTTGAGTGCCTAGGAAAGCGCTATATAAATGTAAGGAATTGTTATTATTATTACTAATTATTATTAATTAATTATTATTATGCGAGACAGAAAAAAAAAGAAACCTAACGCAGGTGTTTCGAGATGTGTTTTTTAAAAAGAACATTATTTTTAACTTCACTCTGTGATCCCAGGATGGCATTTTATTGCCACATAAAAAAAGAAAAAGAAAAAAGATTTTTGATAATAAAGTCGTAATATTTTGCGAATAAAGTAAAAATTACGAGAATTAAGTTGAAGCATTATGAGATATGTCGTAATAGTTTGACGATAAAATTGTAGCATAATGATATTAAATTTCATATGAGAATAAAGTCAAAATTATTAAAATAAAGTCATAGCATTTTGAGATTATAGTCATAATATTTTGAGAATAAAGTAAAAATGATTAGAATAAAGTCATTGCATTGTGAGAATAAAGTAGTATATTAGAGGGAACAAAATCTCAATATTCGGCTAAACAGTGTCACAATCACGACGATAGAACGGGCACCGAGCCAGCAGCTTCATTATGGCAAGAGATGGATGTGGAGAATGTAGTTAAATCATAGGCCTACTTTAGTTTAGGATTTAACAATAATGATATCCTTGATCTTTTGGCTCATCAGCACAGAGTTATTAGTAGTTTCTGGACACTGCAGCGGTTATGTAGGACATTTAATTTATTCAGGGGAAAGAACCAGACAGATTCGCGCAGTCCCGATCGGCGTTTTGTTTTCCTCTATAAACAATACTGTAACTGAGGGGATGTTACCATATACAATGTCTTGAAATGGACCTACTGTATATAATTCACAGCAGTTTCAATTATTTTTCGCTTCACTTAAGTGTGAGCCTATATCTCGTGCCTCCCTTGACAGGCGCCCACATGTCGAAAACTCCTGTCCTAATGCACACCTCATTTATGAACAGACAGCTTGCAACAACTTCCCACAAATTCAGCTCGGTTGCATAGCCAAGCTATCTCCCTGGTTAATGGTGTTGTATGTAAAGATCCAGACACTCCATTTTGCTGTTGTCCACCACATCACATTCCTTTCGATTTATTCTCAAAATATTACAACTTTAATCTCAAACTGCTTCGAATTTCTTCTCTTAATTTTTACTTTATTCTCAAAATATTGTGATATATGACAATTGCTAATTTAAATTGTTAAATTACTTTTATTTAATTGTTAGCGTTAGTTTCTGCACAATGAACAAATGAGCCGACAAATTGTAATTTTCGCTTTGATCCGCAATTTAAATTAAAACGTGTTTGATCCATTTATTGTGCGCCCAGGCCCGGTTCCAGATCAAAATCACTGAGGGTGCTTCTGAAAATAGTGGGGGTGCTCTGTATAAAGTTCACATTTTTTATATATATTAAATCATGTTTAAATGTTACTAAAACAACATAAATAACAGTTTTTTTATGAACAAAACATTTATTGCTTCTTTTTTTTCGCAAAATGCTGCACCTGCAGATTAGGACATACTGATTTACACAGTCATACACGTTTTAATGCAGCAATTGTGTGTTCGCAAACTGCAGGGATTTTTGTGTGTTTGCTGGGATTCAAGGAAATCTGCTTGCCAATTTACAGTATTAGATTTACAGTATATTCAATTGAGCAGGGGTGTGCAGGGGCCACATCAGCCATTAAGTAGAACATGAGAGAGAGAAGATAAAAATGTCTGCATAGTTGTATATTTTAATCCCCGTAGTAGTGCACTCATGCACTCAATGAATGATGCACAATTTTCTGAAGTGTATTCTGATGGGACCATTCTGCGATCTACATCAGGAGTCTGGTTTAATATTAGAAAATTATAGATTCTAAAAGCTTATTTTAATGTTGGTCGCAAAGTGGACACATTTGTTTTATTCTCAGAACATTATCAACCTATTTACATGCTCATGGATCATGATGTGAGTCTCGTCAATGGTTTGTTTGGCATCCCATTCAGCACACAACTGAATAATACAGGCTGCATGACACTGATAAATGATTACTGCCAGAGTAATGATTTCCTGTAATTCATTCTCTACTCTGTTCGCCTTGGACACAAGTCAGTCCTCAGAAGTACTCACTACATAGAAAGCTTTAACTTTGAACTTTGTCTGCAGTCTGGTCTGCATCTACACTGTGGCATACATGCTGCCTGAGGACCTGGGAACTGTTTTGTTTGCTTTATATTTTCATTAACCTGCTGGAAAATCCAGTTTAAGCTGGTAGCTGTGTTTTGGAACATGGTAGCTGGTCTGGTCCAAGCTGGTCCTAAGCTGGTTCAAGCTGGTCATGAGCTAATCCAATTTGGTCACGAGCTAGTCCAAGCTGGTCCTTAGCTGGTCGACTAGCTACCATGTTCCAAAAATCAGCTTGACCACCTTGAGCTGGTATGACAAGCTGGTAGCTGGTCCAAGCTAGAAACCAGCTACCATGTTCCAAAACACAGCTACCAGCTAAAGCTGGGTTCTCCTTTAGGTTATATAAGGACAGACAGACAGACAGATAAATAATTACATAAGTAGAGATATTTGAAATTGTCAGAGGTGAAATGGCTTTACTTTATGTTCACCTAATCTTTCATAGCACCTTCTGAAGTCACTGTATGGAGAAAGTGACCTCATTTGACTTCTTCCACCCCTTTTTTGTGTGACAAAACCTTTCAAATCAGCTATGATTCAGTTAATCCTGGTGTTGAACAGTTTCATTGAGAAATGATGAGATATTGTGTCTGTGCTTTTTAGCTGTACTGGAGCATGCTAAATAATGATATTTTCATTCAACTGATAGACCAAAGAGCTGTATAAATTAAACCCCATCTGTGTCAGCAAGATGTGTCAATGAAAACTCAGAAAGGAACACATTTTTATAATGAAACTCACATTCTGGGTAGGCAAACTAGTCTATTTAAATTTTTTCCTGAATGCTGCCCCTTTGTATCAAGACTCAGAAAAAGAAAGACCTTCATGAAATGCTTTTCAGGGGTTTATTTGGGGCCTTTTCTGCAAAGCAGCACAATGATCGGTAGCAAACTGGAATTCAAACCAAAAAGAGTAATGGGGTTTCATGAACAAAATACAGTAACACTTTAAAAAAAGGTTCCTTTTGTTAACATTAGTTAACAACATTAGTTAACATAAACTAACAATGAACAAAACTTAAGCATTTTTTAAATCTTAGTTAATGTTAATTTCAGCATATACATTTTTCAAATCAAAAGTTGTATTTGTTAACATTAGTTAATGCACTATGAACTAACAATGAACAATGTATTTTTAGTAACTAACATTAATAAAGATTAATAAATGCCATAAAAATATATTATTCATTTTTGTTTATGATACTTAATGCATTAACTAATGTAAATGAATGAAACCTTATTGTAAAGTGTTACCCAAATTACAACAAGAAAAAACTTTGTCATAGCTCAATGGAAAAATAAAGCACAGGGTTTTATACAGTTAAGCTCAATCTACAGCATTTATGGCATAATGTTAATTACCAGAATAATGTATTTGACTCATCCATTCATTTCTTTAAAAAAAGCAGAAATCTGTTACAGTGAGGCTATTACAATGGAAGTGAATGGGGGCAATCAGTTAACGTTAAAACACTCACTGTTTCAAAAGTATAGCCACATCACACATAAGGACTTTTGGTAAATACTTATTTCAGATCAGTTCATATAATACTGTAGGCCTATACACATACAAAAATGTGTTAACCTGCTACTGTTACTTCAAGGATCTATTTCTACTTGATTTAACCCATAAAATGTACTTATGTTAATGTAACCTTATTTGTCAGGTAAAATCAATCAGATTAAATACATTTTTTAACTAAATAAAACCAGCTAATTTAGCTGTTACCACATCCTTTTTTTTATTTTTATTTATTTATTTTTGTGTTCCCTCACAAAACATTTTTTTACTTTATGGTACAATTTTAAAATACTAACTTGCTGGAACTACAAAAACTACTTTGTACTTTTAAATGTACTGTTAAGCACCATAGTATCACAGGTGATCTAACAGATCACAGGATGAAATGAGTTCATCAAGAGTGGCCATGCAAAAGCAATGACCATTAAATATAAACACTGCACAGTGTAACTAAAATAATGCAATATAAACATTCACTAAATAACATAAAGTTTAACATAAAACATCCCAATGTACATAACTAATGTAAAAATAATAATAATAAAAATAATAATAATAATAATAATAATAATTATATATATATATATAGTTTTTGTGGCATAATTTGATTACCTCAAAAAATAATTTTGACTCATCCCTCCTTTTCTTTCAAAAAATCGAGGTTGCAGTGATCCACTTACAAAAGTCGAAATACATTTTTGGGAAATCAACATAATGCCTAAAATGCTGTTGATTGAGTTTAATTTTACTGGACCCGGAATTGTCCTTTAACAATTTTTTATAAAGAATTTGTACATTATTTTCCCATTTAAATTATGAACAGTTTTACTTTGTAGGTTTCCACAAATTAGGCACTACACATTTGCCTGTGTCAAATTCAGGACTGAATAAATCAAGAAATTGTGATTATTCAACTAATTTTACTTTGTACTGAATCTCTCTGAAGAGAATGTTGAATTCAAGGACACTCCACACTCAAAGAACAATAGGTTCTTCTCAATTCAGGTGATGTTAAAGGGAAAGTTCACCCAAACATGAAAATTCTCTTTCACCCTCATGCCATTCCAGATGTGTCTGACTTTCATCTGCTGAACTCAAATTAAGATTTTTAGTATAATTTCTCAGCTGTTTTGGCTCATACAATGCAAGTGAATGAGTGCCAAGATTTTGAAGCTCTAAAAATCACATAAGTCAGCATAAAAGTAATCCAAAAGTCTCCAGTGGTTAAATCAATGTCTTTAGAAGTGATATGAAAGGTGTGGGTGAGAAACTGATCAATATTTAAGTCCTTTTTTACTATAAATTCCCCTCCACTTTAACTTTCACATTCTTCTTCTTGTGCTTTTGGCAATTCACATTCTTCATACATATCGCCCCCTGCTGGGCAGGGAGAAGAATTACATTTGATTAATTATCTATATTATTAGACAACTAATATTATTATCAGTCACCTTTGGCTTGTTCACTCTGTAAGCATCGTTTTTTCTGTAAAGCTGCTTTGGAGCAATACGTAGCCTATTATGAAAAGTACTAAACACAAATAAAACTTCCCATAATGTTTCAAAATAGATTCAGTGCTCGAGCACTCTGCTGATGACTACATTTGCGTCACGCATCCTGTATGCACACACCTAGGGTTATTGTCTGACCGAAGTGTACTTTGGGCTTAAAGGCTCAGGTACTGTATATTTAGTTTTTTGTGTGTTCCAGACCGGATCGTGCCCGGTAGACCGCTTTGCCTTTCAAAGTATACTCTTCTGACCACAAAAGAATACGAACGTTAAACGTATTAGTAAAGTCAATGGCATGCGAGAACTGTCCACGTCTCAAGAAAATCTGGCCCGCACGCGTACAGTCCAGACAGACTGTGCTGATGATGAAATTTGCATCACGCATACTGTACGCAGAGCGATCACCAACACGGTCAACCGAAGTATACTTTGGACTTTAGCTGTATTTAGAAGTGATGTTAGTGAAGTTATGTTTTGAACCCTTGGCACGAAACTATACCAGTGTTTGCATGTTGTATAGGTGCATTGTCATTTCATAATAAAGGTCTGAACTCCCATTGATTTAGATTTTTTGATGCATAGTCTTGTCACAAATGAATAAATTAGCCTACTTCCGCTATATAATTTCTCTAGCAAAACAATGATATACACTACCATTCAAAAGTTTAGGGTCACTTACTCATTCTTTATTTATTTTTTTCACACTTTAGAATAATAATAAAGTCATCACAGCTATGGAATAATAGAAATTAAAATATGGGAATTATGTTGTGACTAAAAAAATCCAAAATAAATCAAAACTGTGTTATATTTTAGCATCTTCAAAGTAGTCAACCTTTGCCTAGAATTTACAGACTCTTGACATTTTCTCAACCAACTTCTTGAGGTATCACCCTGGGATGCTTTTTAAACAGTATTGAAGAAGTTCGCATCTATGTTGGGCACTTATTGGCTGCTTTTCTTAATTATTCAGTCCAAGTCATCCATTTCAAAAACTTTTTTTTTGTTGTTTAATAAAATTTTAGTTTTATAATGAAATAAATTAATATGGTGGCACAATTATATTTTTGTCTACAAAACTAATTTCAAACATTTAAGCATACACCTTCAGATCAAAAGATTTTTAAGATCATGAGAAACTTTTCAGGCAAGTGACCCCAAACTTTTGAACGGTAGTGTATAGTATATGGTATATAGTTTTCAAGATTGTAATATAGTGCAGTACATTTAAAAACAACTAAACAGCCCACTGGTGTGCCAGTGAATGTTAACAGGTTCAAATTTATATAAATATGCTTAACTTTTCCAAGTATAAAGGAAGTTCAGTTAATGTCAAAGCAAATGCAGTTGCTTTGCCATTTACCACACTGTATTGTTCACAACATGAATTTTGCCTACTACATTTATAAAGTTATAAAGTGAACCCAGCATAATTTGCTGTTGTTTCTTTTACCTAGTTTCTAGTACCTGTACAAAGTTAGTGTAACTGTTTGGGTTTGTTGACATCAAATTGCATATCTATATTCCTTACTTGTGAAACTGAGCTGTATTTTTTTTATATTAAAGGGGACCAGACCAATATGGGGGTCCAGAATTCCTTATGGCCCTGAACTGAGATGCTCTCCTGGTCCATCTCTGATTATTTTAACTGTCCACCCCCAAAGTTTATTTTTTAAACAGATTTATGAGAAAATGTTGTAACATGTTTGTGTTACTTTTGGGCTTGACTGGAGCAATTCTAGCTAATAATGTTGTCATGGGATCTGTTAACATGTAAACAATTTAAAAAAGTAAACAAAGGGCTGTATGAATTGCACAACATATGTGTCAGCAAGATGAGTCAGTGAAAACTCAGAAAGGAACAAATTTCAGCCTGAGTTTGCATCAGAGTCTGAAAGGGGAAACCAGTCTGTTTCCATTTTTCCTGGATATTGTCCCTCCCTCACAAATCTGTCACATCAATAACTTCTATGCTTTTCAGAGGTTTATTTGAGGCCTTTCCTGCGAAGGAGCACATAACAAGCTGGGATTTATGCTTCAAAACAGAACAAAACAATAACAGAACTGTGGCTGATAATTTAAAGCCGACACAAAATACAAAAGGAACACAAACTGTGCCAGAGCAAATAGCTCACTAGAACATTATAGGAAAATGCACAAATGAAACTCCTGTAAATAAACATTTGGGGAATTGTTTATAGGTGTCCACAAATTAGACTGCGTAATTAAGACAAAAAACAATTGTTACCAATCTAATTGTCTACACAAGCTTGACAAATAAATGCATAATATCTAATTCTTTTGTAGACCCATGAGCATAAATCTTCAATGATTATAATTATTAAATTGATTGAATGACTAGTGAAAGTCACCAATATTGAGTAAGCAATCTTAATATACTGATTATACAACAAACTTATAGTTTAGCTTGTCCTGCATCTGTCTGATGGGACTGGTGAGTTCAAGGAAACACTCCACAATTATGAAATAACAGGTTGTTCTTAAAGAGTTGAGGAGTGCATGTGCCAAAACAAGCTTTAGTGGGATTTTAGGGGCAAGACGTACAAAAATGGCAACACATAAGGTGTCAAAATAGATGACCATATTTAAATTAATGCAATAAGTGTATAAAGAATCTCTGCCTCTACATTGCCTGTGAATTAAATAGGGAGAGAACAAAAGAAAAGACTAAACAAATGTCTGATGGCGTCAGATCAAAAGTCCCAGTTCTTTTTTTCCCCCTACTGAATATACTCTGGGGCTGGAAACACTGATAGTTTTGACAATCTCAGATATTCTATTTCAAAAGCATTCACTCTTTGAATATATTCATCAGTGCTATAAATCACAATTTAATTATCAGAGCTAATGCTCCTTTATAACAGCAAGGATCAAGACAAAATCTTTAAAAACATTACAATATATCCTCAGTCAAAAGCAACTTTAAGAATAACTGAATAGCATTTGAATAGCATTTGTAGTAGGCTAATATTTAGCTTTGGCCTACAAATTAGAATTTGCACAAAAATACTTAAAAACTCACACATATGCATAGATCTATTAATATTATTTTCTGTTTGTGTGAGAGTTACAATATATTCATCTTCTTCAACAGGTAAATGACCAAGATTGCATACACCTGTTTCATTTGTAACTGTTTGACTGTGTGTGTTCAGTGAGTAGCCAGTGTCTGTATATCTGTGTCAAAGCCGAACAGCTCTTTGTACAGCGGAGGGAAGAGGGAATGCACAGTGAGTGGGTACAGCTGACGGAACCACCGCAGTTTCTCAATATGCTGTGCACACAGAGACTTCAACACCGGCACCCTCTGGTACAACTGGAATCACACATAAAAAACAACATTACCAATTAAAGCTTATATACAATATACTACAAATTTGTATACTTTGTATGGAAATAACTTTCTGCCTTTTCTTCACTGTCTAAAGCCTCTTTCCTCACTCTCCTTTACCTTAAGCAGTAGACTCTCCTGATTGTCTCTGTGCAGGATGTGACTCAGGGCAAGCTCCACATCTCTCCTTACTCTCTGCACTCTTTCTCTGTCTTCCAGACACGGCCGATCTAGACAAATGACAGAGAAAGACACAGATTAAGTCCGTTCTCTTTTGATGTCTGAATTTCTTCTCTAATCTATAGTAATATGTGATTATTGTGCTTGCCTGCGTTGATGAGGACAAGTGCGCTAAACACCGCCATCTGCTGTTCAGTCAGTCTCAGCGCACATAGATTGTGAGCGAAGTCAAATACAGCAGCTATTAGATCACTACATGCTAAATAACACACAAATGGAAACATACAAAAACAGCATCAAACTACACTGACATTTGTTCACTTTGGGGGTTACAATTGTAGAAGTGAATGAGTCATAAAATTAGGGATGTCCCGACACCATTTTTTTAAGAACGAGTATGAATACCAGTCCTTGCTTTTTGGTACTCGCCGATACCGAGTCCAATACCTGCTTGTTTTGGTTTTGGTTTTTTCTGAACTCGATATCAACAGTTTATTTAAATTTTATCATCAAAATGGTGTTTAAATAAATGAATTAATTACAAATTTAATCAAATGTAAATACAACAAATATTATACAAGTATAATTTTTTATCAAATGAAGTGCTAATATTACAGAACCTCACAGCACAATTCAAAATACAACATTGGAGTTTTTTTTTGTCAGATAAAGTGCTGCATAACAGAGCATCACAGATATTAGATACTGCTTAAGTAAAATACAATTACTACTGATTTATTATTATTATAATTAATAGTAGTAGTAGTATTATAATGAATATTACATAAGTTTACAGCAGTGATATATTTCTGTTATAATTTTTTCCTATAAAATGTAGCTTTCATTTTGATGGAGCATTTATTTTGAAGTGTTTCTGTGTTGTTTTGATCAAGGAGCTCTGACATTATCAAGGCAGCTTCCCACTCCAGAAAAGCCAGTCGCTACATGACTCAAAGTGATTAAACCGCAAAAGGCTGATTTTTAATTAAATAAGTATGTACTCTGTATGTGCCTCGTGCTACAAAGTGAATCTGCACTCTGCTTACTGTCATCTGCTACAAACACATCTGCTACAAACAGAGCGCGCGTTGCTCATGACGGTGTTTTCCCTGTATGAGCCTTGGAGGAGCTTTAAAAGGTATGAGCAGCCGGCGTCAGTACAACACTGTCTCCACACATTCACAAGCGCTCACATTTGAATTACATGCAAACTATATATTTACCTCATTAAATTGCAGCTTTTGCGGTTAAACAATCTCACTAGGGCATAACGTGATTTTAATTTGTGGGATGAATGTTTACGTAATGACATTTGTACGTCAGATGGTATCGGAGCATTTTTAAGAGTACGAGTACCAGTACATGAGTGCGGTATTGGACCCTACATAAAATTAGTAAATAGACCAGTATGGCTTATCTGAAAATTCCGGATTAAAAACAACCAAAGCTCAGTGGCATGCTGTCAAATAACACAGAAAATGATTTTGACAAAAATAATGTTGACAAAAATGCACCTACAGTGGAAGTCTATGGAGCAACCAATTTTAAGGGATAGTTCACCAAAAATGTGAAATCTGTCATCATTTACTCACTTTCATATTGTTCCAAACCTGTAGCACTTTCTTTCCTCCATGAACACAAAAGATGTTACACTATCACATGAAAGTGAATGGTGACTGAGACTGATTATTCTGCCTACCATCTCCGTTTATGTTCCACAGAATAAAGAAAGTCGTTTGGGTTTAAAACAACATGGGAATGAGTAAATGATGACACAATATTCTTTTATTTTTTGGGGGGTGAACTTCCTTTTAGGGAATAGTTTGTGTAGGGCAACTATTGTAACCCAGGATATTCCTTTAACTCACCAAGAGATTTGAAAAGTTCTGTTCCTGCAAATTTGCCATCGAAGAATACTGTGTTGTTTTCCGTGTTAAACATCCGACTCATCCGGACCAGAACCACTTCCATGGACCCTAATAAATAAAAAAGAGAAATGCACAGACAGAAAAACACACAAAAGAGAGAGCAAAATGCACAGAATAACAGAAGATGGAATGAGAATGGAAGGGAAGGAGACAAAGCCAGAGACAGGACAGAGAGGCAGAAAGAGATGAGAATGGAGGCATAGAAACTATGGTCCTAAGCCCCAACATACCAGCCTTAATTGATTAATTGGCATGTTTTGTGGACAGATGTGTCTCACCACTCTTGAGCAGAGCAATTTGATCATTCTGACAGAGCTGACGGAATCCTGGGATACGTTTAGCAAATTCCACCACGTACTGAACGGCATCAGTCAGCTGCACTGCACAGTGCTGCCACATCTCATCCACCGACTAGAGAGAGAGAGAGAGAGAGAGAGAAACCAGATGCCTGATCTCATGAACTGAGACTGGAGAAAATGTTTAAAGTATATGTTCATATTTAAGCCCAAATGTGTGCATGGTGTAATTTAGGCTTTGACCACAGGGATATCTTTTGAGGGACAGGGTGGAGTTGGGGAGGGGGAGGGGGAAATAATGAGAGTTAAGTTGATTCTCTGTGTATATGTTTTGTTTATTCCATATTTCACATAATAATCAATAATAATGTTAATAGCAAAAAAAAAAAAAAAAGTATGGCAGATCAGGGTAATCAAATGATTGTTTTAAGATAATTTAACTTTAATTAAATAATACAAAGGCTTTGAAAATAAAATGTAGTAAAAATTCTGTTCATCAACAACTGTTTTTTTTTTTTTTTTGCCTACACATTGTTTTCTCCTAGGGCTTTTTTTCCCCTGCTCAAACATACCAACATGAATATGACCACACTGGAGTTTGCAAAGCTCAACAGGTTGCTGTTCTTCCAATAATATTATGAGAATTTATGTATATAAAGAAAAATAATGAAGTTATAATGTAAGATAGCTTTGATTTCTTTAATGATCACTACCAACTAAATACCAACTAAATACTTCCATTTGTCTTGTTTCATAGTTTTGATGACTTTACTATCATTCTACAACCCCAATTCCCAAAAAGTTGGGACAGTATGAAAAATACTAATAAAAACAAAAAGGATTGATTTGTCAATTATATTCACCCTTTGCTAAATTGAAAACACTACAACTACACATTATATGATGTTTCACATTGTGAATTTCTTTTTTTATGTACAGTCATTTCAAATCAGATGATTGCAACATGCTCCAAAAAAGTTGAGACAGGGGCAATTTAAGACTAATAACAATTTGACAAGTTAAAATAACAAAGCGATGTGAAACAGGAGATGTTAAACAGGTGAGGCAATCATAGTCATAGTACTCTATACTGTATATGGAGCCTCCAAAAACAGCCTAGTCCTTCAAGAGCAAGGATCATTCAAGACTTGTCAATTTGCCAACAGATTCTTCAGCAAATAATCCAGCACTGTTTTTAATTAAATAATTAAAACACCAATAATGTTGCCCAAAGACAAATTGGAAGGATTTTGGGCATTTCATCCTCTACAGTGCACAATATGGTTAAAAGATTCAAGGAATCTGGTAAAATCTTGGTGCGTAAAGGCAAAATGAAAACCACTTCTGAATGTGTGTGATCTCTGATCCGTCAGATGTCACTGTCTTAAAAAACATCATTCATCTGTAATGATATCATGAACATGGGTTTGGGATTACTTTAGTAAACCTTTGTTAGGCAACACAATTCACCGCTGCATCCACAGATGCAAGTTAAGACTTTACTGTGCAAAGCAGAACCCATACGTCAACACTGTCCAGAAGCGCTGCCGACTTCTCTGGGCTCGGTCTCATCTTAGATGGAAAGCAGAACAGTGAAAGTGTTTTTTGGTCTGATTAGTCCACATTTCAAATAGTTTTTTAAAAACACAGTCATCGTGTTCTCCAGGCCAAAGAGGAAAAGGACCATCCAAGCTGTTATCAGCGTCAGGTCCAAAAGCCAGTATCTGTATGGGCCAGGGGTGTGCCAGAGACCATGGCATGGGTAACTCGCACATCTGTGAGGGCACCATTAATGCAGACAGATATGTACAAATTTTGGAGCAGCATATACTGCCATCCAGCACCTTTTACTTTTACATATACTGTCTTTTCCAGGGACGTCCCTGCATGTTTCAGCAGGACAACTTCTAACCACATACTGGCCGAATAAGCAGAGAGTATGGGTGCTAGATTGGCCTGCCTGCAGTCCTGACAATCTCCAATTGAGAATGTGTGGTGCATTATGAAGCGCACAATATGGCAACGAAGACCCTGTATAATTGTGCAGCTAAAGACCTGCATAATGGATGAATGGGGGAAAATTCCACTTTTTAAACTTAACAAACTTGTGTCTTCAGTGCCCAAATGCTTAATAAGTGTTATTAGATGAAATAGTGATGTTTCACAGTGGAAAACACTCAATTGTCCCAACTTTTTTGGAGTGTGTTGCAATCATCTGATTTGAAATTACTGTACATTTTCAATGAAATTCACAAGGTAAAACATCATATAATGTTTAGTTGTAGTGCTTTCAATATAGCAAATGGTGAATATAATTTACAAATCACTCTTTTTTGTTTTATTAGCATTTTTCATGCTGTCCCAACTTTTTCAGAATTGGGGTTGTAATGTGGAAAACATAAAATAATAATGAGATGAGGTGTACAGTATATAATTACAAATACAGTAGAACAAGTAGGAGTGTTCAAATGTTTTAATGGTAGTGTATATATAGATTTTAGATCAGAAAGACAAGGTAAGAATGTTACTAATACCACAGTATTTCATGTGGTCATCACAGTAAATGTTACGCTAGTAATAGAATAATAGAGGAGTTGTACCTTGCTCTGGTAAGCATGGATCTCCTCCCTGCTGAAAACCTTCCATCTGAGAGACTGCACCTCCTCTGGACGATACTGAGTCGTCTCTCTGTGGGAACGCACAATACTCGCACAAAGCTCCTCTGCCAAAAATTGAGATTAAAAAAGGAACAAAGTGTTGGTCAGAATTCACAACATTCAAACACTACTTTATATAGTTTAATATTCTGTACTTTAAAACCCATTAAACCTGGGGTTTCAAACCTTTTGATGCCAAAGTGTATCTTGTGTATCTTTCATAGAATAAAATAATCATGATTAACCTAATTTCCAAACAGTCTTTAGAAAGAATGAAACTGTATTAATGCCAAATTCACTAAGACTGCTTTAAAAAATGAACAAAAATGAACTTTGACTGCCCTAAAAATAATGTGTACAATAATTTATTTTAAAATTTTAGCAGACCCCCTAAGCACTTGTTGCCAAGGACCCCAGTTTGAAATCCCCCTTTTTAAACTACTCTATAATGCCACACAGCACATTTGATCTTTCAGACATCACTCTGTTTTAAACTGCATTGGTCTCTCACCTATGTGCAGAGAGGTTGAGTAGCCAAAAAACGAGCTCTCAGGGTCAAAAGGTCGAAACCCCATTTCACTACCTGGCATGTTTAGGATGGCCTCTGGTGTAGACCTTGTGGAGTCAAAGCCTGAGAGAGAAAAGAGAAAATATCAAGATCAGTATGTTATAAGATGGGAAGTGAATTTCTGTGGTGGTGGAAAAAAGAGAACTTCTTGCCTCTACCAGCTGTCAGGCTGTTGCTCTCACCCCTCCTGTGGGAGCCCCTGCAGGCCAGACCAGGAGCCTGGGCCTCGCTTCTGCGACACTCCAGGTATGGATGCACCTCTGGTGGACAGCCTGGCAGTTCAGGCTCCACAGAATAGGGGTAGGCTGGAGGCAGAGTAGGAATGAGATGTGATGACTGTTCTCTGGGCTCTTTGCTGGGCCGGTAGGCTGGTAGAGGCTGGGGTTCTTGAACTGAGTTGCCCTGAAAACGCTGCTGCTGCCGGTGTCTCTCAACTTCTGCAAACAGCGAGTCTCTCTGACGCTTGGACATGCGACCAAACTTCACCGCTGAGGAGAAGATACAATGGAAAACATATCACTAATTACATGGTTACATAATAGATTTCAATAAACAGTTTTTATATACAAATGTGTCAAAATGTTATTCCTTAAATGTATACTTTTGCATTCAAATAAAGCATCCATCCATTCAGTCCAACATCTATTTATTCATTCATTCAAATGTATCCATCTATTATTTCAATGTCTATTCATCCATCCATTCTGAGAAATAAATCCTTCCATCCATCCACCCATTCAAACATCCATCTATCCAAACACATTCATTCATCCATCCATCCATCCATCCATCCACCCATCCATTCAAATATCCATCCATCCATCCATTCAAGCATCCATTCAAACACATTCATTCATCTATCCATTCAAACACATTCATCCATCCATCCATTCAAACATCATCCATTTATTCATCCATCCATCCAGTAATCCATCCACCCATTCATTTAGCTATCCATCCATCCATCCATTCAAACACATCCATCCCTCCAGCAATTAATTCATCCATCCATCCATCCATCCATCCATTAAAAACATTCATCCATCCAGCCATTAAAACATCCATCCATCCATTAATTTATCCATTCATTCAAACACATTCATCCATCTATACATCCATCTAGTCAAACATCCTTCCATCCATCCATCCAAACATATTCATCCATCCATTCATCCAAACATTCATCCATCTATCCATCCATCCATTTAAACACATTCCCCATCTATTCAAATATCCATCCATCCATCCATCCATCCATCCATCCAAACAAACTCATTCATTCATTCATCCATCCATCCATCCAACCAACTAGTCTAACATCCATCCATCCATTCAAATACATTCATCCATCCATCCATCTAGTCAAACATCCATCATCCATGCAAACATCCATCCATTCAAATGTCCATTCCTCCATCCATTCATTCAAATATTAATTCATTCATCCACCCATCCATCCATTCAAACACATTAATCAATCTATCCATCTATTCAAACATTCATCCATCCATTCATCCAAACATCCATCCATTATTTTATCCATCGATCCACTTATCCATACATCCATTCATTTATCCATCCATCCATTCCAACACATCCACCCCTCCATCCATAAGTTCATCCTCTAATCCATCCATCCATCCATTAATTTATCCATTCATTCAAACACATTCATCCATCTATACATCCATCTAGTCAAACATCCATCCATCCATCCATGCAAACATCCATCCATCTAGTCAAACATCCATCCATCTATCCATCCATCCATTCAAACACATTTATCCATCCATTCATCCAAACATTCATCCATCTATCCATCTATCCATCCATCCATTCAAACACTTTCATCCATCCATCTAGTCAAACATCCATCCATCCATTTAAACACATTCATCCATCCATTCAAATATCCATTCCTCCATCCATCCATCTAGTTAAACATCCATCTATCCATTCAAACACAGTCATCTATCTATCCATCCATCTAGTCAAACATCCATCCATCCATTCAAACACAGTCATCTATCTATCCATCCATCTAGTCAAACATCCATCCATCTATCTAGTCAAACATCCATTCATCCGTGCAAATGTCCATTCCTTCATCCATCCATCCAAACATTCATCCATCCATACAAACATTCATCCATCTATCCATCCATCCATTTAAATACATTCATCCATCCATCCATTCAAATATCCATCCATCCATCCATCCATTCAAACACATTCATACATCCATTAATCCGTCCATCCATCTATCTATCATCCATCCATTGAAACACATTCAACCATCTATCAATCTATCCATCTAGTCAAACATCCACCCATCTATGCAAATACATTGATCCATCCATCTATCCATTAAAACATCCATACATCCATCTATCATTCCATTCATCCATCCATCCATCCATCCATCCATCCAAACAAACTCATTCATTCATTCATCCATCCATCCAACCAACTAGTCTAACATCCATCCATCCATTCAAATACATTCATCCATCCATTCAACTAGTCAAACATCCATCCATCCATTCAAATACATTAATCCATCGATCTATCCATTCAAACATCCATTCTTCCATCATCCATCCATCCATCATTCCATTCATCCATCCATCTATTCAAACATTTATCCATCAATCCAAACATCCATCCATCCATCCATCCACTCAAATCCATTAATTCATTCATCCATCCATTTACCAACCATCCATCCATTCAAAAACATGCATCCATCCATCCATTCATCCATTAATTCATCCATCCATTCAAACACATCCATCCATCCATTCAAGCACATCCATCCATCCAGCCAGCCAGGCCAGCCATTCATTCATTCATCCAGCGGCCATATCATCCTGCAGCTCTCGCCTGGTTGCCACTAAAGCTAAGCAGGGTTGAGTCTGGCCAGTACCTCAGTGGGAAACCTCCTGGTGAAAACTAAGTTTGCTGCTGGAAGTGGTATTATGGAGGCCAGCATGGGGTGCTCACCCTGCGGTCTGTTTGGGTCTTAATGCCCCAGTATAGTAATGGGGAAACTATACTATAAAAAGCACCATCTTTCGGATGAGACTTTAAGCCGAGGTCCTGACTCTCTGTGGTCATTAAAAATCCCAGGGCACTTCTCGTAAAGAGTAGAGATATAACCCCAATGTCCTGGCTAAAATTCCCTTTATTGGCCCTTATCTATCATGGCCTCCTAATAATCACCATCCCTGAATTGGCTATATCACTCTACTCTCCTCTCCACCAATAGCTAGTGTGTGGTGGGTGTTCTGGTGCACTATGGCTGCCGTCGCATCATCCAGGTGGATGCTGCACACTTCTGGTGGTTGAGGAGATTTCCTCTATACTATGTAAAGCGCTTTGAGTGCCTAGAAAAGCACTATATAAATGTAACTAATTATTATTATAATTATTATTCATTCATTCATTCTTTCTTTCAATCATCTATTTAAACTCATCCATCCATTAATTAATTAATTAATTCATTCATTCATGTATTTAAACACTATCCATCCATTCAAATATCCATTCCTCCTTCCCTCACTCCATCCATCCATCAGTTTAAACATATCCATCCATCCATTCAAATATTTATTCCTCTCTCCATCCATCCATCGATCCATCCATCCTTTCTCACCGTCGCGGCTCATGCCCTGAGCAACACATTTTTTAAGTCGGCAGCTCTGGCAGCGGTTGCGGCTGGCGCGGTCAATAGGACAGTTACTCTGCCTGGAACATGAATACTGCACACTGGAGGACTGACTTCTGCGGAAGAACCCCTGTGGAGAGAGACAAATGGGAATAGAGTGGTACAGAAGATCTGAGCAGCATGATCCTGTTTGTGCCTCCCATTACATCCATGCCAAAATAATAATATGTGATATTAGTAAGAAATGCCAATGCAATGCTTACCTTGCAACCCTCACAAGTGATAACTCCATAATGAACACCTGATGACTTATCTCCACAGATCTTACATGGGATCACCTCTATCTGAGCTGTAGGCACACACGCACACACACACACAAAATAATAACACAGTGCTTTCATTCAGATCAAATACCTAGCCAGCAGAGGGCAATATCTTGAATTCAGCATATCGCTGTGCCTGCTTCCTAACCCAGAATAGATTGATCCTTATCAAATTAAATGAATGCAATTAAGGCATAAAATGTCTTAAAACAAGATTTTAAGTGTTGAATTGAAAATAAAGTATGACACTGATTCTTGAGATAAGGGACAAAACATGTCTTACACACAAAAGTCATCTTTATGTTAAAAATCAAGAAATTCATAACAATAAAAATACTGGAAAAGTCAAATCTATAGGAAATGTGTATATTCAGGGATTTTATTACTTTTTTTAATAACATCAATATATATTTTTTTAATTACTGTACTTGGAAGCACATGTAAATTAAACTGTACTCCGCAAGAAGTCACAATGATAAACTGCCAAACAAATTGTTTAAAAATTCAACAATTTAAAAAATATCAAATGAAAGGTAGAGATCTGTAAGATATCAAACAATACATAAAGTAAACTTTAAATTCTATTTTCCAAAAAAAAACAAACAAAAAAACAAAACAAAAAAAAAACAACAACTGCATATTAAAGTTGTGACCTCACTTTGTGTCAGCTCGGTCAGATTTATTTATTTTTAATTCTGAATAAATCAGACAATGTCATGGTCATCTTTGTTTCCCTCTTCCTGCTCATGGTGGATGCAACAGTAGGGCACATGGTCTAGTAAGTTTTATATTTTTTATATTTTAAACAAACAATGTTTAAGACTCTGCGGTCACAGCTTCGACATGTCTACTCCGTCATTTCCATCATAATACTTTCTGTTAGAATTGTGGGATATATTTTGGCATTTTAGTTTAGGTTATAGAGGCAGCTTCAACTGAGGAAAAAATTAAATGGCTACAGAGTACAACACATGGTTAAGGTGGAAAAATATAAAATTTTGTCATCTCTGTCAGAATTTTCAAAATTGTGTGAAAACAGAAAAAAAATAAAGAATGTATTTTATCACTTAACTTTACTGAATACTATTATTAGATAATTAAAGACTTTACACTCTCTTTGGATGGATCAAATTAAAATAGCATGTTTTTAGTGTGTCTGACGGAGTTGACACAAATCACTGTAAGATGTAAATTATGAAGTGAATAGTCAATTTTCAGAAAAAAAAAAAGCCTCACATGGTTCATTAGCTGATACCTTTTTTTAAAAAATCAGTCAATTTCAAATTAATTTAGTATTAAAAAATAAAAACTAAGATTTTATATGTTTTGTCCCTTATCTCAAGAATCAGTGATGTGATAGTGTCTATTGTGTTTTTGGTTCATGCTAAAATGGCAAGACAAGGAATAGTACCTTGTCCCGAAGCATATTCTGTGATAAATTAATACACTGATTAAAACAGAACAAATGAAACAGTTGATGACTACATACTCTAGAGTGAATTTGCAGCTAAATATTTTAAACTACAGTTCACACTCACAGTAATTATGTATACAAACACAAATACACAGAGCTACGAATAAAAAAAAAATCTGCAACACAGAAACACACACACACACACACATACACACACAGGTTTTGTTACAGACAAAAGATAATCTCTAAAAGCCACATTCGAAATCATAATCTAATGAACCGGCAGACAGAAAGTGAGAGAGAGACAGAGAGAGAGAAAGAAAGAGAGGAAAGCAGAGTTATGATGAATGAATGAACAAATGAACGTATGTACGTACATACATACGTACGTACTTATATGTACAAATGAACCAACGAACAAACTAATGAATGAATAAATTGAAGAGACGTCATGGACTGTGCAGTTGTGCATAGCACCTCACGTATTCATATGAACACACAAATTGATGCATGCAATATTATTACAGCAAATTAAATTTAACAATAATATCAGAAGCAACAAAATGCAAAGGTTACAGATCTATGTGTGTCATACTACATGTTTCATAGTTCTTTTAAAATCCATAACTTTGTACATGCAATGTAACACTGGGTCTGTAGGGTCCTGAGATGAACAAACAAAAAATAAGTCTGTGTATGTGTGTGTGTGTTTTCAGTCAAAATTACAGTAAATCTAACCTACTTATTTCTTGGATTCCAGCAAATGTATGAGGCTAAGTGATGTGGTCACATCGTCCAGTACCAAGGAACATACATGCAAACGCAAACAAGTACACACACAAACGCAGCCATGCACACATACAGGTTGGAGGAAGTCAGTGTGAAAGAGAGATAAAAAGGAAGACGATGTGAGGCAGAGAACGATATTAAGTCAGTTCACAAGGAATACAATATACATGGAATACAAGACTGCCAGTTGGGGTTCTCTCAGAGTCTCTAGACCTGTCCTGTTGTTGTGGGTGAATCATGATATTTAAATTCATAAAGAAAAGGTGACCTGTTTTAAGGTGGAATATGTCACATCAGCCTGACCTTTTCATGTCAAAAAATTAAAGCTTCTTTTGATGAGTTTTCCCACCTGGTTTATCAAAGCTCGTGCACTGGGTAAATTAGAGAAGGGCATTTTTCTCACAAAAACAACAACGTCAAGAAAAATCAAATAACACCTCACGAAAAAAGGGGGAGATTCACAAAGAGAGACTGACAGTGGGGGAATATCTGAGTGTGAGGAGGTGGATGTGAAGGTGTAAACCTCAGAGTCTTTTTAAGTGGTTTACTGGCTTCTCTCTCACTCTGACTTTCCCTCTTTCATGCATTTTCTTGCTCTTTCTTTCCCTCTCTCTGTCTCGCTCACAAAGGATGCGACTGCCAGTAATGTGCTCTTTCATCTGTGTTTTTACTGCCAGGAATGTCCGCCCCCCCCCACGCCCCTCTCATTCTCATTCTCTTTTCTCCCAATCCCAACATCTCCCAAAGTAGCTTTGGTGGAAATAATAATCTGATACATCACATCACTCTATCAAATATTGCTTCATGAGGCAATGAAACCAAACCATCTCAGATTTCTTGAATCAGTGCTGCGTAGTAAGGGCATAGTACATTTGCCATGTAGTTTTTCACAAATTTAAAAACTAGTTATTATAAGCTATTTGGAAGGTTATTGTAAGTTGTGGTGGGTTAAAAATCGAATTGTGAGATACATTTTTTCTTGTCTGTGTTAAGGTTGTAAATCAAGAATTAATTCATATTCAGAACCTACTAGAACTGTATGATTTTCATTACTTTGGTTCCATTTTTATACATCTGCATTCTTCCACAAATAAAGATTGTGCTGTACTACAGTATTTCCCGCACCACTATCAGTGGCTATGCTATGTATGCTACGTATGCTGCTATATCTATAGCATGGCTAAAGAAATTGTTTTAGCTGAGATGTTTGTGAATGGGTGACTCTTATTAACCAGTTCTTTTTAATAAATCAGTCAAAAAGACTCATGTTGTTCATACAATGCTTTTTAGCTTTATATGACAAATGGTGGATAGCCTGTGATGGAAGTAGTGAAAAAGTAATAAAAAAAGTGTCTGTTTGCACCCTGGTGTAAATAGCATCTGCCACAGTGTAGCTTTTGCACCCCAATAGTCTAGTGGAACTGCAGAAATACACGACAAACTAACCAATAGGTGTTGCTGCAGTGGAGTGGGGTGTAAAGATGGTGTGTGAATGTGTACTGTTGTCCTAGCAACTGCGGTTCAAATCTGTGTTTTGTCCCACTTTTTTCCCCATTCGATTTCCTGTTTCCACTCTTAATATTTCCTTTAATATTACTAAAAATAATAGATAAAAATTAACATAAATGTTGATTTCATTGCAGTGATTTGGTCACGGTGAATGTCGAGGAGTGCAGAGAAGGGTTTGATCCAGAGGCAAGGTCTGTTGATTGCACTCGTTCCCATGGCTCGGCATCGATTGTGTGTAGATTGCATCACTGTATTACTAATACTGTAGTAACCATGTTTTTTGGCAGAAACTAAAGTTTTAATGCAATTAACCATGGTGTTACTCACCTCAAGCTGGGTGGTGGAGGACAAGTCTCAGTTGCCTCCGCTTCTGAGACAGTCAATCCACGCATCTTATCACGTGGCTCACTGTGCATGACACCGCGGAGACTCACAGCACGTGGAGGCTCATGCTATTCTCCGTGATCCACGCACAACTTACCACATGCATTGAGAACGAGAACCACTAATCGTGACCACGAGGAGGTTACCCCATGTGACTCTACCCTCCCTAGCAACCGGGCCAGTTTGGTTACTTAGGTTGCTTTACAACAAAATACCATGGAGACCTGGCTGTAGTCACTCAGCACACCCTGGATTCGAACTCGCGACTCCAGGGGTGGTAGTCAGCGTCAATACTGGCTGAGCTACCCAGGCCCTCTATAGTAACCATGGTTAATTTTTTAGGTTACTGTAAATTTACAACAAAATACCATGGTAAAACTATGGTTACTGTAGTAAAACCAAGGTTATTTTTTCTAAGGTAAGGTTAAGGTTAGGTTTAGGGAAAGAGGTTAATGTAGTGTGTCTGTGGGACTCTAAATAAACACAATAAACACACTGCAGTGATGCTCATACAGTATGTTAATATTTAAATATGGGTGCAAATATTATCTGACAATATTTGCACCAGGGTGCAATTAGAATCTACCATTATTTGCACCAAGGTTGGGGTGCAAATAATATCTGCCACTATTTGCACTGGGGTGCAAATAGCATCTGCCAAAAATGTATGATCCTTTTCTATTGCTCATGGTCAGGCCCAGACACAATGTGTGCGCAATCAAAAAACTCCACAGATTTCCACTGAATTGCAGTCTGTCATTCAAAAAAGATCAACTTTGTTTATAACCCTTGTGCTCAAAGTTACTCAGAGGTCCTTAAAGGACAAAAATGTCCATGTCAAAAAACTGCCATAATAATATGATTAATATATTAATATTATTTTCCACTTTCAATTAGTTAATGTTTTTAACCAACATCAGTCCTAGTCATAACTACCAAATATTCATTCATTTTCAGGATTTTAACCCTTTAAATGCCAGTTTGTTTACATAATGTCACTGTTGTTTTTTATGATTATCACAGTCTGGGATACATCAATGATTAGCAACAACACTGATTTTGATGCATTATTATTTTTTTGTGCAGTGTCAGATGAAAAAAAAAAAAAAACTCACACTCAGTACCTAAGAGGACAAAAATATCCACGTAAAAAAACTGCCATAAAAATATTAAATATTAATATTATTTTCCACTTTCACTGAGTACATTTTTTTAACCAACATCAGTCCTGATCATAACCAAATATTCATTCATTTTCAGGATTGTAACCCTTTAAATGCCAGTTTGTTTACATAATGCCACTGTTGTTTTACACACACACACACACACGCGCGCACACGCGCACACGCACACACACACACACACACACACACGTTGGTGCAGCTATCATTATGAGGACTCTCCATAGACATAATGATTTTTAACCACTTAAACCTGCCCACACACACACACACACACACACACACTTTTTTTTATATAATTGTGGGCTAGGCCACACAAGGTAGGTGATCTCAGGTTTTACTATCCTTGTGGGAACATTTGGTCCCCACAATGTAGTATAAACATAGTACACACACACACACACACACACACATTTCTCAATACAAAACATACTCTGACATCCATACCAACACACCCACACAATTTTCGCTGCATCATTTATTCAGTTGGCCTGCAGTGCTCTATAACACACTAAACAGAAAATAGGAAAAAAGCATGTATTTGCTCCATAGGCTAAACATGAGAATAATTTTGAAGCCAGGGCTCCGGAATGAAAGCATAATATCATAGCATTCATGATTTTATGCATTAATGGCACTGGGATCAAACATTGCCATTTTAATGGGTTTCAATGGGCACATTGTTGTCCTTAAGGTCCTGCGTAACTAGTTTGTGTACACAGTGTATAATAGATGTATTATAGGAACTGAGGATGAAATATCAAAATTTATGCCATTGGCAAAAAATGAAAAAGACAAAAATGTCCCGAAAGTCACACAAGGGTTAAATATTTTGGCTGCTTTCAGCTACCATCAAGATATTTTATGCTCAGCTACATTTAACACATTTTACTATGTTTAAATCCTGCAGAAATTACAGACTTTCCCTCAAAATCAGCACAGAAAATGTGAAAAAGTCTGCAGACTTGTCTGGGCATGCTCTTGGTGTATTCATTGGTAAGTGCAAAAAAAAGAAGGCCTCTGGTTTTTGGAGTTAAAGATCCATTCTTGTTGATATAATTTAATACACAACTGAAGACCATTTCCTCATGGATCAAACATTGTCAGTTTGATTTGTGACTGAGGGTGTTGTTTCATACAGCACTGGCATCAGAATATATGTATACATGAAATTATAAGTTTGATTTTTATTGCTTTGGAACATTTTACAACATACTTTTATGAAACATGCAGATCTTTATATTAGTTTTTAAAAAACAAAACAGTAGTTTTAAACACACCATCAGCCTATGACTGCAATAGTTGCCAATGTATTTTCCACACATCTGATTGACGACAAATAAAAATGCACTCTGATTTTAATTTTGTTGTTAAATTTTGCGGAAGCTTAATAGTTATTATCAGTTTTTTTTTTTTTTTAGAAATGATATGCCTTAATAAAAAGTACATTTTAGCGGACAGCTTGCTTCAAATGCTCTGTTTATCAACACTTTAAAGCAAGAGGGTAAACTTCACCATTAAACCGAACTGTGCACAAGTACTCATTGTATAGCCTACAATTAATTTTAAACGACTCACATTTTCAAAGAAAAATGTACATTTTGAAACATACTGTATCTTATGTACTGTACTCTGTCCATGCACAACATACTGAATGAATAAGTATTGTTTAGTAGTAAGGAGAAAATTAATAAAAGCATCGTTAATTTAAATGTTCAGGAAACTGGAATCATTAAGTGGAATCAGAATCGGAACCAGAATTGTTCAATACCTATCAAATTCTAGTGTGTGCAATTATTAGAGAGTAATACAAGCAGGTGTGTGTGCCTGTGTGTATGTTTCTGTATCAGTTTGAGTGTGTGCCACTGTGTCAAATCTGAGGTGTGTCTTGGTTTGGGCAACCAAAGAAAACAGTTGTACAAGTGCTGTGTGGGTGTCCCCAGTTGTAAAGTGTGCATGTGTTAAAAAGCGAACTGAGAAGGTGTGAATGTGTGAAGGGGTGTATTGCATTATGAGATATCTGAACATGAGGGTAAGGATACTAAAAGGTGCTGTAAGCACTGTTAGCGATTCTGTAACTTTGGAGCAGCAGAGCAGCAGCGCATCGTCTCAATGTTGTCAAAAGAAATGATAGTAAAATTCTGTCGTCACACAACTTCATAAGCAACTGCTAATGAAGCTATATATTCCGTTTGACTTGAATGATCCGCTTTAACTACTACGCTCTCAGCTTCCTGCTGCCCATATATGGATTACCCTGTGAACACGCAAAATGATTAACAGGTAGAAAGAGCCTCAAAGATTGGCTGTATAAAAAAAATCACAGTTTTGTTTGGCCGTTTACAGAGCCCAGGTGAGTCCAATTGCTTGACACTGAAAAAAAGCCTAAAGCAATATACTTCTACAATAACTATATATCTTTCTGACCAATCTCATGCCTTATTCTCTGCCACACTTGCTTTTTTTTCTGCAGCAAACTACTGCAGTACAAATGGCTCATTTTTCAGCAATATCTGTATGGAAAAGGGGTTTTTGCTATTGTACAGCTGTGGCAAGTGCCTATGTGTGTGTTAAAACTACTGTAACAAACACACTCACACACCCACATGTTACTCAACATATATGCATCTCCATGGGTGGTTCCTTCACCTTCACCAAGGGGGCCTCTCTCACAAACAAACAATTACATGGGTACCTACAGTACTGTGCAAAAGTTTTAGGCACTTAAGATGTTTCACAAAAGCATTCGTCTGAAGATGGTTATTTATATCTTCAGCTTTAGTGTGTCAAAAGGAAATATAAATTTTAGACTCTCAAACATTACTTTTGCAAATAGAAAAGATTAGAATAGAAGAACAGGGAGCCCTGCAACAGATGGCATTGCCCCCACAGAGCCCCCCACTGAACATTGTGTCAGTCTGAGATTACATAAAGAGACAGAAGCAACTGAGACAGCCTAAATAGACAGAAGAACTGTGGTGAATTCTCCAAGTAGCTTGAAATATCCTATCTGCCAACAATCAAGAAAAACTGTGTCCAGGTGTACCTAGGAGAATTGGTGCTGTTTTAAAAGCAAAGGCGGTCACACCGAATATTGATTTAGCTTTTTTATGTTTACTGGACTTTGTATGATGTTAAAGGAATAGTTCACCCAAAAATGAAAATTTGCTTATAATTTACTCACCCTCAGGCCATCCAAGATGTATCTGAGTTTCTTTCTTCATCAAAACAGAATTGAAGATTTTTAGGATTTCATTTCAGGCCTCCTCCTCTAAACAATGCAAGTGAATGTTGCTCGTTGGTAAGGTCACGCGTCACATGGAGGAGGCAGGAAGCGCGTCATTGTTTACAATAGAAACTTGCACAGAGCACAGACCAAGCGCCATTCACAAACCAAAACAGTCCAAAACAATTTCAAAACAATATAAAATAAAATAAAAAATAATTTCCAAATAATAATAATAAAAAAAAACAAAAAAACAATGACGCGCTTCCTGCCTCCTCCTCCACATGACACGTGACCTTACCAACGAGCTTACTTCATCCCTCTCATGAATGCACGTCACTGAGATGTACTGACGTGAACATTTGTAGTTAAAAAGTATAGAAGTATTGTTTTGTTTCTCAAAATAATAAATCGTTTGCATTCAGAAGAACTTTATTTGTCGATTGGAGTCGTGTGGATTATTTTGATGCACCCTAAATATGCATTTTGGACCGTCAAAAAATGGAGGACATTCACTTGCATTGTTTAGAGGAGGAAGGAGGCCAGAAATGAAATCCTAAAAGTCTTAAATTCTGTTTTGATGAAAGAAACTCAGATATATCTTGGATGGCCTGAGGGTGAGTAAATTATCAGCAAATTTTCATTTTTGGGTGAACTATTTTTTAAGTGATAAATAAAAAATATTTATTTCATTATTTTAGAAGACATCCTCACTATGCAACATTTTTCACAAGTGCCTAAAACTTTTGCACAGTACTGTACATGTTCACTTGCACACACACACAAACACTCCAAATCAAGACAAATATCTCCATATAGACAAAAGCCTCTAATTCTCATTCTATCTCTGTGAAACCGCAAGCTGATTAAGAGCAAATATTCTCTCTTTTTTCTCTTCTCTGCAATCTCATCACCTTAACCACATGCTGATACCTACAAAAAGTGTTTCTCATCTCTGTTCACTCTTTATCATTCCATCCAAAATGCAGAGAAAGTGATGGAAATATATAGCAAAGATAAGAACCATCCTACATTTTGCATGGGAGCTCGTGAGTTTGACAACCTTAAGCATCATTACACACAAAAATCATGCCTCTTAAAACATTATGTTTTTAGATGAAAAAAAAAAAAACATTTCTTTATGTAATTCAAAATTAGAATTATAAGACATTACAAACTATTAGCAGTTACAAATAGGTACTTACCATAGTAGATTTGCATAGAACTTAGCTTAAAACTTTGCATCCAAAAATTAGCCAATGGTTCAAAATGGAGCAAAAATTGAACTAAACCAAATTTCAAGACAGCATTATCTAAGCTAAAACTGAACGAATAAAAAAGTTGCCTGTCGAAATGTGCGGTAGCCAATTTTGCACTGTGATCATGCAACTTCCAGTTGTGTGATTGTATCTCTCCTGTCATACAGACATCAAGAAATGAAGATACTGTCTCTTACCTATATATTTCTGATTGACTGTAACTAAGATGTAAGCTGTGATATGTTGTAAATGATTATCTTTGATGTGCTGCTGATAGAGGAAAATTACATAAAACTACACCACAACTTCAGTATTTAGGTCTGAAAAAATGGTGGGACTACTGCAAAGAATCCTCTGTTGTCGTTCTGTAGTTTCATGAATTTTTACGTTTTTGAAAGTTTGTAGAAAACAGCCCTGCAATTCGCAAAACTCATTTCAGATGCCCAAGTTCTCCAAAAGGGATATGTTTTAACAAATTATAAAAATAAAATACATTCTGAACTTGGTAAAGATTTAAGACATATCTTATCCAGAATATAAGGTTACTGAAATAAATTACCATTGTAGTTTTTGTGATTTTTTTCTTTCTTTTTTTATTCTTTGTTTTACTGTTTTTATGATTTTCTTTATCTGTTTTTAATGTGCAAGTTTTTTAATTTGTGAAATAAAGAAACTGCAGGTTATGACCAATGAGTGGAAAACACTGGAGAAAAACTTTTCCGCAGACAGCTGCTTAATCTCTAGCTGTCCTATACTGTTGTCGTTTCACTCCTAACAAGACAGTGAGAATAAAAAAAATAAATTAAAAAAAATGGTAAAAATGTAGATAGAAACTGAAAGTTGTTTAAAATCTACAATATCAAGATAAACAAGTTTAAAGGAATATTCCAAGTTCACTACAAGTTAAGCTCAATCGACAGCATTTGTGGCATAATGTTGATTACCACAAAAATTTATTTTGACATTTTTTTTTTAGCAAAAATCTAGGTTCCAGTGAGGCACTTAGAAGTAAATAGGGGCCAATTTTTTAATGTTAAAATACTCACTGTTTCAAAAGTATAGCCACAAGATATTAAGGATATGCGTGTAAACATGATTTTGGTGTGATAAAATCACTTACTATCCTTTTCTGTGTAAAGTTATTGCCAATTTTACAACTTCATTGCCATGACGATGTAGTCAACAAACCCTAAAACCCAGTGGCGGATTTAGGCATGGGCGACATGGGCAGTTGTCCCATGTCAACAACTTTGGGGGCGTGTTGAAGCGGGTTTTGCCCAGGGCGCCATACAAGCTAGAACCGCCACTGCTAAAACCCTAAAATGACTGTAAAAATGACAATTTAAAACAACTTTACAGCTCAAATAATACATGAGTTTTAACAGAAGAATAAATGTAAGTGCTTTTATAAAACTATAAGCTTCACATTTCTGCCTTTAAACCAAACACAAATTGGCCCCATTCACTTCCATTGTAAGTGCCTGTCGATTGAGCTCAACTTGTATTGAACCCGGAACATTCCTTTAAGGAAAAACAGTACCATCTTTTCACTAAAAGTTTCATTCATTATATTCCATTTTATTTAAGAAATGTTGCCTTATTTTATTGCATTATTATTCCAAACAATTACCCAGAACACTCCAAAGTTTCTTATAGATACACAATTATGAGGGTAAAATACCACAGAAAAACATGCAAGGCACTCTCCAAGTCTCCAATAATAAAAAGCCTTTATTTAAATTGACCAAATACAATAAAAACCAACATGTATCGGCAGACACACTGCTTTTCATCAGGGCCCTTTTTCTAGGGTAGTTTACCCTCATAATTTTGCATTTGTCACAGCCCCAGCAATGAGCACCTCTCTTTTTTTAAAGTTACTTTTAAGCCAAGGCAGCATTCTTCTGTTTTTCTTTTATCATATAGATAGGATAACTAGTCTCCCAGTGTTTGGATTCAATGGTTCTGTCTCTATTCTTCTTCTGAAACCTCCATCACAGCATTTTGCACTGTAAACTACCGAAAAACCACAAAGTTCCACTAACGGAAATCCTCGAGATGAACACAAGAGTGCTGTGACAGGACAAAAAAGAAAGCAAGAGACAGAATGAAAGAGAGAGAAAAGGAGAAAACCTGAAAAACATCAAGAGCCAATGTCTTTCAAAGAGACACAGTATACAGATACACATGAGCTGAGATGAACTAATGAATTTGAAAGATTATTACGTAAATTGAAACATTTAATTAAAGCCATTATATCAAATGCTCTAGAATGGTATAAAATAAACTGAATAAGCAGTGCTTGATTATTCATTGAATCATTGTGTCCTAATTTTAATTAGTCTTTGTTTTCCATAATGGCTTAAGGTTTTGCATGTCATCTTCCAATAAATAATATTAAAATAAACATTGTTTAACAAAATAAATTGTTAAATCAAATAAATTAATAACTTTGCAGATTTTGTCAAACAATTGATAGTAAAACTCCTTTAACAGTAAAAACATTATCTGAGCTCAGGACAAAAATAAAAAGAACATTTGTACATCCTAGTAAAGAAAAGTCTTTTTTACAATTAAGTCAAAATATTTCTAAAATTAATATTACTGTTGCCAAGATAAATCATGAATTGCTAATTAAAGATCTACCTGCATATACAAATTCAACAAAGAAGCACAGCCACAAAAAACATTTTCTGTCACAGGAAAAAGTGGCAACAGATAAGATGATAAAGTTAAGTTAGATAAGAAATTAAGGCTGAGCATGTTGTTTCAGGCATGCACACAAAGAATCACATTTTACTCTCATTGTCTATATTAATATGTCTATAGATGATCTCGGTAGCTGTCTAACGGTGTGTATCTAAGGCACTGGATTATTTTAAAAACATTCTGAATGGAAAAACTTTATGAGTACATAGGGAAAGAAAATCTTTTTGATTTTCAAGGTTTCAAGTGACTGAAGGTATAAGTCATGATTTCAATGTCTTTGAAGGTTTAAAGACATTTAAGAACAAGAGTGAAAAAAGGTGTGAAACCCCCACATACAAAAAAGGGGTAAATATCCACAGTAATATACATTAGTGCGCAGAAGTTTCAACTTTGCTTTCAAAGCATTCAGTTTCATAAGCGTTAGCTCTATAGGCAAACAGAACAGATATTTTTTAGTATCAGCTTTTTAATTTATGTTTAAAACAAAAAACAAAAAAACTCTCAAATTGGATTTTGGATTATTTTATTTTTATTTTTGACTGATACACCCCGCTGCTTGGTAACAAAGGAGGAAAACTACACCCAAAATGTAGGTGATGGAAAATGGCATCAAACAAAAACTCTGCACGCACACCTGTGCACATACACACATATGTTTGTGCGTATATACACACAGACTCACACACTGAATGGGTGACCACAGCGCCGAACAGCCATGCAGCTGGTGAAGCATTCAATGGCAGCATGTTCAGAAAGTGTGTGTATGTGTATGTGTGTGCAGTCAGAATCTAGTGCAACACTGCAAAATGTCTTGCTGTGCATGTTTTCTTAATGTTTTTCAAGTGTATTTGATCAAATCCATCGATTTTTAAATTCCAGTTCCGAGGGTGTTATACGTCCCCCTGCTGATAACTTCCTCTTGTTCAATGTGACATCTAAAGCGCTGCTTCTCTCTGTCTAATATTAACGCACAGGCCTTGCGGAATGAAAACCTGTTGAGAACTTGAATGCCTGTTTAAGCAGCGGAACAAGAGTAAACTGACTTACACAGACACACAAACACACAAGCTTGTACCCAGTTGATAGGACATCATTTTGTTCTTACAATAATTTTAATATCTACATCTTATCCCCAAAGCTGTCCCTTACAGAAACCTTATAGCATTTAGATTTTAATTAAGACATTTCTGACATTTCAAGAAATGTTGCCTGAATAACAAAACACATACACACCAGTCAAAATGGTGTGTAATCATACCCTTATTATGACTATTTTACACATTTTAGAATAATAGTAAAGTCATCAGAACTATGAAATAAATGAAAACTATGCAGTGACCAAACATTTTTAACAATTCAAAACTACAATCTGAAATTTAAAGAGTATTGAATGAGGTGTAATTCATGTTGGACACTTGAGTGCTCTTCCTTCACTATCTGGTCTAACATTTCAGTCCAAATTTTTTAAAATAGAAATTCTAGATTTTTTTTTTTTTTTAAGAATTTGTACATAGGCACACTTTAAGCAATAAGGTATAGAGGCCATGATATATGATAGAATACATACTATATTCTCAATATAGCACAGGTGTATTGATAGGTAGTGTACACACAAAAAACACACACACACACACACAATAGAAAATTACTTGTTCATGAAATATGATACAATAGTTATCGTTATAAAACACTCTCAGTCATTCTTTCATGGTGTCATTATAATTTGTCAATCTCAAAAAAAAAGAAAGAAAAAAAAAAAGCTTTCAGCAGGTTCTGGACAGCGAGCGCGAGAGCTTCCGGGCAAACCATAGCATCAGATGATGCAAGGTGATAAGATACAACAGTGCAGCTGACTTCGGCAAGTCCTGCTTGAATTGTAGCAATTTTGACAAGCAGATATTCAACCACATATGTGATGTGGGCTGCTATGGAAAATTCAGTTTTAGGGGACTGTACAAAAAAGCCTGATTGAGAGTCATTTCTGAACGATGTAGCACTTAAAATCTTTATCTTTTAGCAGTTGAAACGATTTTCTTTGCGACTGTGTTTTCCTCTCTTTTGTAGGCCTAACAAACACTCTGATTGTGAATGGAGGATGTTCAAGTGTTTCATAAAGCGAATGCTTATCTTGCAGAGTTTGTTTAATTAATGAGATAATATGCATGCAATACATGATTTATCTGTTCACTCTTCATCATATCTACAGCTGTGGTTCTGATTATCACAGCCACAAAGCACGGGTTAAACTAATAATCGACTGATCTGGCCATTAAACAATATTGTGGCTTTGGCTAGCTTTTTAAAAGTATGAAAATGAGTTGTCATTATGAAACATTAAAGCAATGAGTCTTCCTAAACGTTTAAAGCGATTAGTTGATATTATCATGTTCAGTAACTGTTTATAATAACTATCACTGTTTCTATCATTAATTCCTTGCAGAGTTTAAGGATATGAAAAAATGTCAATTAGATATTTATCTCAAAATCAGGAATAGATATATTCAGTTTCTTTCTGATAGTTTTGCAAAATGAACTGACAGAATTCTGAATATTAGATGAGTTTTAGCAATTTGAACATCTCGCATGTATCTTAACACAGAAAAGACCTAGCAAATTGTTACTTATCATCATGGACTTGTTATTTCATTATTGTCATATTGCAGACTTGTTATATGTCATCATTCTGCTTCAAATTAAGAACAGAGTTTTTAGATTTAGTTAAATCTATTTAAAAGAGGGTTCTTCCACCATCAGCTTCAAAGATGATTATTCAGTTTTTCATATCAAACCCAAATTTAGACTAAACGTCTAATGTTGTGCTTTAAGTTGAAAGGCAAATTGTGGAATAGTGTGGCATATTTTGTGATGAAAATGTGGGAAAATGTAGAGTCACACACCCACGCTGCACCTCTCCACGCAAACTACATATGAGTCTACAATCAAATGACTGTCAGCTACTGTCAAAGCTATTAATAAATTACATGAGCAAATTTGAAAAAAACAATAAAAAATAAAAAGTAGCTGCATGGTAACTTCTATATATTAATAAAATAAATAAATAAACCTTTCAGCAAAGCAGATTAATCAGATATATTAAACCATAATAGGATCGTACTGAAACTCTACACCCTTAAGATCACTCTGGTGTTGGTTATTTTGTGCTGTATTGTTGCATCTTTGGTTTTAATCAGGGCATCCTGCAAATCAGAATCCTAACCTCATTATAAACGTATGCCAGACCATCACTGCTTTCTGTATTTGTACTAAATCTTGCATATCCTAATGCATACCTATCCCATCTCATCCTGAAAGATGCCCATGTTCATCATTTACCTCCGACTCAAACACAAAGCAAAGTTTTGGACATTTCAGTAACCATGGTTCAGTTAACATGGCAGCAATAGTTGTGTACAACTACAAACAACAGAAACTACATAGAATAAAACTCGAAAGAAAAAGGTAAATATCTTTTTAAGGTTAAAAATATTGTATGATGCCTATTTAAGCATTTTATTTTATATTTGATAACTGGCAAGAAAGGCAGTGTGGAAGAAGGAAAAATGTGGTTCTTCCATTTGTCCTTTGCGATGTACGTTGCGCTAAGAAAATATAAACCATCAGGTCGACTTCAGTGGGATGTAAACAAGCATTTGTCACACACCCACACAAACACTAATTAAAATACATACTAATAAGAATACTTCCTAGGCCAAGCACACAGACACAAACACAAATGCCTACCTCGCATCATTTTCACAGCATGTGTGAACTGCTGTCTTTCTCTCGTGAAGATATATGTCTAAATGACTTATTATGACTGGCAGCTCTGTTTCACACTGTCAATCAGATTGCTTCTTTAACAGACGATGCTGTCGCTATGTGGTAGATGTCAGAGGGATTAGGTGGTTTTCTGCTGAGGTGTGACAGAGAGACAGCATTTGTGTGTGTTTCTATCTGAGAGTGACAAAGAGAGAGAGGGCCTGTCCCTTTCACATGAACTAACAGCAGATAGGTACACCTCTCTCTCTCTCTCTCTCTCTCTCTCTCTTGCTCTCTCTTCTAAGGAACTTTTTGTGCTGTTTTTCTGTCCGTCTATAGGTGGACTCTGCTTTCTCTTTCTCTTTCCATTTAAGCAGTGAGCTGCTTGTCTCTTTAAGCTTGTCTTTGCATCCTTCTTCCTGAAATTCTATGTTCCCTCCTTGCAGTACCTCTGTATTCCTCACTCCATCCTTCTTTCTCTAACGTTAAGTGTTTAACTCAGCTTTGCAACAGCTAAATAATTACCTGTCACAACAGAGCAAGAGTAAATCACATGTTCACATTTTCACATATGCATTCAGTGCAGTTTTTGTTGGTGTATTCATTAAGATATGTAATGTTAAAAGCTGTAAATTTGCTCAAGTAAAGTGTTGACTTTTCTCTTGGCTATTATTTTCAGTGAGGAAGCATTGTACAGAAAGGATGTGAAGGTGGTCTGATTGGTGGGAGAGAGCATTGGTGTAAACAACCTGTTTAAGTTCATCATGTGATATTGTTGCCACAGCATACGGCAGAGTGTTGCTTTTACTTGTCATTATGAATCATGGTGCCACCACATTCTAGGTGTTTTCTAAACCACCTACAGTCACACTCTAGCAAACCAAGCACACTAACTGATACGAAATGTACTCAGAAACATTATTTTCCTTTTAAGTGTTTTCTTACTTTTTTACTAAGTGAAATTTTAGAAATATGTTATTTTTATAAGGATGTGAAAAAAAGAAAATACGGAAGTAGATTGCCTAAAAAGGTTTTATTTAAATATGCTAAACCATAAATGGGAGAGGGAGGGCAAGAGAGAGAGTGAAGAGAGAAAGAGATGAGAGATACTTACACAATGCGCGCTAATATAATCAAACGCAAAGGCGGGAAGTGTTTTAAACAGCATCTCTTTACAAAAATACTCTCAGATCTTATCTTGATTCAGATGGAGCACACACCCATAGCAGTGTGCACCTGTACGTCGATGGTAGCAAACACCTTTTGCTTTGCTCACGTTTAAACATACAGCTTTTGTGGCTGAAGTAAAAATATATGTGGATACAGGTGCATTGTGTGTGTGTGTTTCTGTGTGTTTCACAGGTGTAATTATGCACCGCTTTGCTACATTGATATAGGCCCCTCTCCTTAACCACAATGGAAGAGTTTTCTGATATGCAACAAACAACATGGTGCACTGGGGGTAAAACACGCCACTTAAACATGCCTCAAAGCACGCAATCACACACTGAAAAACAGCAATAAGTAACAAGAGGCCATACTATATTGTAAATATAGTCACGGATGAAGGGTGTTGTAAAGAACTATGCAAAGTGGAAACAATAAGGTAAAAAATTATGAATAAAAATAAATTATGAAACATTCAATAACTCTTCATGAAGTTTGAAAGTTTTAAAATATTACTTGTTGCTTTATACTCTAAAAGGCATCATTAGTGAGGTAAAAAAACATGGGAAAATGTCACATATTCTCTGTTTTTGCATTGACTTCTATGTTGAAATTCTTGTTTAGTTCCCATGTTCCTGTTTCCTGTTAGTTTGTAGTCCTTTGTAGTTTCATTTTATGATTGGGTTTCCCCTGATTGTTTCCACAGGTGTTCCTCGTTCCCTTGTGTATTTAAGCCCTTGTTTTCCCTGTTTCCTTTGTCAGTCTTTGCATTTATTATGCCTTACTCTGTACGTTTGGTCCCCGTGTTTTGTTTCTTTATGTTCTGAGTTATCTGGTTTTCTTTTGTTTATTAAAGACGCTGCATTTAGATCCTCCATTCTCTCCTGACTTGTTACAGAAAATCACTACAGTGTTATGTTGGACCTATAATTGCAAAGACAGACTTGGCTTATTTGCAGATTGCCCGGTAATCATTGCTTGATGTATCAAAAGGTCCAGCGGCAAAAGGTCAAACTTTGAGTGCCACGTTAGAATTCTTGACAGAATAGAAATGCGGCACTGACAGCGATGCTGACGCTTCACTCCATAGAGTTCAATGTATTCTGCAATGGCAACAAATGATTCTACTCTGAGCTGTTATATGTCAGAAACCTCTGAAGTTATGTTTTCATGGCAACACTCTTAACACCAAAATGTCTTTGTTGTTGATAACAGCAAAATATTTATCACTACATTAATTCATTAATTCTCCTCTATATTTTCTTGAAAAATTTTAAGAACAAAGAAAGTACTCCAGGTAAAAGTGGCATAGAAAATTGCATATCAATTTTAAATATGTGTTTAAAATTACTATTAACTGTTGAGGCCGCTGCTATATTTATTCTTTTTACCCAATATATGACTGTCAAGTTGGAACTTTCATAGAATTCTGAGTTTACGACTTAAATAATTATGAGCTCTACGAAGAAGTGATTCCAACATGACAGTAAACATGACGTTGCTATTCAACAAAAATAATGATCAACTATGCTTGCTGCACATTGATAGAAATAGTAGCTCAGTGAAGAGGTTGTAGCTGTGCTGTTATCATTAATAAAGCACAGCTATTGACCAATCAACATCCAGAACGTTAACTATACATTTTATAATGTATAATATAGCTTTAGCATACAACACACACAAACACACATAAATATATAGGGTAAAAAGGCATGTGTGTAACTCATGGATGGTTGACATTCTCGTTCTGTACTTACTTAGATGGGGTTTCTTGGGCACAGGATTTCCTAAAGATGGGCATAAAACAATAGTAAGTTGGTGTTATTCACACACCTACACACACTACACAACTAAAAATATTACATGAATGTGTGTATACACCAACACATGCACACAAAGACAAATGCACACACATGTGGCTATGGGCATGAAAGCACAAACACACATTATCATTCACAGCTGAATGATGAAAAGCCCCCCATACGAGCCCACACGAGCACACCAAATCTCCGTTGTCTGACGTTTGACCACACTTTGAGAAAGTTCAGATTTGATGCTGTGTTTGTCGTTTTCAATGGGTATTTTTAGCAAAGTGTCTGTCTGAAGACATAGGGCAGGTAAGATAACCATCTCCGGGATGAACACACTGGCCTCTCGGTTTGTCTCTCTCTCTCTCTCTGTCTGTCTGTCTCACTCTCTCTCTCCCTCTTTGAAGGGCTTTGTGGCTTCTTGAAAAAGTCACTTTTGCTTATGTAGCGGAACAGACACAAATAGGTGCATTGTGACTTGCAGACGCACTCGGAAACAAAGACTCTGAAAGTGGGGTATTTCACAACTCCGTCTCGCGCTTTGGCTAATAGAAGAAAAAAAAATGACCAGTGCAGTTTTTCGGTCAATGGGATGCTTGATTCTGCTGATTTCTGTAGATTGAAATTCTAGGAATTGGTAAAAATACTGATAGGTGAGAAAGAGTGTGAGTGTGAGTTCATCTTTTGGTCACAGATTAAAGGATTTTCTGTGCTACCTGAATCATCAGGGTAAAATAAGGCACCATGGTAACAGATCTAAATGCAGTTATATAACACAGCCAAGCCCTGATTACGCTATTTATCGCTCCATTTGGCCAACTAGCACAGTGACTCAAGCACACAGCTATGGACCTTATTCACGCTAGCGCCATCTTTAATTTTTGATGAGAATGACAATAAGGCTGTGAGGGAGAGACTTACCTTCTCTTCAGTGGGTTGTACGGATGTTTAAAGAGTTTTGGATCGTACTGCTGACGAAATATTAAAAAAATTAATCTTAACAAGAAAATTAAATTGACAAAACCTCCAGAAAAGTTGTGAAAATGAGATGTGATCTAGGAACTTTATACAGCTTTATATATTTTTTATATTTTTGTTTACTTCACATCCAAAATTAAATATGGGCTGCTGCGAATAAGGTCTATTACAGCACCAGAGAGAGTGTAAGTGAGAGAGATTGATAGATGATAGATAATTCACACTGTATGTATAACATTTTTAGCATGAAAATTAAAATTGCATTTTGAAATATGTGAAAATACCTCACACACATGTAAAATAAGCCCACACATATTTACACATACAGACAGAGCAAACTGACATTTAGGCCATTTTTTTTATCAGTGCCTGACATAAAATTCACATCACAAAAGTCTGGTTTGCATTAAACAACACACTTGTCAGGTGTCAGCTACAGTATCTATACAAATAAATCTCCTCTCCTACGCAGGACAGGGGATTATTCTTCTATGTTTAATTGAGCTAAAATTGAACCGTAATGAATTTAACTGAGATTTTCCACTAATCAACACAATTCTTTATAAAAATAGAACTTTTAAGCATGCTCCTATGCTGAAAAAAGTGGTAAACTGCACAAGGATATAGGCCCTATTTCTGCTTGAATGAATGAATGAATGAATTAATGATCTAACCCATAAAATTACTTTCTTCTGTGTATCAAAAAAATTATAAAAACAACTAGTAAAACAAATAATAATACAAAACTAGTAAATTTAGATGTTTCCACACAAAGCATATTTTTTAAGCTATGTGAAAAAACAGGTTTTTTTTTTACGATTAACATTTTTATTTATTAAACACAGGAAAACAAAACATAATTATAAATACACAAAATCAACTTTAACACCCACTACCACCCCTCCTCCTCCCCAACCCCAACCCCACCCCAAATTTCAACAAACATCTCTGTGGTCTTAGATGAACACATATAGAAGAATACAAAAACAAAAAACAAACAACTAAAAGAGGAAAAAAGAGAATAATAATAATAATAATAATAATAATAATAAATACATATATATACAAATATAAAAAAATCACACACACTGACAATTACCCCTCTCTCTCCATTATTCCACCCGAGAACCCTCCAAGAACGCGAAATATCCACCCCATTTTCCCACAAACAGATCCGGATTCCCCAGTCTTCTATAAGACCCCTCCTCTAAGGCCGCCACTCTCCCCATCTCCGAGCACCATTCCTGAAACAGGGGTGCTCCAACCAACTTCCAACCCCTCAAAATCACCCGCCTGTCGACCATAACACAGGTCAGGACCCAATCCTCCACATGTTTATTCTCCACATTAATTTCTGCCCCATCTCCCAAAATACAGAGTCTGGGGCAAAATGAAACCCGAGTGCCCAAGACCTCACATACAAAATTCTGAACTCTCAACCAAAACCCCTGGATCTCAACGCACCTCCAAATAACATGGGTTATACCTCCATCCTCCGATTGGCATCGCCAGCAGGTAGGTGTGTCTTTTAGACCAAGCCTATACAGTCTAGAGGGGGTCCAATAGAATCTATGTAAAATCTTGAGCTGAATAAGGTGAACTCTTGCATCTCTAGATACAGACTTCACATTTTTCAGAATCTTAGTCCACACTCCATCCTCCAATACCAAATCCAAATCCTTCTCCCATAATCTCTTAATAGAAGTTAAGGCTCCATCCCCCATACTCTGAATTAACAGGGAGTAGTACACTGATGCCTCATGACCTTTTCCAAAAGCCGCAATCACCTCACCCAAAGCATCTGCCTCCATAGGGGGATGTGTGCTACTCCCAAAAACAGAACAAAGTAGATGGCGCAATTGTAAATATCAATAAAACTGAGGTCTGGGGATCCCAAAATGTTGGACCAAGTTTTCAAACGATCTCAACACTCCACTTTCATATAGGTCACCGAGTGTAGTAACCCCCCTCACAATCCACTCTGGCCAGCAGAAAGGGGACTTGCCAATACGTAATCTTGGGTTCTGCCATATACTCGAAGCAACATTTAAATAAGTGTCCAATTTAAACAATCTGGACACTTTAGTCCATACCGAGTGTAAATGCGAAATAATGGGGTGTAACTTAACTTTTCCGATTCGTTTGATAGAGATGCTTTGTAATGGCGAAATAGGGGCAAGAACTGCCTGTTCAATAACAAATCAGGGAGGGGCTCTCTCAGGTGGAAGTGACCAATGAGCCAAATGTCTGAGACTGAACGCATAGTAATAAAACAAAATCTTGGGTAGGCCTAGCCCTCCTTTGTCTATTGGCCTATGCAACTTATTAAAATGCAATCTGGGACGTTTACCTTTCCAAATGAAGGACTTCGCTATGCTATCAAATTCCTTGAAATAAGAGAGGGGGACATCTACAGGGAGAGATTGTAGCAGGTAGTTAAATTTTGGAATACAGTTCATTTTAATAACATTAACCTTCCCAATCATAGATAAATGTAATGAAGCCCACCTGCCCACATCGCTCGAAAATCTTTTTATTAAAGGGTCAAAGTTAACTCTAACTAAATCAGACAGTTTTGCTGGGAATAAAATCCCCAAATATTTAATGCCCTGTTTGGGCCATTGGAAGGCGCCCGGCTGAAAAGCCGTTACTGGACAGTACGCTGTCAAAGCCAAAGCTTTGGATTTAGACCAATTGACTTTGTATCCTGAGAATTTGGAAAAGGAATTAATAATTCTGTGGAGGCAAGGCATAGATCTAGTAGGTTCAGAGACGAATAATAATATATAATCTGCATAAAGCAGAAGCTTATGTGCCACATCTCCCACCACCACCCCTGGAAAATCATCCTCCTTTCTTATCGCGATGCTAATGGTTCCAAGGCAAGACAGAACAATAATGGGGAAAGAGGGCAGCCCTGCCGAGTTCCCCTATCCAAAGTAAAATAATCTGAAATTAATCCATTTGTTTGTACCGCTGCTACAGGGTGTTTATAAATTAATTTAAGCCAACCAATAAATGTACTCCCGAACCCATACATTTCCAAAATCTTAAAAAAATAATCCCATTCTACCATATCAAACGCCTTTTCGATGTCAAGTGAGATGGCAGCGACCGGAGACTGATCATTCGCCACTGACCACATGATATTGATGAGACGCCTGATGTTATCAGAAGAGCTATGGCCCCGAATAAATCCCACCTGATCTATATGTATAAGAGATGTCATAACCTTACTTAATCGGTTAGCCAAAATTTTTGACAATAAATGTACATCTAGTTGGATCAGGGAGATTGGACGGTAACTTTTACACTCGCTTGGATCTTTGTCCTTTTTAAGAATCAGATTGATCCAGGCTTGCATCATGGTTGGAGGAAGCTTTCCGTTCTTTAATGATTCCGTACAAACTTCTAGCAAAAGTGGAGCCAGTTCTGTAGCATAGGATCTGAAAAATTCTGCGGCAAAACCATCTGGCCCCGGAGGTTTGCCAGTAGGTAGGGTCTTAATTACCTTGTCAAGCTCCTCCAAGGTTATCTCAGAATCAAGAGAGTTTTTTTGCTCAATCGTCAATTTAGGAAGATCTAATGGTTCCACAAAGTTTCTAATATCTTCATCAGTAGACAAAAACGTGGAACTATAAAGATCAAGATAGAATTCTTTAAACGCATTATTAATATCAATGGCTGAGGTAAAAATTTCACCACCAGCAGAGTTCACTGAGGGAATGATAGAAAGAGACTCTCTCTGCGTTATATATCTAGCCAAAAGCTTCCCTGCTTTGTTACCCGACTCAAAGTATAACTGTCTTGCCCTGAATAACCAAAACTCCACTTTCCGCGACAAAATAGTATTATACCTATATTTCAATCGGGTCAATTCTCTGAGGCCATCAGATGACATACGGCGCTTCAGCTCTGCCTCGGAACTTTTAATATTTCCTTTCAACTCCACGAGTTCTCGTGCTTTGGATTTTTTTAATGAATGAGGCATACTGTATGATCCGACCCCTAAGAACCGCCTTAAGTGCCTCCCAAGCCACGCCCACAGAGGATACTGAGGACCAGTTGGTCTCCATATAAACATTGATTTCAGTCTTTAACATTTGTTGGAAATCAGGATTTTGCAAAAGGGACACATTAAGGCGCCAACTATATGATTTCTTTTTCTCCATATGTGGCAACACCTCTAAACTCACCAGGGCATGATCTGAGACTAAGATGTTTCCAATTGAGCAATCAACAATAGATGAAATGAAGGATTTGGTTATAAAAAAAAAATCTATTCTGGAATAAATCTTATGGACTGATGAAAAAAATGTATAGTCCCTACCAGATGAGTTCAAAAGTCTCCAAATATCCGTAAGACCAAGATTTTTACACATCCTGTGAAGCGTAAATGTTGCTCTAGGGGGTTTACACACTTTTGCTTCACTGTGATCAAGGACTGAGTCCATCAAAAGATTAAAGTCTCCTCCCAATATTATATCATGAGGGGTGCCAGCAGCTTGCAACATCCCTTCAAGATCTATAAAAAAGCCCTGATCATCAGCGTTAGGTGCGTAAATATTAGCCAAAATCAACCTTTGCCCTTGAATTTCAGCTAAAACAATAATGACTCTTCCTAATTTATCTTTTTGAGACATTTGAATTGTAGATGTTTATTTACCAATATAATGACTCCCTTGCTCTTGCTTGAGCCAGCACTAAAAAAAACATGTCCACCCCATATCTTCCCAAATTTTTCAGCTGCCTGTGGGGAGAGATGTGTTTCTTGAAGAAACACAATATCATATTTCTTACGTTTAAGAAAAGTAATAACTTTCCTTCTTTTTATGGGGTGCCCCAACCCATTCACATTCCACATGGAGAAAGATAATCCATTCATATTAACGCTTGACATTTTGACATATTAGAAAACATAGATTGTGTGTCAAAAACAAGATTATAAAGACCACATTCCCCATTAGTGAAACAATCAACCCCCAAACATCCCCCCGAACAAAACAAACAGAAAAAAGAAAAACGTGCGCATTAACCCCGCGCACAACAGCGCCAACCGGCGACAATCCCTCTAAATTCAAAAGGTCCATGAACGCCCACGAGTCCCCACGACAACTTTGCCATCGGATTGCTCAATTTTGCCTCACAAATTTGTGAGGCAACATTACATAACAGAAAATACTTTGTGAAATAAACCCAGTCAATAGGAAGAATGAACACAAAGAACGTGTAGATTCATTCACAGAACTGTCTCAAGGATGTGATCTTCCACAAAACAAATTCTAGCTGATATAAAACTGTTCAGATTCCTCGGACAGACAAACGAATCTTCAGTGAGCCAGCTGTTATGAGTTCAGCGGATGACGTAATCATTCAATGTCCCGTAAAAAAACTCAAAACAAACTACAGCCAGCAGGAGGAATGAGCACGAAGAACGAACAGATTAATCCACAGCTGTTCCAAAGGAGTGTTATTCAATAGAACAAGCTCCAGCCGCTAGGCGGAACCAATACAAAAAGAAACAAAACCGGCATCCCGGTTCCCCTGGTGATCGAGTCAATTCACTCAGAGGCCGCATAAAAGTATATACCATGACTTACACAATCTGTCAACTTTATAAAAGACATCCTTTGTGTGAGCATGTAGATATTTTGCGGTCATCCATAGTGTCTATCCTCAATCTGTCCGGGAACTTCAATGCAAACGTTTCTTTAAGGAAAAGTGTAATTCACAAAACAAGCTCCAGCCGCTAGGCGGAGCCAACACAAAAAAAACAAAATGTCGCCCAGCTTCCTCAAGAGTAAGTACAGCGAGTCAGGCCCACTCACATGAGAAATATCCACTGGTTTACTCAGACATTGATTCTATAAAAGATATTGCCTGTTTTGGACATGTAAATACTTTGCGACCGACCTTCATTTCTATTCTCAGTTTGGCAGGAAACATCAGAGCAAACGAGATCCTTTTCTGATGTAAGAGTTTCTTACATTCCTTGAACCGATCGCGTTTCTCTCTTGTCGAACTCGCAAAGTCCAGGAACAAGAAAATATTATGGTTCTTCCAAGAAAGCTTCCCTTTGCTCCTCGCCTGGCGCAACACAAGATCTTTATCGGATGATCTCAGAAATCTGGCCAGAATCGATCGGGGCCTATTTCAGATCTGTGAAATCTCACAGATCTCAGCAGATCTGTGAGCTGGGACTCTGTGAGCTCGCTCGATTTCCAGCTTGTGGCCTGTAATGTCGAGCAGACTCGGGAAATGCTCCTCTAGGAATTTCACCATATCTCTGCCCTCCTCATGCTCAGGAATTCAAACAATTCGAATGTTATTCCTGCGGCTTCTATTCTCAAGATCTTCAATCTTGTCAAGAAGATGTTCCAAATCAACTTTGGTCGCAGGTGGATTAGCGGTTAATTCCCTCTCCGAAGATTAGTTTTTCAACATCAGTCACTCTTGTGACTAGCTCAGAGAATTTTATTTCCATCGCCGTAATCAATCAACGTATTACAGCGAGATCCTCCAAGTCAGCAAGAACCTTCGTCAACATCACCGACATGTTGGACAACTGACGCTGGATTCCTTCTCCTGCTGCGCCATCCAAATCGAGTCCCCGGTCTGTAGACCTGTCGGGGCTTTCATCCTGAACATGTAAGTGTCTTTTAATGTCTCCAGAGCCCGATGATTTTGACTTCTTTGCCATGTTTCGCATCAAAAAGCAAATGTGTAACTGTGTGTATCAAATTCACCAGATTATAACATAAAAATAATTAAAAAATTAGCAAAGTGCGCAGAGCTCGTCGCTCACACATCTGCTCCTTGCATGGCATCACGTCCTCAATCGAAAAAACAGTTTTTACATTGTAAATAATAAAAATAAAAATACAAATGAACAGAAAATACTAGAAACTCTTGACCCTCACTTTGTCACACGACACCTAAATTACCCCTAAAGAAACCAACAATCTTCTCCAAGTCAGTCTATTTCTTTGCCGTTTATGTTTTTTATTTGACATAGTTAAAGCATTTTTAAGGAAACATCAAATCATGATGAACAGGAAACAATCCAAACAGACAAAGATTACAATATATATTCCAAGGCAATGAAGCACAGCAAAAAAAAAAAACACACACACACACACACACACACACACACACACACACACACACACACACACACACACACACACACACAAAACAAGGTAGAACAGTTGTGAACCTGCCCAGAACTGGACGTCTTTTGAAAGCAATGATCCTGGACAAGAAGACTCATAAAAAGGTTCTATAAGAATTATAGTCCACCTGCCATGACAGACAAACAGTGCATTTAGACAACCACAGCACACACAGTTCAGAAATCTGTCCGGGCACAGGGTGGCAAAAAAACCTTCATTGGAATTTAAAGTTACCCCAAATACATTTAAAACTCCCACATATATCAACAACATGGAGGAAGATTCAATCTAACCTGGCCTTCACGACAAATCATAAGAATAGTACGATCGTGAGAAATCGTACGATTTGGTTTGTTCAAAAACATACACATTTTTCTCCCACTGAAAAAACAAAACAAAAAACAAACGTACAAACAATGTTATTACTTTGTTAGATTTTTCCTATATTTAACCACTAACCCAAACCTAAACTTAACCATAAAGTCTAAGCCCTTACCCAAACCCTGAACCTTACTGTAATATTTAATAGGAAAACAACTTTTGTGTGTACTAAGGAAGAAAGAAAACATTGGGGTTTGAAACAAGACTACGGAAGAGTATTACAGGTAATTGATATACACAGTAATTTGTATTGCATAAATAAATATGGAATCAGTAGCCAAACTTGTTCACAGACGTTTCCTTTCTTAAAATAGTGTTGGATAGGAGGCTAGATAAAATTTGATGCCTGTATCGTATTGATTTGAAATTCGGTTTGTTGATTGGTTGTCTGCATGGGATTAAAAGTTGTACTGTATCATGCGATTTCACCATTTTGTAAGAATTATCATGAATTATCATGGGACTTTGTTGATTCAATCAGATCTGATAAGAGCATGAATCCCTTTTGTTTTACTTTAACAGGAAATCTCATAAATATAGCGGGACAAATCTGCAATTCAGAGATTGCTCTTCTGACAGGATATGACCCAAAACATGTAGCAAAGGCAACACTAGATTTCCTTAAATCTGACAGCTTAACCATAGATTCTTTACTAAACAACAAATCCTACCAGAGGAAGACAGCAGGGGCGAGTAGTCTATGCCCGTTCAGCAGGACGGGGATATTGCTTATTACTATAAGTATATCCAGTAGATCTAACCCATATGCTTCCATTTCATCACAGTAGCAAAAGTTGACCTTGAGAAATTTAGCAAAGAATAGTGAAGAAAAATGTTCAGTGTCAAGATGTTCAACTCTGACAGAGGCTTGAGCAAAGAAAAAATGGGAGGGAACAATAAAAAACAGCTAATGGTCAGAAAAGCAAGACACACTTGGGCACATAAAGCATGGAATGTCATGACCTGTGAGGTGACAGTTATCCTCCATTGTTACATAACCAGATATCACTGAGGACCCCCGCTGCTACAAAAGAAATCAACAAAGAAAACCAGCCAATAACGTCTTATCAAACCAAAAACTTCCTTTCGATGTTGAGAGTCTCACTTGTAGAGAGTACTTTGAACTCAACTGACTGTGAATGAGCTTGAATGTACATGAATTATAACTGTACATGAAAGAAACAGCACAGATCTGATGCTCATATTTGTTTCCACTTGACAACCATTGACATTATCACATGAGCCTCAAGATTTGCCTCTCACTCATCTATGTTGATTCATAAACATCTATCAGGTAACACATGCCATATTGTCATCGAGTGTTACTTTGTGGTTTCTCTGTCTCTCACCCATCTCTTCCTCTGTTCAGTCTTTAAAGTTCTTTCTCACTCCCACCTATACAAAATCTCCCCCACATTTTGTCAAACAAAATGTCACACTTTGTCTCAGTTGTGACATCACTTTATTCACACATTTGCTTGGGAAGAAACTGCTAGAGAGTGTTACAATGTGTGTGAACCTATGAAAGGTTTGTGTGTGTACTGTATGTGAAAAGAGGTAATCCGTGCAGTGGGATAGTGGAGGTAAGCTTCTGGATCTCAAATTAGCCAATCGGCTTCTGGAAATAGATCAGGAATCCAAAGACGCTCACTAAACATTAATCCTTCCTTTAATCTAGATTATGTCCATTCTTACCAAACACAGAGGTATTTATTTCCAGCAGGGTGATGTGAGGTTTAGAAAGAGAGAAAGTGAGAGACAGAGAAAAAGCAAGAGAATGAAAGAGAGAAACTGAGAAAAACACAAAGAAAAAGAGAACTGTGTGAGAGAACATTAGAGTCTTTGGATTAGTATCAAACAGGTAGACATCAGAAGGGTCTGAATGGAATTTCCGCATTCGGGAGTGGATATCTGTGGAGATGATTTAAAGTAAGCATCTTCACATTAATATCAGGACTCAGGTGGGTATGCCCTCCATAATAACTTTGGACTAATTCTGCTCATAAAGGCTGAGAGTGTTGCTTTCTCACCAGACTCAGTAATCATCAAAACAACAGTGAAAATGCCAGAGGACCAATAAAATTATTATTTGAGTGGCCAATTGTGTATAGACGATGAAGATTATGAAGGTAAAGATGTACAAAAGGAATATCAGGATAATTATCAGAGTCAACAAGGAGGGAAAATGGTTTTACAGCATGATGCCTTGCGAGAACCCTTTTAAGTGCCACAAAGAACATTTTATTCACTTGTTCTATAGAAAATTATCTACGTATTGGTGCATTACAGGAATGTTCCAACTTGATCTCATGAGAAGTAGAGAAAAATAAACAATGTTATTATGCTTTTTTCTACATTTAACCCCAAACCTATACCTAATCCTTCCTGTACCATGGAAGAAAGAAAACATCAGGGTTTGAAACAAGATAAAGGTTTTTTACAGGTTATTGATATACACTAGTCATTTGTATTGCATAAATAAATATGAAATGAGTAACCAAATTTATTCACAGATGTTTCCTTTCTTATAATAAAGTTTTGGATAGGAGGCTAGCTAAAATAAAATGCCTGTATTGTTTCGATTTTAAATTCTGTTTGTTTATTGGTTGGTCTCTATAGGAATAAAAGTCATACCTTTTTGTACGAGCCAAGTCATACAATATCTTATGATTTCACCATCTAATACGAATTATTTGTATGAACACACCAATAAGCTGAACACTGATTAAAAAAAAATCGCAAGAAAACTGTTTCCACGTTTTCCCAATCAAAATGAAAATAGTCATGCGCACAAAAGTTGGATACACTGGTAAGAACGCCGGTAAAAGTGTTAACATTGCAGAGCAACATCGCGGTAATCTGCAAAAATCTACCTATGTCGACTGGTTTACGCTTAAACCGTTTATGACCTTACATGATAAAGGTCTTTTAAAGGGATAGTTCATCCAAAAAAATTTATTATCTCATCATTTACTCACTCTCATGCAATCCCAGATATGTATGACTTTCTTTCATCTGCAGAACACAAATTAAGATTTTTTGAATATTTCAGCTCTGTTGCTCCATTCAATGTGAATGGTTACCAGAAATCTGAAGGTCCAAATATCACAAAGGCAGCATAAATGTAATCCATACGACTCCAGTGGTTTAATCGGGGGCTGCGTCTGAAACCAGGAAAATGCTGCCTCCGGAGGCTATCAACCGCCGAAGAGGCGGTTGATAGCCAATTTGTGTATACAGTTGTGCTCAATAGTTGCATACCCTGGCAGAAATTGTGAAATTTTGGCATTGATTTTGAAAATAGGACTGATCATGCAAAAAAAAAAATCTCTTTTATTTAAGGATAGTGATCATATGAAGTCATTTACTATCACATAGTTGTTTGGCTCCTTTTTAAATCATAATGAAAACAGATATCACCCAAATGGTCCTGATCAAAAGTTTACATACCCTTGAATGTTTGGCCTTGTTACAGACACACAAGGTGACACACACAGGTTTAAATGGCAATTAAAGGTTAATTTCCCACACCTGTGGCTTTTTAAATTTCAATTAGTGTCTGTGTATAAATAGTCAATGAGTTTGTTAGCTCTCACGTGGATGCACTGAGCAGGCTAGATACTGAGCCATGGGGAGCAGAAAAGAACTGTCAAAAGACCTGCGTAACAAGGTAATGGAACTTTATAAAGATGGAAAAGAATATAAAAAGATATCCAAAGCCTTGAAAATGCCAGTCAGTACTGTTCAATCACTTATTAAGAAGTGGAAAATTCAGGGATCTCTTGATACCAAGCCAAGGTCAGGTAGACCAAGAAAGATTTCAGCCACAACTGCCAGAAGAATTGAGAAATACAGGCTGCTCTGGAAAAAGACGGTGTGGTTGTTTCAAGGAGCACAATACGACGATACTTGAACAAAAATGAGCTGCATGGTCGAGTTGCCAGAAAGAAGCCAATGCCACAAAAAAGCCCAGTTACAATATGCCGACAACACCTTGACATGCCTCACAGCTTCTGGAATACTGTAATTTGGAGTGACGAGACCAAAATAGAGCTTTATGGTCACAACCATAAGCCCTATGTTTGGAGAGGGGTCAACAAGTATTGTGCTCCTTGATTGTTCCCATTGGAACGCTGATCATGCCACTAATTAGCGTTTTAGCAGCACCTGTTTCTCTGCTGATTCACTGCCTACTTAATCGTTGTGTCAGTACCTTTGCTACATTGTTGTTTGGTGTTGAAGTAACTCACCTCGCACTCTCTGCCTAGTTGGTCTTGTCTCGTGTTTCTGTTTTGGTTGCCCATCTCTGCCCGCCTGTCGGGAGTGTGGTTACCTTCCAGTTTGCTGTGCACTTGTTCTCTGCACCCACGATGCTTCAACGGAGGATTCCTCATGGATCTCCTAACTACCACAATGCATACACTTGCCTACGAGCATACTCTTCACGGAGGATTCCTCACAGATCTGCTCACTGCGCTGCCACGGTGCGCACACATCAACGAACACACCTATCACCTTCTTACTGCAGCCGGTGCCAGGTTCTCCATGCTTCACCAGCCCAGTTGAAGTTATAATTTATTGTAAATAAATCCTTTGAACTGTTCCTCTGCTCTTGGGTCTCTTTGTCCCACCTTCTGACAGGATTGCTTCAGAAGACATTGATTAAACCACTGGAGTCTAATGGATTACTTTTATGCTGCCTTTATGTGATATTTGGGCCTTCAGAGTTATTACCACCATTCACTTGTATTGTAAGGACCAACAGAGCTGAGATATTCTTCTAAAAATATTCATTTGTAGTCATGTGACACCATGCAAGGTTTGGACATGTGAACGGCGAGTTCTGCGACCTTTGCTGGTTTTAATACTTTTTATGATGTAAACAAGTGAGATTCGATACACCCTGATTCATAACTGTTCTAGAAAACAATATGTCAAAGAATTCAAAATCCTTGGGTTCCGGAGACATTGAAAGACACTTACGTGCTCAAGCTGAAGCCCCTCCGGAGGCCTCGAGACCGGGACTCAATTTGGACAGTGCGGTGGAAAAGATTCAACATCAACTGTCGAGCATGACGGCAATGCTGATGAAAGTCGTTGCTGACTTGGAGGATCTTGCAGTAATACGTCGATCGATCACTGCCATGGAGATGAAATTCACTGAGATTGTTACAAGAGTGTCGGATGTTGAGAAATTGATCGATTATCTGGAGTCATCGGAGAGGGAATTAAGAAGCTGCTAATCCGCTACCGACCAAGGCGGACTTGGAACACCTTCGGGAAAAGTTGGAAGACTTTGAGAATTGTAACCGGCGAAACAACATCCAAATTGTTGGAATTCCTGAGCGAGCAGTGGGTCAGAATATGGTGGAATTTCTGGATGAGCTCTTTCCGAGTCTGCTCGACATAACAGGCCATAAGCTGGAAATCGAGCTAGCTCACAGGGTTCCGGCTCGGAGATCCACTGAGGGAGACAGGCCCCATTCAATTCTGGCCAAATTTCTGAGATCATCCGATAAAGATCTCATGTTATGCGAGGCGAGGAACAAAGGAAGGCTTTCTTGGAAGAACCACAATATTTTCTTGTTCCCAGACTTTGCAAATTCGACAAGAGAGAAACGTGATCAATTCAAGGAATGCAAGAAACTCTTACATCAACGGAAGGTCACTTTTGCACTGATGTTCCCGGCCAAATTGAGAATAGATACTAAGGATGGGTGCAAAATACTTACATGCCCACAGCAAGCGATGTCCTTTTATAAAGTCAATGGAATGAGTAAGTCATGGTGTGATTCTCACGTTGCAGTTGAGTGGGCCTGACTCACTGATCATTCACTTGACTGTCCAAGGAAGCTGAGCACCTTTTTTGTGTTGGTTCCGCATAGCAGCTGGAGTGTGTTTTGTGGAATAACACACCTTCAAGAAACTCTTGCATTGATGGAGGGTTGCTTTTGCACTGATGTTCCCGGCCAAGTTGAGAATAGATGCTAAGGATGGGCGCAAAGTATTTTGCGACTACTTGTCCAAGTCAATGGAATGAGTAAGTCATTGTGTGGTGCTCACTTTGCAGCCGAGTGGACCTGACTCACTGAACATTCACTTGACTGTTCGAGGAAACTGGGTGCCTTTTTTTTTGTGCTGGTTCCGCCTAGCGGCTGAAGTTTGTTTTGTGTAGTAACACTCCTTTGGGACAGTTTGTGGATGAATCTGCACATTCTTTGTGCTTATGCCTCCTATTGGCTGGAGTTTGTTTTGTGGAGTATTTTTTGCAGGACACTGGAAGGATTAGATCATCTGCTGCACTCAAGTAACAGCCGGCTCACTGAACATTCGTTTGACTGTCTAAGGAAACTGAATGGCTTTTTTTTGTGTGTGTGTGTGTGTGTGTGTGTGTGTGTGTGTGTGTGCTGGTTCCGCTAGAGGCTGGAGTTTGTTTTGTGGAGGAACACACCTTCGGGACAGTTATGCTGATGAATCTACACGTTCTTTGTGTTTATTCTGCCTATTGGCTGGAGTCTGATTTATAGATTTTCTTCTGGTATGTAATTCTGTCTCACAAAATCTGTATAGAAACACCGGACTTGAGCAATCCGATGGCAAAATTGTCGCGGGGGTTCTCGTAGGCGTGCACGAACTGTTTGAGTTTAGAGGAATGGATGCCGGTTGGCGCTGTCGTGCATGGGGTTAATGTGCACGTTTTTTTCTTTTTTCTGTTTGTTTGGTTCTGGGGGAAGTTTGTGGTTTGATTATTGCACTAATGCTGGAATGTGGTCTTTATAATTTTGTTTTTGACACACAATCTATTTTTTCTAATATGTCAAAATGAGTGTCAAAATTAATATGAGTGGATTGTCTCTCTCCACGTGGAATGTGAATGGGTTGGGGCACCTCATAAAAAGAAGGAAGGTTATTTCTTTTCTTAAACAAAAGAATTATGATACAGTGTTTCTTCAAGAAATGCATCTTTCCCTGCAGGAAGCTGAAAAATTTGGGAAAATATGGGGTGCTATCTTATGCTACAGAACTGGCTCCACTTTTGCTAGAAGTTTATACAGAATCATTAAAGAATGGAAAGCTTCCGCCAACCATGGCGCAAGCCCGGATCAGTCTGATTCTTAAAAAGGACAAAGATCCAAGCAAGTGTAAGAGTTACCATCCAATTTCCCTGATCCAGCTAGACATTAAAATATTGTCAAACATTTTGGCTAATCGATTAAGTTATGACACCTCTTATATATATAGATCAGGTGGGATTTATTCAGGGCCACAGCTCTTCTGATAACATAATGCGTTTCATCAATATCATGTGGTCAGTGGCGAATGATCAGACTCCGGTCACTGCCATTTCACTTGATGCCGAAAAGGCATTTGAAATGGTAGAATGGGATTATCTTTTTAAGATTTTGGAAATGTACGGGTTTGGGAGTACGTTTATTGGATGGATTAAGTTACTTTATTGACACCCGTTAGTGGCGGTACAAACAAATGGATTAATTTCAGATTATTTTACTCTGGACAGGGGCACCCAGCAGGGTTGCCCTCTTTCCCCATTATTGTTCTGTCTTGCCCTGGAACCATTAGCAGCTGCGATAAGAAAGGAGGTTGATTTTCCAGAGGTGGTGGCGGGAGGCGTGGCGCATCAGCTTTTGGTTTACGCATATTATATTTTATTATTCATCTCCGACCCTTCTAGATATATGCCTTGGCTCCACAGAATTATTCATTCCTTTTCTAAGTTCTCAGGATACAGAGTCAATTGGTCTAAATCCGAAGCTTTGGTTCTGACAGCGTACTGCCTTCCATTGGCCCAGATAGGGCATTAAGTATTTGGGCATTTTATTCCCAGCAAATCTGTCTGATTTAGTTAGAGTTCATTTTGACCCCTTTATAAAAAGGTTTTTGAGCGATGTGGGCAAGTGGGCTTCATTACATTTATCAATGATTGGGAAGGTTAATATTATTAAAATGAATTGTATGCCAAAATTTAACTACCTGCTACAATCTCTCCCTGTAGATGTCCCCCTCTTTTATTTCAAGCAATTTGATAGCATAGTGATGTCCTTCATTTGGAATGGTAAGCGTCCCAGATTACATTTCAATAAATTACACAGGCCGATTGACAAAGGTGGGCTAGGCCTACCCAAGATTTTGTTTTATTATGCATTCGGTCTCAGACATTTGGCTCATTGGTCGCTTCCACCTGAGAGAACCCCTCCCTGGCTTTGTATTGAACAGGACATTCTTTCCACTATTTCGCCATTGCAAAGCCTTTCTATCAAACTACTCGGAGAAGTTAAGTTACACCCCTTTATCTCGCATTTGCACTTGGTATGGACAAAAGTGTCCAGAGTGTTTAATTCTGACATTTATTTAAATGTTGCCTCGAGCATATGGCAGAACCCAAAATTATGTATTAATTAGTCCCCTTTCTGCTGGTCAGAGTGGATTGTGAGGGAGGTTAATACGCTCGGTGACCTATATGAGAGTGAAGTGTTGAGATCTTTTGAAAATTTGGTTCAGCATTTTTGGGATTCCCAGATCTTAGTTTTATAGGTCTTTACAACTGCGCCACCTGGGAGGGAGTGTGGGCTAGGATTCTAAAAAACACCAAGTCTGCATCTAGAGATACAAGGGTGTGCCTTATGCAATTCAAGATTTTACACTGATTTAATTGGACTCCCTTTAGATTGTATAGGCTTGGTCTTAAAGACACACCCACCTGCTGGCGAAGCCAATCGGAGGATGGAGACACGGCCTATGTTTTTTGGTGGTGTGTTGAGATCCAGGAATTCTGGTTGAAGGTTCAGAGTTTGTGTGTGACATGTTGAGCACTCGGGTTTCGTTTTGCCCCAGACTCTGTGTTTTGGGCGATGGGGCGGTCATTGATGTGGGGAATAGGCACATAGAGAATTGGGTTCTGACCAGTGTGATGATCGCCAGGCAGATTATTTTGAGGGGTTGGAGGTCAGCTGGAGCACCCCCATTTCAGTAGTGGTGCACAGAGATGGGGAGGGTGGCAGCTTTTGAAGAGGTGTCACTTGGATTTGTTTGTTGGGAAATGGGGCGACTCTTTGGAGTTTTTGGAGGGCTCTCGGGGTGGGATGGTGGAGAGAATAGTGTAGTTTTACATATATATATATATATATATATATATATATATATATATATATATATATATATATTTATTTATTTATTTATTTTTTTTGTGTGTGTGTGTGTGTGTGTGTGTGTGTGTATACTCATGTGTGACCACAGGGATGTTGGGGATTGTGAGGGGTGGTTGTGGGGTTTAAATGTTGATTGTATGTATATATGTTTTTGCTTTTCTTTATTATTGTAACAATTAATACAAAATGTTAATTACAAAAAACAATTACAAATTTGTTTTCAGCAGAAGAAAGAAAGTCATACAATTCTGAGATGGCGTGAGGGTGAGTAAATAATAAGAACATTTTTATTTTTGTATGAACTATCCCTTTAAAGCATTTACATGACCCAAGCATAATTGGTATAAGAATGTGCATGTAACATGCTCGTTGTCAGTGATAATCAACAGAATGTCAAAGCAGCAGTTGTAATATCCTAACTTGTACTGAACCCGGAACATTTCTTTAAAGAACCCACGAGGGATTAACTTTTTTGTTGTTAAAGGATGATGCCTAGATCCAGCACACTGATCAAAAATATTTTTAATCTCCAAAAAAATCCTATATGGCCAACTCAAGAAAAATACAAAAAAAAATTATTCTTGATTAGAAAAGGGTAGAAACATTGAAGAGAGATCCCAGGGCACATACAATGGATGAAATGTATAGGCCTACCATGAATGCTTTCTGTAAGTCACTTTGGATAAATTAGTCTGTCAAGTAAATGAATGTAAATTGTAAGAGTGTACATCCATATCCTGTGAATGCCAATTCTCTGTGTTTCATTAATTTACTGTAAATGACTGCTTTCTTTTTCTGATGTAGGAGAGCTCTCAATATCTGAAGGTCTGGGACAGAAAAGATAAAGATGCAGATAAGTGGTGGCATTTGCACAGGTGAGCAAAGGCATGAGATGTAGACTCACAATGGATATGTTAGGCTTATATGATATACATGAAAGATATGATATGAGAGCAGGCTCCATGTGCACAGGTGCAAGTGGGAGCTGATCAAAGAAGAGAATCATGTAGGACAGAACAGAAAGTGGACGTGGAGGAGATCAAAACAGAAGGAAAGGAGGAGGTGTGTGTTGTGTTCACGATGATACAGTAAGATGAGAGGAGCAGAGCAGAAAAGGAGAGGCAGATAAGCAGAATTTGAGAACATGTGGAAGACTGTGTTTTAGATAGAGGGCTACATGAAGAGCAAAGGATGCTGATAAGCCGAGAGCAGAGGCACACAGCAGGAGGGAAGGAGGGACTGACTATGTATTCTGGAGATACGGATATACTATACAGTATATTTGTGCTTGCTTGTTATTCAATGCACAAGACCTATATACAGTATATAAACAATGTCAAAGATGTCTTTGAAATTATTGAAATTAAACATATTGTCAATTACTAAAAAAAATATTGTCAACAATTCATAATATTGTCACATGAAATTAAAAAAATTAGCAAAAGTAAGACTCTGAGCTGAGAACTTTTCTCAATATCTACACAAAACAAATCTACTTTTTGTTAAAAACACTGATACTACATCATGCAGAACACCATATATTATATAGAGGTATACCAACCTCCTTAAATACCATTTGTTATCTGAAAAATGCAATTATAAAACTGAAATTGCGCAAATTTGATTGATACTAATTTAAAGGTAAAGTTCACCCAAAAATAAATATTTTACTCAAAAATGTGCTCACCCTCATGTCATCCCAGATGTGTATGGCTTTCTTTCTTCTGTAGAACACACACGAAAGTTTCTAGAAGAATATCTCAACTCTGTTGTTCCTCTGAATGTCCAAAAAGCACATAAAGGCAGCATAAAAGTAATCCATATGAGTGGTTTTATCCATGACTTCTGTAGAAATCCAATAGATTTTGGGTGAGAACAGATTCAAATATAACTCCTTTTTTCACTATAAATCTTGACATCTGCAGTCTCCTTGGCGATCATGATTTCAAGCTCGATCACACTCCCTCCATCTAGCGCTCTATGCATTCGTCAAGCACTAGGAAGTGTAATTGAGCTTGAAATCCTGATTGTTCCTAGAGACTGCAATGGCAAGATGACACAGTGAAAAAGGAGTTAGATTTTGGTCTGTTCTCACCCAAAACCGATTGGATCGCTTCAGAAGACATACAACCCCAATTCCAAAAAAGATGGGACAGAATGAAAAATGTGAATAAAAACAAAAAGGAGTGATTTGTAATTGCTATATTGAAAGCACCACAACTACACAATATGATGTTTTACCTTGTAATTTTTTTTTTTTTTTTAATGTACAGTAATTTCAAATCAGATGATTGAAACACAATCCAAAAAAGTTGAGACAGGGACAATTGTGTCATAGTACTGTATACTGTATAAAGAGCCTCCAAAAACAGCCTAGTCCTTCAAGAGCAAGGATCATTTAAGACTGGTCAATTTGCCAACAGATGATTCAGTAAATAATCCAGCACTTTGAGAACAATGTTCCCCAAAGACAAATTGGAAGGATTTGGGCATTTCGCCCTCTACAGTGCACAATATAGTTAAAAGATTCAAGGAATCTGGTAAAATCTTGGTGCGTAAAGGCAAGATGAAAACCACTTCTGAATGCGTGTGATCTCTGATCCGTCAGACGTCACTGTCTTAAAAAAGTCATTCATCTGTAATGGATATCATGAACATGGGTTTGGGATTACTTTAGTAAACCTTTGTTAGTCAACACCACTCACCGCTGCATCCACAGATGCAAGTTAAGACATTACTATGCAAAGCAGAAGCCCTACATCAACACTGTCCAGAAGCGCTGCCGACTTCTCTGGGCTCGGTCTCATCTTATATGGAAAGTAGAACAGTGGAACTGTGTCTTTTGGTCCAAAGAGTCCACATTTTTTTTTAAACACAGCCGTCGTGTTATCCGGGCCAATCCATCCAAGGACCATCCAAGCTGTTATCAGCGTCAGGTCCAAAAGCCAGTGTCTGTATGTGCCAGGGGTGTGTCAGTGCCCATGGCATGGGTAACTCGCACATCTGTGAGAACACCATGAATGCAGTCAGATATGTAAAAATTTTGGAGCAACATATACTGCTATCAAGCACTGTCTTTTCCAGGGACGTCCCTGCATTTTCCAGCAGTACAACTTCAAACCACAAACTGCCCGGATTACAAGTGCATGGCTGTGTAAGCAGAGAGTGTGGATACTAGATTGGCCTGCCTGCAGTCCTGACCTGTCTCCAATTGAGAATGTGTGGCTAATTATTAAGCACACCATTCGGCAACGAAGACCCTGTACTATGTTTGGCTAAAGACCAACATTATGGAGGAATGGGGGAAAATTCGACTTTCTAAACTTAACATACCTGTGTCTTCAGTCTCCAAATGCTTAATAAGTGTTATTAGAAGAAATGGTGATGTTTCAATTTACTCAATCTACACCACACTATCGTTCAGGTAGAACTATTCTTTTGACCACTAAAGATAGCTTCACTAATAATCTTCCAGATTTATCTCATATACTCAGTATGCCAAAAAGTGTGAAAGAAATTAATCTTAACTTAAAGTAATATCAGAAAATATAAATACAGTCTTCTCTAGCACTCTTGATAGTGTCGCCCCCCTTCGATTAAAGAGAATTAAAGAAAAAAGCCCCGCACCATGGTACAATGATCACACTCATGCTCTCAAGAGAGTAGCTCGGAAAATAGCGCGGAAGTGGAAGAATATTAGAGGTATTTCATGGTGCATGGAAGGATAGTGTCTGTAGCTACAGACAGGCACTAAAAGCTGCCAGGTCAGCATATTTTAGCAAACTCATAAAAAATAACCACAACAATCCTAGGTGTTTATTCAGTACTGTGGCTAAATTGGTTAGGAATAAAGCATCGACTGAACCAGATATTTATGATATATTTACTGATAAAATTGAAATAATCAGGAATAAAATTGGAATTATGCAATCGTCTGTCACAGTACCACAGGAAACAGTATCTCATAATTTTCCTCACAAGCAATCCTTCACTGTCATAGGTCATGAAGAGCTAACAAAACTTATCGAAACAAATCAAAAAAGCCAAATCGATCAAAAGCCACAACATGTATGTTAGATCCAATACCAACTAAGCTCTTAAAAGGGGTATTCCCTGTAATCTCAGAACTTCTTTTTAATATTATTAACTCCTCGCTATCCTTAGGACATGCCCCAAGAAACTTTAAATGCAGTTATCAAACCACTTATTAAGAAGCCACAGCTTGATCCTGGAGAATTATAGACCGATTTCAAATCTCCCATTTGTCAAAAATACTAGAAAATGTAGTGACCTTCCAACTATGTTCATTTCTACAGAGAAATAGTATATATTAACTATTTCAGTCAAGATTTAGGCCCCATCACAGTACAGAGACTGCACTTATCACAGTTACAAATGACTTGCTCTTATCATCTGATTGCGGCTGCATTTCTCTTCTAGTGCTTTTAGATCTTACTGCTGCATTCGACACCATAGGTCACAGCATTCTCTTGAATAGGCTTGAGAATTATGTGGGCATTGGTGGACTTGCATTAGCATGGTTTAGGTCCTATTTAGCAGACCGCTAACACTTTGTCTGTGTAAACGAGGAATTGTCAAATCAAACAAAAGTATGGAGTGCCATAGGGATCAGTTTTAGGGCCTCTGCTGTTCTCCTTATATATGCTTCCCCTGGGAGATATTATCAGGAATCGTGGAATAAATTTCCACTGTCATGCCGACGATACTCAACTTTATATTTCTTCGAAACCTAATGAAATTTCACAATTTTCCAAATTAGCAGAGTGTATCAATGAAATCAAAGATTGGATGGCCAACACTGTTCGGGACACAGACACACTCACTCAGTTTAAGTCTAGACTAAAGACTTGTCTATTTAGCCAGGCATACACCTAATTTATCCATCAACTCACAATTAGGCTGCTTTAGTTAGGTCTGCCAGAACCAGAAACATTTATCATGCTCTATAACAAAAAATGTAATGGCATCTATGCTAATATTATTATATTTGTTTCCCTGTCTCAACCTCGGGATTCAGATCCACCTCCATTCCTGCTTGGTGTCGGACTCCACTGCTATGTCTCTCTGAGTGATGATGACTAAATGCAGCCAGTGCTAGCCAGACATCACTTCAGTCTATTTTGATGGACTTCAGGAGATGAACTGATGCCAACTCCAACCATAAGACATGTGATACTTCATATGCCACTGCCTGAACCTTGGACTTAGGATAGACCTCACCGAAATGACCTGCTGGTTGAACTGCGATGCACCTCACTGATCTCTGCCTGCATCACCTTGGTCTAATGATGGACAACATTCTTAAAATGAAATACATAGACTTTCAATTATTTGCCAACAAAAGCCTTCATCGGCCAACTAACAAAAGACAATGAATCAATGTGAACTTTTGCAGTTAATCCAGGCTGAACTCCAAAGACATTAGACATTAACACTGGCCCTTAACACTTTCTTAGTTTACTAATTTTAAACTATGACTTGCACTGCACATAAATAAGTAATATTGACATTATATTCATGCTGGTTAGCCAGAGGGGAACTGGCCCCCACAGTGAGCCTGGTTTCTCCCAATGTTATTTTTCTCCATTAACCAACATCTTATGGAGTTTTGTGTTCCTTGCCGCAATCGTCTTCAGCTTGCTCACTGGGGTTCTAAATACAATTATTATTTTATTATTTATTTTTATAGACAATTTACAATCATATTTAAACTACACAATGATGACTCTAAGACTTTATAGATATTACAGTTTAATTTTCTGTTAATGCATGATTTTCTGTAAAGCATTTTGTGTGTTGTGAAAGGTGCTATACAAATAAAAATGACTTGACTTTCACAGTGGTAAACACTTGACAGTCCCAACTATTTTAGAGAGTGTTGCAATCATCTGATTTGAAATTACTGTACACAAGCGCTTTTTTAAAAAACAATGAAATTCACAGGGTAAAACATCATATAATGTGTAGTTGCAGAGCTTTCAATATAGCAAAGGGTGATAATTTACAAATCACTCATTTTTGTTTTATTAGCATTTTTCATACTGTCCCAACTTTTTCGGAATTGGAGTTGTAGATAAAACCACTGGAGTCTTATGGGATACTTTAATGCTGCCTTTGGGCTTTTCGGAGCTTCAGAGTTTTGTTCACCATTCACTTGCATTGTATGGAACAACAAAGCTGAGATACAAAAAAAATATTTTTTTGTGTTCGGCAGAAGAAAGAAAATCATTAGCATATGGGAAGGCATGAGGTGAGTAATGATGAGATAATTATTTTGGTGAACTATCCCTTTAAATCACTAAATGTAATTTAGATCAGACTGAATATATACCTCCCTAACTACTTTCACACATCCCTAGATGCACTCAACTTTTTTGCCGAACTCGGATTGCACGAAAGGAGTTAATGGTTAACATTTTTTATCAGACTTACTGCTGAATTTACTTCCAGTTAACACAGTATAAAGTCACTGGACAAACTGATCTCTGCAACAAAAAAATATATAAATAACAAAAATATATATATTTTAAAGAGAGAAATAGCCAGTGGTTCAACATCAGATAACCCAATACACCAATTTCCATTTAAAGCAAGTCTTTCAGATGAATAAGGCCTCAAAGAGTCCTCTCAGGTTGTGCAAGATCGTAATAAGACACCCTTGAGGGCCTTTCATTCCAGTAACTAAAATATACTGTTATCTCTGTCTTTCTTTGTCAAGGAGTATCACTTTCCTTTTCTTCTCTTCTACTTTCCAGACTTTCCATTTTTTCCCACATACTCTCTGAGCAACAAGAAAATCTATGTTCTCTAAAAGCTGATAATATTGTACCTTATTCTAACGTAATTATGGAATGTTTATATTTCACAATTTTATATTTTAGTTGAATATTTCACATTTTAACTGTTTGAATACAATAAAACAACAACAACAACAAAACTTTAAAACACTAAAAGACCAGTTCTGAATTTGCATGCTCCACCAATTAAATCCCCAGCCTATTACTGTCGATAGCTTCCTCTATAATTGTACATATGAAATATTGTCTCATTAATTTTTTACAGAATTTGGGAAGTTGACATGACATGCCAAGCAGTAACAGCATTGTCCTGCAGTGTGACATACTATACTCCATCCAAATCTATTTTAAACATTTATATTCTAATTCTTGTAGTATTATGCATGTAGTTATTAAGTCCTCATATTGAGGCACTATGGACTATTTGTACCTTTAAAAGTGAAATGGAAAAACAGCTAAAAGGTGAATAAAATTGTGAAAAACTTGGGTGAACAATTACAGCATCTAAAACAATACACTTTCCCTTAAACATAAATACATTTTAACATAAAATCTTAATGTTGAAAAAAGTTACATGTCCATCATGTAACAGGAGCCAGCTGGTATGTGATAGCTGTGCAGTATTTGTAAACCTCACTACCCTGGCCTCAAGAAGCGCACCAGCGACTGATGCTAGGGGCTGTAGCCTTTAGCCTCCTCATTAGCATGCCCGCCTCCCATGCCAGAGATGCTGGTTCGAATCCAGCTCGGAGTGGGTCAAGCAGGACTGTTTACAGTGGTGCTATGACCTGGATGGGAATGAGGTTTGGGGGGGTGAGTGTAATGGTAGCCAGCTGGTAGGTAGCTGTGCAGTATGTGTAAACGTTACTCCCCTGGCCTCAAGAGGTGCACCAGCGACTGACACTAGAGGCCGTAGCCTTTTGCCTCCTCGTTAGCATGGGCGCCTCTCATGCCGGAGATGCCGATTCGGAGTGGGTCGAGCAGGACCGGTTACACGTTATTAATCCAAAATCCATTTCCACTTTATAATCATATGTAGGTCTGTCATGATTATTAAATAACCATCTGATCACGATTATTTGATCTAACCGCTGCTATTTGAGACAACCACGATTATTGGGCATTCAAATTCCAGTCACATTTTAATGCCCAAATAAGGGAATTTTAAGCAAATATATTGTATAAATGCCATGAACTGTGCATTTGTGTCATTCAGTTGAATTCAGAGTCCGAGTGTCAATGAGCCGCACTGCGGAGGTCAACCAGCTCCTGTCCGGAAGAGCGCGTGAAGAGCTCCTCAAGCCCTCTGAATCCGAAACATAAGCGGGCATGCGCGCGCTGTCAGCAGAGGCTTGCGCCAAACTCCCACAAAAATATAAACAAACAAGTATACACTGTGATAGTGAATGCAAATTGCTCTGGTTTCACTTTAAACGACTGTGTAATGGTAAATGTTCTTGGTTCATACACGCAGAGACACAGAGGAGGAGACGCACACTTACTTTATTTCTGTGGAGTGATGAAATGATGAAACAAAATCTCAAAGGTTTTGCTTCATGACAAATAAGGGCTCGTTGGTTTAACCAGAGCATTAAAATAACATGTGAAAGTGAAGAAATTAGGACAGAAATATTTTACTATTGCATAATATAACAAAATATTACATAAATATAACAATTTATATCTAAAAATATATATTTATTTTTCTAAAAATAAATAAATGTAAAATATATGAGTTCAAAATACAACAGTGTAAATGTAAAAATGACCAAAAAGTCTCGGTTCCCTGAGATGAAGGGAACAAGACATTGCGTTTGCTAATGCATATGGGGAGTGTCCTTCCACACGACCTAGTTAAAACCTCTCTGCAATAATGACAATATTCTAATATTGGCTATGGTGTTTGAGTCCCACACTTTTAGGCACAAAGCTGTTTGCTATAAAACATGCACACAAACACCATTCCTCAGAATTTTCTGACTGAGGGAAAAGGAGTGCATTGTTCGCACCTCAAAAGAAGTCAGAGTCTTGTAGTGCGGCCAGCGTTGGCAATGTCTTGTTCCCTTCGTCTCAGGGAACTGAGGTTACGTATGTAACCGAGACGTTCCCTTACGTCTCAGTACACTTGACATTGCATTTGCTAACACATATGGGGAACAGAATACCATCACACCGCACTACACGACATAACCTTCCAGAGAGGAAACATGACGCCGCAGTCCCACGGGACGGCGACTGACATGAGTATGCCGCAAGTGAGTTACCCTCATGTTAGGCCAGGAGGGGAGCACTCAGAATGAATAACTGAACTATAGTCATATAGTATGAATTAACCCCTTCACAAACCCAGTTGGGAAGGGAGTTTATTTATAATGAAAGTGCTTGTGACTTTATGGTAAATTACAATGGCCTGAAAGCAGGCGGTTGTGTAAAATGATGGGGAGCCTGTATTTAAAGGTATATGTTTGGCAAATGAAATAGCAAGCACTCTAAACAGAGAAGACTTGTGAAGAGAGAGACGTTATGTCTAAGTTGTAAAACCTTGCGAATGTGTTTTGAGAATACCATCCTGCTGCAAAACATACTGTATGTCATGTAAAGACACACTATTTGTCCATGCCCATGAGGAGGCCATGCCTCTAGTTGAGCATGCTTTAACACCAATTGGGCAAATCTTACCCCATGACTCGTAGGCTATGGCATCAACGATCCAGTGATAAAGTCCTGGCTTGGAGACGGACATTCCTTTCATGCGTCCTCCATAGCACACAAAGAGCTGATCAGACAGTCTGAACTGGTGGGTGAGCGCAACGTATGTGTGTAGCACCCACACAGGGCATAACAAATGCGAGGATTGTTCCTCATCCGAATTAAATGGAGGAGGGAAGAAAGCTTGAAGGTGAACCATCTGTGCTCTGAAGGGCATGGTTAGAACTTTAGGCACATTGCCTTTTCTGGGTTTGACAGTGGCTTTGACAAACCGGGGCCAAACTCTAGACATGAATTGTCAATTGATAGTGCATGTAAGTCACCAACCTGTTTTACTGAGGCCAGAGCCAGCAGTAGTGTGGTCTTAATGGAGAGCATGCGTAAATCAACAGAGTCCAAAGGCTTGAGGCGAGGCCCTGAGAGCGCTTTTAGGCCCAAAGTTAGGTTCCAAGTTGGGACTGTAGCCGGCCGAGGTGAATTTAATTATCTTGCTCCTCTAAGGAACTTTATGATTAAATCATTTTTGCCTATAGTGGCGCTGGCTTCAGGTGTGTCATACGCAGATATAGTCACCACATAAACTTTGAGCATTGATGGAGTGAGTCCTACGTCTTATCGCTCTTGAAGAAATATGAGAATTTCATGTATGGGGCAGTTTACTGGGTCTTTGCCATGTGAAAGACACCAATCAGTGAACACATTTCATTTTAGTGCATAGAGGCATCTCGTGGATGGCGCTAGTGGCCTTTAGCAGGCTCCATTCAAAGGCCACACGTGTAGGCTTTGCAGCGCTGACTAGGGATGCCAAACCGTGCCTTGTGTTTGAGAGAGAAGATCTTTCTTCAGCGGTATTTCCCATCAAGGCCCGTCCAGAATTTCTACCATCTCCAGAAACCAGGACTGATTGGGCCATTTCGGCACAATTAACAGAATTGTTTTCATGTCCACTCGGACTTTGCTGATGACAGAATGAAGGAGGCGCACTGGGGGAAGCGCATACTTGCCAGTGCAGTGACTTTCGTGGCTCACAGTGCTAAGTCCATTGCAGTGCGGAGCTCTTTGAATGTTTCTGGATAGTGGCCTTGCTCGTCCATTTGTTTGAGGAGCTTAGCTTGGAAAACTTGGAGCACCGTCATCGCGTGGAGTGCTGAACCAGTTTGGCCCGCCACTGAGTATGCTCTTCCAGTCAGTGCGGACGTTAGTTGACATGGCTTAGAAAGATGAATGGGGCGTGAGTTCCATGCCCTGCTACTCGCCGGGCAGAGAGGTGCTGCTACCGCTTCTTTCAGGGGGGTAGTTGGGCATAACCGTTTTCTTCCCAATGATCCACATTAGAGAGGATGTAATCACTGCGAGAGCGAGCTGAATAGGGCACATGCCAGGATTTTGAAAGTTCGTTATGAACTTCAGGGAAGAACGGGGCAGATCTACGGGATGCAGTCACTTGATGCCATCCAGACTGAAGGAACCATTCATCAAGGCGAGATTGTGTAGGTTCCTCTGGAGGAGACCACTCGATATAGAGCTCTTCGCCTGCCCTTGAAAGGACGCAAAGCATCTTCTTGTCAGTGGCGTGTACACGCTCCTCACCCTCGCTGGGGGAAGGGCCAGTAGCGTCATCCACTGACCACTCGCCTGATGCAGCAAGAGACATGACATCGTCATCATCCCCAGTATCAGAACCGCCAAACGAGACGAGGCTGTGCACTCCTGTGGAGGGCCAGAGCTCGTCACGCACATAATGTATCAGCATAGACACGTTACATGGAAATTGAGGGGCTCGCGGGGCGTGTGCCGGCACGAGAACCATCTCAAATTCATCCTGCTCGAACTTGCGGCCCGGCCGTGCCTCCTTGTGTGATCCCTGGGTGTCACTGAAGAGGCAGGTGGGAGGGCCCAGGAGGCTGAATCGTCCCTCAGAACGAGGGCGATCCGCGAGCGAAGCGTCTCTTTAGACTCATGCCCTCACAGTGAGGGCAGTCTGTCTCCATGAGAACTGACTCTGCGTGGGCATGGCCCAGACAATGAATGCAGGTCTTATGCTGATCTGACGGCGGGATGTGCCTCTTGCATAAGGAACACTTACGGAACGACATCTTTAAAAATACTTGAACACGTAAGTGAACCTATATATATATATATATATATATATATATATATATACATACAATATAACAATATACAATTGCTTGTAAAGATACACAACTCCTGCCGAAGCACTGCGGGGAATCAGGATGCTGAAGCGGCATGTTCACCAACAAAGCATCAAGCGGCGAGGCAGAGTGATGTTCACTGGAACACTGCAAGGGAGCAGAGAGTCTTCTCGTTGCCATGAAGGTCCCGCCTGCTGACACGTGTAGTCGACGGTGAAGCAGTAGAGGGCTTCTAGACAAGAGATGAATCACTGCCTTGAAGAAAATTCTGAGGAATGGTGTTTGCACGCCTGCTTTTATAACAAACATCATAGCCAAAATTAGAATATTGGCGTTATTGTAGAGAGGTTTCAACTAGGTGTGTGGAAGGACACTCCCCATATGCGTTAGCAAACGCAATGTCAAGTGTACTGAGTCGTAAGGGAACAAAAGTTGACCAAAAAGTGAGACATATTTTAAATATTTAGAAATATGTTGATATTTAAAACATTATTTTTCATATCATTCATAAGTTTTAAAGCCTTAAAAGGAAATCACTTATCCCTATTATTTGATTTTTATGCTTCAAGTTAAATATTTAAAGATGACTTCTTAAGGTATATGAAGAACACATGCAGAAAAAAGCACACCTTAAGAAATATGACAAATATATGACAATTAATCATGAAAACCCCTAAAGAGACAATAATCGCCATAGTCTTAAAACAGGCAATTAATCGTCAGCCAAATTTCATAATCGTGACAGCCCAAATTACATGCATTCTAAATTTGACACAAAGCAATGTTTTGATTTTGGCTGCCATCCCACTCTACACTGAGAATGATATAAAGTCACAGACAAAGTGACACTGCACAACGTTTAACAGTCATGCACTTGGCAACACAGTGAGCACAAATACACTGTTATGAATGCATACTTCTGGTGTTGGATCAGAGGAAGAAGTCATGCCAGAGTTGTGGTTTCGCTGGCATAGGCTTGGCACAAGCGCTGTGGGTTAGTATAGGACTGCTGGCAGACATAGACAAGCACTTACTGTCACATAAGGGGTGTATTTTTAGGCACCAACTGGTCTCATATCTATCACTATATGTGGGTGCGTGTTTGAGCAATGTTTCATTTTCACTAATGTGTGTTGCACGCACACAAACCCACACATGCCCATAAGCACACCCAATCTGAACATTTTCCTAATGTAGCATAGAGGTGTGTAATGGGTTAATGAAGGACACCCTTACCTCTAGTCTGAGTGTTGACATTGTTCTGGTCCGGCGATTCGGGTTCGTCATTTTCCATTACTTTAAGTCAAAACTTTGCGCCAACACACGTCCTTCCTCTTTACCTTGTTGTTTACTTATGTTAAGTGCTGCTTCATTTCACTAATTACATAAGGAATATAATTCTAGTTTGAAAATAAAGATAGAAACAGCTGACACCTTAACGACCAGGACGCCGCAAACGTTTTAACAAGCACATCGTCATTTTTCAATAATTGTCTAAAAGTTGGTGCGGTTGGTCAATAAACAAATAAGGTTTATGTCAACACGCTCCTCCGCTTCGCTTCAGCAGTAGCTTGAATGCCAATAACATGCCTAACTGTCATTTCAAAGAGAGAGAAAAATCGTTGACCGGTCCTGGAGTGAGAGAAAGAGAGAAACGGGCACTTGTTGGATAAATTGACCGAGTGGCCTCTGGCGCGCGCAATGGCTGTGTCCGAGCTCGCGCTGCGCTGGCGCTGTCCCGAGCCAGTACCGTGTTATGTCATCAATCATTATGTAACAGGCGCGGGAAGCGCGAGAGTAATTATTTAACGGGAGAGTGAAGAGTACTGCGAAATTGTGTGAGCCTTTAAGTCCACTTTAATTCTGTATGAATGTATTGTTTATTATTAACAAAAGACACCTTTTTTGCTGATAGTAAAATTTGTATTTCCATGCGGTTTATTTTCAATTCCAAACTGCAACAACTAATCAAAGAATAAACTTGTAATTGTTTCATGTAACTCTACATACTTTCACTGTGATATTAACGTGAAGAGATGAATTCTGAACACTACATGCTACAAGGCCTGAACTGTCATTGGATGACGTGGCGACTATGACAGTGTATCCACACTTTAATAAATTCAGCCGTTTCCATAGTAATTAACCAATAAATATTGACAGTTTTCAGGTACACCTAAACCTTAAACCTTAGGTCTTGGAGGAAATAATCACATTTCTGAGTACTCAAAGAAAGGATTGTTACTGCTTGTTCAGTTTACTTAATTAAAATGGACTAAAGCAACACAATTCTAGATCGTTTTGTCACAACTGGATTTCATTGCGTTCTATCCATTTAAATTTGAAAAATGGAAGTTTACTTAATCCATTTGAGTTGGGAGTACATTAATACTTTTTGTGGTGTAAATGTAGCATTGTTAAAACTGGGCAGAGGATTGCATGGGACTGGATAGGTTGAAAAAATGTTGAAATTAAGTGTTATTTGATGCATTTTTGAGCATGAGGTTAATAAGAAGAAATTAGAAATTGTTTAGTGTTCTGGTTTATTGGCATTTAAAAAGAGTGTCTGTTATGCTGGAGTTTGGGGAATTATCATTGTAGTAAAGAATGGCATGTGTGACTCACTTTCAAGTGATACTTGATTCGAGTGCTGCTTAGTTTCACTGTCCTTGCACTTCCTCATCTGGTATTTATATACTAATCTTTAATGTAATGAAATAATTTGGATCAACAGAAGAAAATGAATTAAAATAAACCATAGTAAACCCAGTTTAAAGAACCTAATGAAGTTGAGTTAAAACTACTATAGTACATTAGTTTGACCTTATCCAAATAAATTATGTTGGCTCAAAAAAAAAAAAAAAAAAAAAAAAAAAAAACAGACTTAAACTTAGTCAGAAAGTAAAAACTTTCTACAATTTAATTAAGGGTAATAATTTCATTTCTTGAGTGCATGAACAGATACAGTTAATAACAGAATGCTAAAGACTGACAGACTGTTCAATACGAACAACACAGTTTATATCGATTCAGTACTGGATCGCTCCTTTTAATAATTTTTATGCATTTCTTTCCGTTACTGTTTGCTGTCATTATTAAAGATAAAAAGGCCAATGTGTCTCGAATATGCAAGCTACGTGTAAAAGGTTTTGACTTCAAGGCAATAGTGAGATGAGGAAAATGGCATTTTGGTCAGACAGAGGTTTGAACGTTAACACCACACATGGAAAATATCTCCCCACAGAGCATCGCTTCAGTGTTCCCACAGAAGCCATCACGCAAAGCCCACTTGAACAGAGCACACTCGGCCCTCTCCAGAGTTAGAAACCCAACTCTAGCCGCGTCCTATATATGTGACATGCGAGGGGCCTGTGGAAGACAGCAGGGGCCACCACAGAGATACAGAGAAAGAGACGAGTTTAGATGTTTCTTTCTCTCTCTCTCTCTGAGATGAGAGAGTGGGATAATTTGCTGAAAATTAATCTAAAATATGTACTGTATGTGTACATAAGCACAGGATGCACCTAGGGCTGCATTCATATGAAGTTACACTGCACTGCATGACAGTATTGACACAGAGATGCTGAGTTCAAAGACTCCACATATGAATGCACACTCCTCTGATGTGGACAATGTGTCATTCATTATCGTTACACTGCGGTGTCATTAAGTCAAATTTACTGGAATATAATGTAGTAATGTGGAATGGATTTAATGCACGAACACAATATGAATACAGTGGACAACCATCCACCTTCATACTTGCTAGGAAGAACGAGGTTCACAGTATACAGAGAAATGGACATAGCATAAAGGAGGTGATTACTGAATGTTTCATGTATTCTTTGGTAAAGACAGATGAAAACAGAATCTCATGATGCTGGACAGGTCTGATTTAAACTGACAGAGACATGTTGTGGTATCATTCCAACTTGAAACGAGATCAGTTAGCTTCAGTTTGAAATGACAGCACTGACACTTTCGGTTTTTTTTAGAAAATGCATTTAAAAATGTGCAGCTTACTGATTAATTGACTGATTGGTTGACTGATTGACATACAGACTGGACTAAATAAATTAAGCAATTTGAGAGCTAAGAAAAGGCAGCTCATAAAATAACTTTTCCAGGAAATAAACAACAACCACACAATTCAAGATTTGTGGCTTTAATGTTAAAGAATGATGGCAGATAAATATGTTATTACTCAATAATAATAAGCATAATAAGGTCATTTAAATTCACACATTTCCATTTAAAACACAATATGCTCAAATTTTCTTGAACACCATAAGCAATATGGCACTGCCAAAAAGTGTAAAGACCACAGAGGTTTTCATTTTGCAAATATGTTATTACTCAATAATAATAAGTAGAGTAAAAAAGTAAATCCACTCTAAATAAATATAAAGGATTAATACAATTTTATAATAAAAAATGAGGCAGCCAGTTGTGAATACATGGAGGATTCTGTGTAACTCTTACATGTGTGCATTTCTGAATACCTCATTCACAAAGCTGAGGTAAAATATCAGCTAGATCAGTTGGTCATTGCACGTGCGCGCACACACACAATCCACCTCAGACACACACCTGCAATCTCACTCACGTGTATAAAGATATGCACATATGCACACAGCCCTGTGGTGGATTCTGGGCTACTTTCAGCTTCGTGCTCCAAATAAATGGCCCACATTTATTGACACAAATAGAGCTGCAGGGAAAGAAAAAGGAGTTGAGAGAACATGTGAGAAAAAAGATCAGCACATAAGATCCGTTTACTACAAATGGTTCTGCAATACATCTGTAATGCATTTCATCAAAAGAAGTGTTCAAGATATGCATATATGCAAGTGTGTCTATATGATATGTCTATAACTACATTTTGTTATATAACATGTGTTAAAGAATCTGTGACACAGCGGTAACACATGATAAGTGACAGACTGGTCTCTCAGCTGTGTGGTATCAGCGTGCAAAAAGGAGGTAAAATGTGTGAAGTGAGTCTACATGGGTGTGTGCATTATGTGGTTTAATGTAGTCTGCTTTAATTGGGTGTTTATGCATATTTTCACACTGATTGCATCAGGGACAACAGCTTGTTTGCTCTCTTATATAATATGCACAGAGGTATTACAGATGTTTGTGTATTTTTTTTTGTGTACTCCACCTGTGGCCTCTGTGTGGAGTTTGGACTCATCAGTGCTGGTCACTTTGCAAGTGACGAAGGTTTTCCTCCCCTCTATTCTATCCAGATTGCTGTGGAATAGAACCACACTACCCAGAGGCATGGGACTGTACAGGAGAACAGGGTTTAACAGGTGAATATTCACTGAGATCACAGATAACCAATCTCTAAAATCATTAAAAACTGTAAGACTTTTCTCAAACCTTTTAAATGCTTCTGAAGCACTAAAATATTAGTTCACCTGCGGTAGTCGATGTTAAGATTGGCAGTCATAACAGGTCCTGACAGGTAGCCGGCAAGAGTACCTGTCACTGTGTCAATCATGGTGGCTATGGCTCCGCCATGTACATGCCTACCACACAGGAAAATAGTCTGACATCACTTCCTGTTCGAAAACTTAACATGGGATTCCCCCATCCTTCACAAATGAGAGCTAGGGTTCACTGTGCCTAAAAAGGTTGCATTCAATTTTAGTCATTTGCATTAAAGCGAAGAACTTCAAACATTTAGCTCTAATATTTCAAACATTGTGATGTACAAAATCTGGATGTGTCAATCTTATTTTGAAAGCACTTTTCGCTCACCCAGGTGCCCCTTCCAGTAAATGTCCTGCCTGAAACACACAGACGCAGCTCTTCTCCTCCTTATTGACAAATACCACATATTCGAATGCTGCGCCCTGCTCTTTAACACTTCTTGTGAAAAGTCGAGCTTTTGCCTGGATCAACTTGCTGAGGTATGCGCCCCCTACCAGACAGAAACAAAGTGACATTCAACATTTACACTCAAAAACTTTGTCATGTCTATCTCAGGAAAAAAGGTCAATTATAATAGGGCTGCACAATTATTAAAATAAATGACCGCAATCACAATTACAGCTGCTACAAATAATCAAAGTATCAATTACTGCATTTAATTTTCATTTAGTCAGTTATTATTAATTATTATTAGTATTTTTGCAACTGTAAAGCATTAACCATTTACAGACATGTGCATTGGTTGCTTTCTATTTGTAATTTATTTCAAATTGTATTAACTGTTTTGTTTATCATGCTACAAAGAGGTCCAATGTGAAGTTAAATGTTAGTCACTGCCTTGTTTAACCGATGTACAAAATAGCAATGAAGTCATTCAGAAGCACAGCTCTCAGCTTGTTTAGGATGTGCAGCCTTCATAAAGAATATGGCATGCAGTTGCTCCACACAAAATAAGTATATTAATGCACAGTTAATTCTATTCATTGAAATTAACTGCAATGAAAATATCAAGGGAAACAATATACAATTACGATTTTTGTCACTGTGACTTATAATAATGTTCTGCTTCGATTCCCTAATGGATTTAAGTGGCTTGGATTAATATTTTCGAGGTGCACTCAGTAATTTTTTACTCATTAAAAAGTTTTACTCCTGAATAAATTAATAGTAATAAAAAAAACAAAAACAAAAAACATGTATTTAATCATAACCACTCACATGAAATAAAGACTCCTGTCATTTCAGTAACCTTATAAAAGCTGTTTTATTCTACATGGAGCGGGTCCCCTCATGGGGGCTGCCATGTTAGCATCACATGACCAGCTGAATACTACTCGCTTAATCTCAGTAACTGCCCTGTTATTGGACACTTTCACTCATGGATTAAATGAATCATGGATGACTGTGAATAGTGAATTTCTACAATGACATCTGTTCAGAAGGATAGCTATAGCTGCCTGCAGGCTGAGCTCCAAAAAGGGTTGGGAGCTCCAAACGGCGGTTTGATATAAAAGATATAAATGATGCAAAGATATACAGAGCCCCTAACCTAAAGTTTGTGGAAGCATCGCCCCCCCTTTTGTTGTTGACCTAACCCTTTTCTGGAGTTACCCCGCCCTCTTTTAGAGATTCTGCATATGATCTGTATGCCTTTGGTATGCTTTTATCCAATGCAAGAAAGTGCATTCAAGGTATACATTACATCAGTATGTGTGTTTTGTGGAAATCAAACCCACAACTTTGGCATTAAACACCTGTAGCATATTTGAGGGATCGGTTGTAGCTGGGTAACTTCCGCCATGGCCCCCTCGTTTTTTCTCCATTTTCGGTCTCTACCTCACACAGTGCATTATAGTGGTCGTACACTCTGCGCATCTCGGGACTCCACGATGAGTTGGGCTGACTGAAGTCCCGCGACATAGCTGCGCTGAAGGGCCACAGCGACATCGTCTGGACAAAGAGCAACATTGCAGATTGTTTATCTATTTTCTAGTTTAAATAATTTCGAGTTTGTTTTAAGATTATTGACCAGGTAAAACAGTGCTAAAAAGCAAGTACATTATTGCTCAATATACATTATATATATATATATATATATATATATATATATATATATATATATATATATATAAAAATGCTGTGGCAGAATATTATTCCCAAAAACAGACGCAAGGTGAAGGTGCGTGTCTGTTTCAGGAATGTTGCACTACAGGAACTGTTTGTTCTTGTTTTGCTGATTGATAGCGGACAATATAGCCACATTTTGCTTGAAATTTTGCTGGCATGCGTGACACATTTCTGACAGCACAACAAACATCAGCTGACAGCTAATTCATACACTTTTCATGCACAGGATCCGACATTAATACGACTACTTAAAAACAGGCATGAATAAACCATACCGATACAGGACGTCTGGTCTCTTTAAAGAGCAGCTGGAAAAGATTGCTTATTCTCAGTCCATTTGATATCTGATGGAGGTGGCAAAGTCTTCTCGCTATGTGTCCTAACATGATGACAGCAAATCAGTCTATTGATTTACGAAGAAACGCAGTGGCTGGCTAACCTGTCCAAACAAATGTAGCACAGCCAGATGTGTGCTCTTGTCCTGGAAGGCCAAGATATCGTCTTCGCAATATCTAATTAACTACTACAAATAAATATGACATGATGTAATTAACTGATGACAGTTCAACCTTCCGGGTTTCCGATCATGCTGTGAACACTAGTTAGCCGGCTAGTGCCTAGTGCTAGTGTTTCATACCTCAAACTGGTAAACGTATCAGCACGTGATTGTCGTACTGTCGTCCAAAAAACTATTTCTTTTACAGTTAGTTAACGATAGAAGATTGTGTAAAACGACGGCCAACTTTAACATGAAAAAAGACCAGCTCAATCCGGTGATCTATGTGACTTTCACAACCATGGACGTCATCAGTGATCGGCTAGTTCAAGCACGCGGAGTCATTGCGCGTGTCATTCTAACCGCGTGTTGCTAATACGTGCACCGGATTGGTGGGTTCAAGGATTACAACATCCTGTTTGCCTGTTGCCACAGCAACGTTGGGGTTCCCGTACTTTCAGAGCACTGACTTTTTATTATCTGTTTTGCACAATGTTTTGTTTTTCGCTTGTGTAGAAAGAGATGGGCAGAATAAGGGTACAGAAATACTGTATTTCTTTAATACAATTTACATATGTGCGCACATAAGTCCATTGCTTTCTTTATCTAACAGAAAGATGAAGAGATTACTGACACAGTTGCTGAGTTGGACAGGTATCCATCCAGATCTGTCATTAACAATCAGAGTTAGAACACTAGTGTTTAATATATAAAGAAAGAAATGGTAAACAAATGTATATAGAGAGAGAAGAAAATAGTAAAGAAATGAACTCAAACACATTTGGTTTGACATGTCCTGCGGTGTAACATACTCTGAAACTATTCTACCTCATTTTCTTTTCATTTATAATTATAATGCACGCAGAGTTGATAAACTTGCATTCATTAAGAGATTCAATATTAATTGGAATAGTTGTACCTTTAAAAATAAACTTGTCATACTGTAGGACCATTCAAAATGAACTAGTGAAGGTTCAAAAAGTGATACAAAGAAAAGAATGGTGACCAGTAACAGGACCTAAGATGTACACCCTTATACATTTTAACCTAAAATCTTGATGTTGGCAAAGAAAAATACATAGATCCATAATGTGTTGGGTAAGTTAAATAATCCACTACCAATTAATAAAGACTAATCTAAAATTGTAAATGGATTACTTTTTTTAGTGTAAAAGTAGTAACATTGCTGATTAATTTGCTTGTAAGTTATTCTCTACTTTTTGCTTAAGTTTTTGCTTAACAAATTCAAAATATTGTCTATATTTCCACCTGGTTCATTATCGCATGCATATTAATATGTACAGATGTATATATTAATATAATTCATGTATTAAATATATTATTCTATATAAATATTATATATATATTTTTTTTAAATGTGTAACACAATGCCATTTAAATTTATTAATAAAAAGTCAGTAACTGTAATCTAATTACAACAATTTAAAATGTAATGTGTTACACCCACTGTTTCCACTGCTTTTTGAATGAAAAATCAATTACATTACAAGAACTAATTACTTTGTAATCAGATTACACACAACAATGTGCATCAACTACAGATTAATTTAGAGCTAAACAGAGCAGTTAATATGTCTTGCACTGACACTATGTTTTTACTTGTACCAGAATTAAGAGTGTGAAGCTGAAAGCTGAATTTGAGGGTCTTGGCCTCAATGGCTATGACAAAGACCTAAAACGCAGAGAAAGTGCCCAACAGAGAGAGATGTAGTTTTGGAACACCTCTCTCATTCTGGTCAGTATATAGATGTACAGTACAGAAGACAGTTTTTCATTGACTTTCTAAAAAATATCTACTATGTATATCTGGAAGTATGTTCTTATAAAAACTAAAGTGTGTCTAAACAAAACGGTATGCATCTTAACTAATACATTTGTAAAATTGGCTGGGAATGACTATACAGGTATGTCAACATTGGTGAAAAGAAGTTGTAATAACAGCATATCATCCGTAGGGGTTAGAATGAGCAAATTGATTCAGGAAACAAAAGTACTTATGGTGGACCTTTTGAAATTTAAAGCTCTCCTCTATCAGAAGGCAAATTTGGCATTTTTTTTGTTTCTCACGGGTTCAGGTTCCTCAGTGGGACCGTAAAATCTATGAGCCTTAATCATGAAACACAAGCTCATGTTTCACAAATAATGGCTAATAAATTAAAAGCATCGTTTTCAGAGAAAATATGTATTTGCCTGGGCTACTTGACAATATATGCAGTTGAATGCACAGGTATAGATAACACTGCTGTTCTGTTCAAATAGATACATACTCTAGGACAAATAGCAGCTGTCAAACAAGTGTTTGTTACTCAGAACAAATTACACAATTATACAGTGTACCCTGATTATTGCATAACTATAGGCTATAGACCATCTGTGTAATCATGTATGGAAAGGATGATCATTTGATGGTCAGAGGGAGTTAAAGAGGATCCTGATAGAGTTCTCAAATATGTTATAATGCTCTTTTTGTCCGCTCTTGATCCTGTTTGAGCTTGAATAAATACTCCATGAAAATATGAATAAAATGCATGCCTGAAGAACGGGTTTCTTTATGTCTACATGTTTATTGCTACATTCATTTTGCCTGCAGGATCATTTTAAAAAGTTACATTGGAATTACAAAGACCACACTGTAGCTTCCCTTTATGGACCACACCCCCTTTGAATAGTTGTCTGTGTGGTATTTGCTTTGAAGGGAGAAGGATTCAAATCCTGCTTTGCCTTGTTAATGCAGTTCAGATTGATGGAACAGGAACAGGTCGTTATAACCTGTGTGATGTTTCAACAGGTACGAAGAAAAACGTTAAACAGGTTACTGGAACAGGAGAGACAGCTGCACATCGGAGAGCTAAGCATGATTGGCCTGGCCATTTATCAACAAAGAACATTAAAAACCATTAAACTCTGTTCAAACCGTGATGTTGATCACATTCAGTGCTCTGTGTTTAATCACCGAGTTGTCCTGTATGAAAGTTTTTGTTCTAAATTGTTTTCACTGGTTTCACTGTAAAGACACTCGAACACAAGGGACTGTTACAATACTCAAGCTGCTTAAAAATCACATGAAATTGGTCACGTGATCATTTTATATAAAAATCGATATCAACATAGGAAAAAGAGCGGAGCACTACAGGGGGAATGGTACACTATATGGAAAATGACTAAATTCTGATCAAAGGTCACTCACAGTCATCAAAGAGACCTATAAAAGCAATTACCTATTATGAAGTTGAATTATTTTAAATATTATTTTATGTTTGTTGGAAATGTATTTCAAAGTGATATGGAAAAATTCAGGAGAAAACTTCCTTTTCAGGAATTACAGGTTCCTATATTGATTGCTCACGTTAGAGCAGATCAGTGTGTCCTGCTCTGACAATACAGAGCTAACATGAAATTAGCTACCATGAAAAAAAGATAATCATTGGTAAATATGTTCAGTATACGCTTTCCCGCCCCACTGTATTACATTCTGCATATTCCTTCATTTTAGACTGCAGCAAGCAACTTTTTGTCCAGTGTTTTGTTTGAATTTCCAAAAAGGGTCTGACTGAAAGCAACATGAATTAGATCAGCAGGTTAACAGAACTGCATTTTTTTTTTTTTCTAACTCTTATATCAGATTGCAAAACAATTTCTCATAACAAAAGGGATAGAAGGGATTGACACCTAGGAAAAGTCACAATACTCAGTGCTGCCTCAAATCACATGAAACTGGTCATGTGATCTTTTCTATCAAAATCCTTTTGCTTTCCTCTTTCGCATGACATATTTTAACAAATGAATGCAATCATCAGTTTTGAAATTGCATGTTGAAGATCACCATCTCCATTGTCTACTTCCATGCTTGATGACTTACACTCACCGAGCACTTTATTAGGAACAGTTGGTCCTTATAAAGTGCCCAACGTGGTCTTCTGCTTTTGTAGCCCATCTGCCTCAATGTTCAACATGTTGTGCATTCTGAGAAGATATTCTGTTCACTACAGTTGTACAGAGGGGTTATCTGAATTACCGTAGCCTTTCTGTCAGCTCGGCCATTCTCCGTTGACCTCTCTCATCAACAAGGCGTTTCCGTCCACAGAACTGACGCTCACTGGATGTCTTTTGTTTTTGGCACCATTCAGAGTAAACTCTAAAACTGTTGTACGTGAAAGTCCCAGGAGATCAGCAGTTACAGAAATACTCAAACCAGCCTGTCTTTCACCATCAAACACGCCATGATTGAAATCACTGAGATCACATTTTTTGGTGAAAAAGTGCAGTGGCAGAATAGTGATGGTTGATTTGAACATTAACTGAAGTTCCTGACCTGTATCCACATGATTTTATGCACTGCTGCAACACGAGTGGCTGATTAGATAATCACATGAATAAGTAGGTGTACAGGTCTTCCAAATAAAATGTTTAGTGAGTGTAGAAAACTCTATTCTGCATAAATAAAAAGGATAGAAATGGAGAAATATAACATTTCTTAAACATTTGTGGAGTAATAAAGAATGTAGACCTAATGCATGTAACCAGTAATAATCAAACTAAACCCCTCAAAGTACATTTATTTTTCTAGTTTTTATTTTTTTTTTTGAATGAACAAAGTCTATTTCATACCTGCAAATTTATTTTTGAAAGCACATGATTTTTAACAGTTTGACAAAAAGCCACATTTCAATCACCCTCCAGTCTGTTGTTTTAGATGGGCAGATTATGTAGACACACCCCATCCTCCAACCCTCACGGATCTTGTCAATCCAATTGTGTGCAAAACAGGAAAAAGTCTACACAGCTTATGTAAATAATCTTTGCTTTAAGCCTCAGGTGACTGCTCAAGTAAAATGATGCAATACACAATTGAAAAAAATAATAATAATAATTCTTAAAGGTTTATCACTTAATCAAGCCACCCTGCATGAGGAAATAAGACAATATCAGAGAGTAATAACTTGTATTTTTATCTGAATAAGCACATACTGTACACTGGACAGACTGAGAAAAGAACAAACATGTTCTTTGGAAATGGAAAACATGCATAATCCTAAGTGTGTATTCTTTAAAGGATATTTCCATTCTGTTATTCACAATTAAAAGTTCTGTTTTCATTTACTCACCCCTCAGCCACCATTCACTTTCAATGCATCTTACATTCTGAGACCCGAGCACGAATGCTGTGTGCATTTTTTCCATTTCCATTTTTGATTTGTAACTAGAAGCACCTAATAAATAAGCAAAATAAATAAATAAAAAAATAAATAAAAATAATTTTAAAAAAACTTTAAAAAAAAAAACTAGAGCAAATAGTTTCCCTAAAAATGTATATGTAGACAGTGGGACTAGTTGTGAAATTTTAAATTATACCAAGCTATAGAAAATTATTATTTTTTTTTATCAAATTGTTTATGTTTCCAGCACTGTTGGTTATTCATGTTTTGAGACATTACAGACATTAAAGTTGATTTTTGGTAAATCTGCTTTGGAACAATGTGTATTGTGTATTACATATAAAAATGATTTGACTTGATTTGACTTATTTTACAATGTTTTTTTCAGTGTCAATGTTCTCTCTTTGCACTGTCAAACAAACAAGTGCTAGCCATGCTGAAGCATTTTACCCATCAGAAATTAGCATAAATAATTCTGATTCAAAGTAATGGCCAGCATCGTCCAATCACTGCCAACCATGTTAAAATAAAACACATTATAAATTCTGAATCTCTGTACTGATTATCATTGTCCCATGTCTGCAAAACTCGAATAGTGCAAACATCATCTGCATCCTGAAACTGAATTTAGAACTTAGTCGGATTTTAGGAGTGAATGGACTTAGCTGCATAGAAAGCTATACAATGCCCCCTTGCTTGCTATATAGTGAATGACTTTACCTCCGGTGTGCTGTCTGTCTGCACTGGTGTCAGAAAAGTTCGAAATGCACCTTATTTTCATCCTAACCCCATATAAAGCCTCTGAAAGCAAACATTTTCAGCTTTTGGAAAAACCCATTGATTCTCAATGTAATAATGTACAATAAATAGCGAAAAAAGTGCTAAAGTACACAATAGGTGTACAGTACATTGTGTTTAGCAGTGTGACGTTTCACCATAAATCGCTCATATTTTAAAAATGGCATATCGGTTTGACTCAAACATATTTCAATGTAAAACTTCATGAGGTTTCTTACCAGATGTACTGTAGTTTTGTTGGTGTTTCTCCCAAAGACAAACTCCACTGTGATCGGCGCCATATTGTTTTGTCACATGACTCTGTACGTCCAAAGTTTAACCCTTTTCTGACAGCCCAGAGTCTTCTGAACTGAGATCAGTCTGTTTAAATAAATTTAAATGATGCGTTGCGTATGGCGAAGCAGGTCACGGGGTCACACAAGCTTAAAAGTGAATAGTGACTACCTAAAATGTGTTTCACATGAAGAAAGGACACATGAGTCTAGAACAACATGAGGGAGAGAAAATGTTGACAGAATTTTCATTTTAGGGTGAACTATTCCTTTAAGGTAATTTTTGGGTTTTGCAACCTATCCAAGTTAAAGGAATAGTTCACCCATAAATGAAAATTTGCTTATAATTTACTCATGCTCAGGCCATCCAAGATGTATCTGAGTTTCTTTCATCAAAACAGAATTTAAGACTTTTAGGATTTCATTTCAGGCCTCCTCCTCTAAACAATGCAAGTGAATGTCCTCCATTTTTTGACGGTCCAAAATGCATATTTAGGGTGCATCAAAATAATCCACACGACTCCAATCGACAAATAAAGTTCTTCTGAATGCAAACGATTTATTATTTTGAGAAACAAAACAATATTTATATACTTTTTACCTACAAATGTTCACTTCTGTACATCTCCGTGACATGCGCTCATGAGAGGGATGAAGTAAGCTCGTTGGTAAGGTCACGTGTCATGTGGAGGAGGAGTCAGGAAGCGCATCATTGTTTACATTGTTTTTTTTTATTATTTATTATTATTATTCGGAAATTATTTTTTATTTTATTTGATATTGTTTTGAAATAGTTTTGGACTGTTTTGGTTTGTGAACGGCACAAGTTTCTCTTGTAAACAGTGATGCGCTTCCTGACTCCTCCATGTAAAACTTGCCATTTTACACTATTTGCAAAAACATTAGACCCTTTTGTCAGTTTGGTCTTCAATCCACATTTATTTGTTCACTGAAAGAAAGCACATCCACAACACATTATATGAAAGAGTCCAAAAAATGGTTGTGAAGAAAAAAAACTATATATAAGTATATTTAGATAATTTTTGCAGAGTGCTCCATTGGACCTCTTCTTCAAAAAGCTCCTTCACAGTTACGAACCAGCACATAACTTCCTGTGAAGAGACAAATGAAAAGACTCTATGTACAAACTATTTTGACTTGTGATCTTCGAAATTATAAGGTCAAGAGAGAGCATAAGTTTTACAGTTTGATATTACAGTGCTATAGACTACTATCATTACCAATTAAATTAATTATATATTACAGTATATAGCTTGAAATTAAGAGACTGTAAGAAAATAGAACATTGGCAATTAATATAATTCATATTCTGTATTCATGTCCTTGCCTGACCTTGCCAATGAGGTAATAGCTTAACTCTTACCTTGCAGTCTCAATAGTCATATCCACAAATTGGCAAATCTTTAAGTCTCTGCCTAGAATCTGCTTTTTTAAACCCTCAATCTCTTCCTCTGCTTTCCTCCTCTCCTCTTCTTGGCCCTCTGTAGAATAACAAGGTATAGGAGAATGAGAAAGAGACCAAAAATGAAAAGGGAACAAAATATCCACAATTCTTTAAACACACTTGTAGAGTACCTTATTTCTAATCAAAATCCAGACATATTCTACTTATTTTTCACCCATTTTAGTATCAACATTTGTACCTTTTATTTTAACAAGTGCCTCTTTTGCTTCTTCATTCTGCTTGTCCAGTTTACTCTGAATGAGGAAATAAAAAAGAAAGTCAGAGAGACAGAGAAGATGAAATTTGTTTAAAAATACAGTGAAAGATTTGCTGTTGTAATACAATATTAAGAATTCTTTAACAAATATTGAGCATTTCAACAATCATTACAAAGAGACCCAGGGCCATGTGTTTTGTAAAGAAGATTTATAATGAATGTGCAAATATACACCCAATTGTTCCTTTTCAACTTATCTTAAAAGTTGCAAAACTAGAAATACAAGATTTTAATGACATCTTTCAGATACAGCTAAAGAGAGCAACTGCATTTTATGTGTGTATGTTTGCACATGTGTTTAAACCCAGTTCTAATTCATTTTATCACTGTTGTTGACATATGTAAATATACAGTAAACTTTGGATCGGTTTACACACTGTAACAGAAAGAGAAATTGTGCCTATTTACTATGACTCATACCTCAAAATCTCAGACATACATTAAGCATTTTAAACATACTAAGATGTTCTATCTGGGATTAACGTGCAAATCAACAGAAGATCTGTTTCATTTATTGCATACAAACCACACAAGTATGAAAGTATTATGCAGTATGTATTTGAACTGTCAGTTTAAGGACAAAATGATGAGTGAAAAATCCCACAAGCAGGATTATAGATTTAACTAATAGCAAATGCACCAGTAGTGTCCAAATGTTAGATTCAACAGGAAGCCAACAAGAGTTCTGGTGATTAGGCTAAATGTTAAAAATTCAGCACGCTGTCATCACAAAACTGGTGTCACAGTACCACAACACCAAACAACATCCCCAAATGATCATTTGCATGATATATATATATATATATATATATATATATATATATATATATATGTATATATATATTATAATCATATACATGCCTTTTACGTAAATCTTTGGGGAAAACTATGTGCTTATTGCCCATTCAACTAAACAAAAGATCCAACTAAACTAAAGATTGTGCTTTACTTTTTAAAAGTGGTTTAATTGAGGACTGTACAAAGGCTGTATTGACAATATGGTTTGGATTGGCATGTTTAGTTTGTGAGTAAGCAATGAGTAAAATATGAATTGAGAATTTATTTTCCATCTGGATGGTGATCATATCATAACATTTTTAATCATATGTATAATGCAATTATACTGATCAACGATCATCTATACTACCTTCTCAGCCTGGCAGGCGGCTAGTTCCTTTTCTGAGTCAGCAGTTTGTTTCTTATGGTCTTCCTTCTGTCTTTTTAGCTGATCCCTCTGTGTGCTCACTGGGGAAATCGTTTTGCTCAGCTCGTCCACTTTCATTTTGGCTGCCACAATGCCATCCTCCTTGATCTTCACCTGTTCTGTGGTAACAGCGATGCGCTTCTTCAGGTTACGGATGTTGAGTTCCTGTTGTACGGCCTGGTAGATTACAACCAGCAGCGCACATATGGCCATGAAAATAATTGCTGACATGGCTCTCATCCTGAGGGAATAAAGGAGAAAGGAGGAAGGAGAGAGGGAGAGTAGACCAAAAGATTTCCTCTGGGGAAGCTGAGTTTGCTGTAGTTCTCTCTCTCTCTGCTGAAACTGTCAGTCAGTTCTCATGGCAGTACGCAGGTGGTTGAGACTGGCTCTACTCCGTCATGTTCACCTCAGAGGCTTTTCACTTTAAACCAACCACAGGTAACCCTACCTTACCTGTTCAACTGGGTGTGTGCAAACGATAATGTTTGTCTTTGTGTGTGTGTTAAAGAGAGGGACAGAGACTGTAAAACCTCACCACTTCCTTGATACTGTTGCTGTGAGCTCTGACGACTTTTTCACTCTCCCCACCATTTTAGCCTTTTTATGTTGTTTGTTGTAAGCAATGGAAAGAACAAATATTCAAGCACTTCCATCTTTTTCTCTCAAACAACTATACAGATAGGACTAAAACACCAGGTTATAAGCTCAGGTGTGGGTGTGTAGCATGACAAAGCTCAGCATAGTTGGTCAATCATTATAAGAGTGGTTAAACAGGATGGACTAGGACACTCAAGACTATTTGCATAATACAAACAGCACATCTTTTTTTCTTTCTTACCAACAGGTCTAACAGGTGCTCACCTACAACGCTGAGGTTTCAATGTCATACTGTGAAGGCTTGGCTCACTAGATGAAGTGACAATTATTTTGTTCATCATTTTAGCCAACTCGGCAAACTGATTGAAATATACAAATGACACGTTTCAGTTCAGGTATGGCCAAGTAGCATTGACGACTGACTACTAAACATACAAACGGAATACGCAGTACTGAAACTTTTTCTTCATAATCCTGAATCAACGTTGCGCATGCGTCACACACGTCATAATAAAGAGGTGTGCACGAGATCGCCTGTTTTTTGTTGTTGTTGTTGTTGTTTTGTTTTTTTTGTAAGTGACATTTGTTTTCCAATGTAAAGTTATAATTTGAATCTTAAATACATTATTTACTATTATGAAAACAAAAACATGTCTCTGTAAATCATTGTCAATTTTTCGTTCTTGCAGCAAACGTAAACCGATTTTTTTTAAGTTGCCTAGATTTGCAGATCTCTTGCTAGAAGTCCACAGCTTAATAAATGCTCTTAATAAGCTAATAATAAAAATGCTTACATGCTATAATGAGATCTTTCCTGTCCCATTACTTATAAATCTAGGCTATAAATGTTTCTATTATCATTTTTATTTGTATATGAATGTTTTTAATGTGTTTATTTAGTTTATTTCTTTATTTTATTTATTTTGCTCCTTTACCTTTACTTTTTGCCTATGTGACTGTGAATGTATTCATTGTTCATTCTGTGCATCTTTGAGCGATTTATTGAACATATATATTGTAGTTAATGCTTTTCAATAGCAAAAAGTGTGCACGAGATATTAAACTAAATTCCACCTCTTTTCAACAGAAATGGATCTCCTGAAAGAATCTTTTAGATTGATTATCAATGAATAAATCACACTTTATTAAATTATATTGAAATCTTCTTATGTCATAAGAATAAGCATATGTCTTGTTTTAGTCTTATTTACGCTTTTATAATATCTAATTATCAATAACGTATAAGCGATTCTTTATTTATTTATTTATTTATAAATGTTCTGGATTTATTTGGAACCATGTAAATTCAGTAAATCCATGTGAAATTAAACTGATGGCTTTTTATTGGAAGCCCATAATTAATATATAATTATAAGCCCAATAACATATATTTTTTTTATTTATTTATTTATTTATTTATTTTACATCCCGTCATTTCTTTAATTTGGAACCAAGTGGATATGGGTGATTGTTACTGTTTTTATTGATTTGCATTGATACTGTTTGTATTTTACTGTTCCTTCATCAATGCTTCCACAAAGGTGTTCAAACATTTGCGGGATGTGCACCAATGAGCTCGCAGAGTGGGCGGGGCTTTCCACAGGTGTGTTGTGTTGTAAAACCGGTTTCGTTTTCTTGTGTAGTGGTCTGTTTAATCAGTTCTCACTGCTCGGAACCATCAAACCATTCCAGGAAGGACGCGCCAGAAAAACTGACGACAGGTTATTTATTTTCTAGTTGAACTCTTTTGGAAATACCTGAATCAAACGGACAAATTCGATTTTAGCATCGATCACACATAGAACAAACATAGTTTGATTTTCAAAATAATGCCACAGCGCTCGTCTTGTGGGAGGGGTTAGTATCTGCGACAGGTAACTCTCGTCATCTATACACCTGCGACAGGTTCTGAATCCGGCTCACTTTCCTCTTTCGGACACGATCATGAAGTTACCGTTCTTGCTGTTAGGTTTTGCCTTGGTGTGTAGTATGGGCATCACTGGCTACATCCACTTCAGACGCAAACAGGAGATCCACCTGAATAAACAAGCTTCTTTTCTAGATATTAAGTTCAGAGTGTCTAGGGATGTTCTGGGAGAATATCAGGATCAGTTGATCCAATCCAATTCACTGCTGGACAAGATAAAGCAAGAGGTGGATAATCTAAGCAAAGAGCTGTCTGAAGCCAAGACCTTAGTAGGGAAGAAAATAGCAGAAGTAGATACCTGTAAAGGAGACAAGGTGAGTGGAGACGGAAAGATGAGGAGGATTTTTTAATGCAGAGTGGTCCAAAATTGGGACTGAGATATTTTTGTAGAATGCACTTTACACTTCATAACCATTTGAGAAGTTATTAGTAACGCTTTTCAATAAGGATCCATTTGTTAACATCAGTTAAAAACTTTAGTTAACATGAACGAACAATGAACAATACTTTTACAGTATTTCTTAATCTTGGTTAATGTTAATTTCAAAATATACTAATAAATTTTTAAAATCAAAAGTTGTTTTTGTTAACATTAGTTAATGCACTATGAACTAACAATGAACAACTTGATTTGTATTAATTAACATTAACTAAGATTAAGAAATGCTGTAGAAAAATAAATTGTTTATTGTTAGTTCATGGTACCTAATGCATTAACTAATGTTAACGAATGAAACCTTATTGTAAAGTGTTGCCAACTTATTTAATGAAACATTTTGCAATAAGGCAATATTCATTAATAATTTTTGAGCACATATTAATCTCGGTTAATGTTAATTTCAACACATTGTAGGACATTTTTACACTAAAATTTGCATACATTTTCTGTACATTAGTTAATGCATTTTTAACTAACAATGAACAATTATATTTTCATAAATGAACATTAACCAAGATTAAATGCTATAAAAATATATTGTTCATTGTTAAGTGGTGATACCTAATGCATTTACTAATGTTAAAAAATGTAACCTTATTGTAAAGTGATACCGTTGGTTCATTGTGTTACTGGTTTCTGTCATATTGTCTGCTCTACTGTCAGATACGTTTTTGACAAATAGTCCCCACTTGAGGAAATTCGATAGTCTAACCCTTGACTTGTGAACCAGTAAATCCTTGTCTCAAGTGTATATTGTGGCTCATAATATCCTGTCTTTTCATATATATATATATATATATATATATATATATATATATATATTATTATTATTATTATTATTATTATTATTATTATTTTTTTTTTATTATTATTTTTTTTTTTTTACTTCTCCCTTAGAAACGAATCACAGATGAAATAGCTGCTTCACAGACAGAGAAGACAAATAACCAGAGTGAGTTTATATGATCTCTTAAATTTCTCTTAATATTAGGATCTGGTTTATCTTTTAAAGCTGATATTGTCAAAGAACAATATGGAGGTAGAAAAGGGGTGCCTTGTCTTACACCTGGAGTTTAGTTCCAACTCCAGCCAAACCAGCTGATCCAGGTCTTTGAGTTGACATGAAAATCACATGCCAGTGTGATATAGATCTTCAGGACCAGGATCTAGAGCTATGGATATTTCGGATTAAATGAATTTGGCACTCATTGTAAGGCCTGTGAGAGAATACTGCCCTCCTGTGGCAATAATTGCCAGTCTCTCATCCCTTGATCAATGCAAGCTAATGATGTATATTTTTAATTCCTTGTGCATTCAAATTGGACTATGGAGTTCATCGTTGTTGGTGGTGGTGACATGGTTTCCGATGTTGTAGTGCTCATGTAATAGATTTATGTAGTTATATGCAAATATATACACTTAATATGGTTGAACCACCAATAACAAACTAATTTGTCATTTTTGTTCTGGCCTCCTTTTACAAGGAAATAATTGTAAAATATATATCAGAAGTTTTGTGGAAGACAATGCTTGTGTCAAGAAAAGAACAAACCTGCTTGTGTCAGTGAAACATTTCTCCTCTCTGACCTTTTGTGTTTTTCTCTTCCCAGATGAGATTGTCAAGGAGAAGTCCCAATGGATCGAGGAGATATCTTCTCTAAAAAGACAAATGCAGGAGTATAGCAGCCTTTGTGACTATATTGACAAGACATCTGAGGAGGGAAGGTGAGTGAATATGTGGAAAATAATTATTTGGTATGGAGCTGAAAGATTGTGTGTGATTTTAAGTTGTGGTTCATTTGGTTCAGGACTCCATAAAAAGTCAATTTAAATGTTATCAAAATAGTGAATCGATAAAGAATCCATTTTAGAAAATAAAAATGGCTGTTCCTAAGGCATATTTGTGAAACACTGAAGATTAGAATCCTGATAAACATTAGTCTCACGGAGCTAGACCTTTGACTCAAAGGCACATTGCTGCTTATTCTGGAGAAGAACCAGCCACTTAGACAGGAAGAGTCCATCTGACCAACATTATTTTTACATGTCATTTTAGGGAGGTTATGTGAAATAGATTGTACCACAAATTAATAAAAAAAAACTTGGGTGACTATTTGCACTAGGTGTAAATAGCACCTGCCACAAAGCATGGCTATTTGCACTCAAGTAGTCTGGTGGAAACACACAAACTAAAGACAAACTGCACTCTCAAGCGTCACTGTAATGGCATAGTGTGTTATGACGGAGTTGCTGCACACTTTGTTTTTTTTGTTTTGTTTTTTTTTTCACTTTTCCCCATTCTGTTTCCTGTTTCCACACTTAATATTTCCTTTAATACTATTTATAATAATAATAATAAATAAAAATGTATATAAATGTTGATTGCCTCGCAGTGATTTGACCACATTGACAGTCGGGAGTTTAGAGAAAGGTTTGATCCGGGTAAAATTAACCATGGTTTTACTATAGTAATATTGTGGCAACCATATTTTTGGGTAAAACCCATTGTTTCAATGCAATTTACCATGGTGTTACTACAGTAATATGGTGTTAATATAGTAACCATGTTTAATTTTGTGGTTACTATGATTAAACTACAAAATACCATGGTGATGCAATATAACAATACTTCTACTTGATGCAAAGAAGTTGCATTTTGTTACTATTTACACTGTGCAACTTGCCTCAGTTTTTTTTTTTTTTTTTTTTTTTTTTTTTAAATGGTGCAATAAAGTCTAAATGGTTTTACAGAAAACACTGGAATATAGAGGAAAATGTGTACAGACTCTCTGATCAGAATTTCTGTCCAACAGTAATGAGTACAAACTATTTAACAGATATACTTTTTTGTTTGTAGATATCTAGATAGCTTGCTACCAAGTGCCTCATAAAAATAAATAAACTGATAAAAAAAGCTTGCCAGATTGAGAAAAGACTTTACAGTTTTGTTTGCATTGTGCATCACAGGGTCAGTGAATGGACTGTGGGCATATTGTCTGAGTATATGACAAATGGTACATTAACTTTAAGCGGAAACAAAGCTAAAATAGTATGTTTTTAAGGAATAATTCACCCAATAAATGAAAATTCTTATTTACTCACCCTCATTTCGTTCCAAATCCACATAACTTTCTTCTGCGGAACACAAAATATTTTAAGATATTTTAAGAATGTCATGAGCATATTTCCATGACTCACTTTACATCAATTGTTGTGTGAACTATTCCTTTAAGGTTTCACTTTACTATTAATAAACATCCAGATCAGTTAATAAAGTGTATTGTAGCGAATGAATATTCACTCTCTATTAACTAAATGTTAAAGTTTTCTTCATGTACAGCCAAAAATGACATCTAGTAATGAGCTTAATTTTAAAACAAGATTTTATTAAAGGTTGTGTCATTGTAAACAGCAGGTGGAGGAGTTCCCTGTTTCTTTAACATTGCTTAACAATGCTCCTTTACTTTCCAAGGAAACTGTGTGGCATAAGTGAACAGCCAAAACCAAAGTCCGTGGAACAGAAAGAAGCTGAGGAACCGAAAGCTGAGGAACCCAAAGCTGAGGAACCCAAAGCTGAGGAACCCAAAGCTGAGGAACCCAAAGCTGAGGAACCCAAAGCTGAGGAACCCAAAGCTGAGGAACCCAAAGCTGAGGAACCCAAAGCTGAAGAACCCAAAGCTGAAGAACCCAAAGCTGAAGAACCCAAAGCTGAAGAACCCAAGTAGTTGTGGCATTAGTAAAAAGTGCAAGTGTTTTGTGTGCGAGAGAAAGAGAGATAGAAATACCACGTCAGCGACTATTGGAGAATTGTATTGGGTGGATTAGCTAAACCTGACTGCCTTGCCTGGGTTGATCTGCAGCATTTCTTAAGCAACCCTGAAAGGGCAAGGACACACACTTAGTGATATGCACACACACACACATACACTTGAATTTTTTACAGATGAGTGTCATATTCCTGTCATGTTTTATGTCAAATAAATGTCTGGTTTATGAGGGATTTTGGAGGATACTGGTGGATGGACCATCAGGTTGAGTGAAATGGCTTGTATCAGCTGAATTTCGTTGTCCTTCATCTAACACAATTCAATTATCATAAAAAAAAAAAAGGTATTTAAATATTTGTAAAATCTTTTTGAAAAAAAAAAGATTTTTTTTTAAATCTGTTCTCCCCCCCCATTTTTTTTTTATAATTAAAAAAAAAAAAAAAAGTCAAGTAATTGCAATTAAAAATGGAAAAGAAAATGGAATTAAAGTGTACAGTGAAACTTTTAAAGGGATAGTTCACCCAAAAAGGAAAATACTCTCATCATTTACTCACCCTCATGCCACCCCAAATGTGTATGACTTACTTTCTTCTGTTGAACACAAAAGAAGATTTTAAGAAAAATATCTCAGCTCTGTAAGTCCACACAATGCAAGTGAAAAGCAGCCATAACTTGAAGCTCAGAAAGTATATAATAATAATAAAAGTAACCCAAATGACTCCATGACATGGTTAAATCCATATCTTCAGAAGCAATGTGATAGGTGAGGGTGAGAAACAGATCAAGTCCTTTTTTGCTATAAATTCACTTTCATGTTCTTCTTTTGTTTTTGCCGATTTGTATTCTTCCTGCATATCGGCACCTTCTGGGCAGGGAGGAGAATTTATTGTTAAAAAAAAAAAAAAAAAAAAGAGGAGTTAAATATTCACTTCACTTCACTTTTATTGTCACACAACCATATACACAAGTGCAACAGTGGGTGAAAGTCTTGGGTGCAGTTCCGAGCAACACAGCAGTCATGACAGTGATGAGACATATACCAATTTACAATAAACATCAGATTTACAACACAATTTACATATCTAATATGCACATAATTACAACACAATACACAAATAATAATATACAATGTACAGTATACAATACATACAATACAGAACACACAGTATACAATAAAAATAGTATATATAAAATATACAGTAGGTTGTGTTGTGCTGTATTGACATTCAGGCTGTCGGTTGATAGTCAGTTGCCAGTGTGTTAAGAGAGAATATAATTTATTGATCTGTTTCTTACCTACACCTATCGCTTCTGAAGATATAGATTTAACCACTGGAGTCGTATGGGTTACTTATATGTTTCCTTTGTGGTTTTTTAGAGCTTCAAAGTTTTGGCCACCATTAACTTGCATTGTATGGACCTACAGAGCTGAGATATTCTTCTAAAAATCTTAATTTGTGTTCTGCAGAAGAAAGAAAGTCATATGCATCTGAGATGTCAGGAGGGTGAGTAAATGATGAGAGAATTTAAATATATGGGTGAACTACAGTAGTTCTTTAACTGTCCTTCATTTTTGCTTTGTTTTCTTTCTGTCCTTATTTCCCTTTTCTTTCCTGTATTAGGCTTTGTAATTATTATAACAATTTTGTTTTATGTGGTTTCAGGTTTCCTGTCTTTCTCTATGTTAACAGGAGCGAACACTGCTTTTTTGATCTTTTGTCTATATCCTGTAGTTTACCTCGCTCCGGTTTCTGTGAGTGACTGTGTGTGTGTGTGTGTGTGTGTGTGTGTGTGTGTGTGTGTGTGTGTGTGTGTCATTATGTCCCTCCCTCAGGCCTCTGCCACTCTGTGGCACACTGTAATGCATACATGCCCATTTGTATCGACCAATGGGAAAGCTCTGACCCTCTCACTGTCACTCCTTATCATCCTCACTCTGTTACCCCGGTTACCATAATTATTGTCCTGACTACAGTTAGTTTAACCAATCAGGGCCTTCAGTGGAACAGAAAAAACAGTTAGGAAGTTCTGAAAGTTGCTTACAGTGTAAAGCTTTCAGAGTCTATGTTAAATTTTAGTTGAAAATATTTTGATGTTTGGAGTGGAAGATGCTGGTTGGTTAATCTTAAGTGATCTTAAGTACAGTCACTCGACAACTGAATCTAGTCAGTTCAGCCAGTTTGCTGGGTATGTCAAATTAGTAGGAGCTTGAGGCCACATCCACACTTAATTTAGCTACGTTTATGCTTCTTATCCACACTAGAACTGCATTTATCCTCCACCAAAAACGGAGGAATGTTTTAACAGCATACTTTGGAAAATAATGACTTTAGGAAACTGAAAACAGAGATTTCAAACAAAAACATAATTGTGTGGATGTGGCCTCCTTTGAAATGCTAAAACAGAAAGGCAAAACACCAACAGCACCACCTTCTGATAAATCTTTTGCAAAACTTCTGCAATTATGGGAAACAATGCTAACCTTTTTTTTTTTTTTTTTTTTAATCACTCTGGCTGTTTTAAGAACTTTGTTTCAGCTGATATTCAACTGATTCAGAGGTATTAAAAGTACAGAAAATAACACTATATCAAAACTTCATCTGAACATATGTGAACTTCACTATTGACTATCTCTATCTGCTCCCATTTTTTCACTCTATTGTTATCTTTCTTTCTCCCTGTTTTTTCTTTGTTAACCCTCAGGCTCACAATTCGAGGGAAACAATTAGTGTCTCTCTCTTCCGCCCCATCTCATTCATAAGGTCACTGTGTACAGCAGGGTCGGTGTAGGCAATGGACAAAAGAGGGAGGGGCAGAAAGCTCAGCATCTGCTGCTTTTCTGATGTGCCAATATATTATTTTGGATTGATTTGACATTTAAGCAACATAGAAAACAACTGTTCTAGTGGTGCTTCAGCAAGAGGAAAATGATTTAATGTCATAACGTGATAAACGTCATCCAGATATCAGTGAAGAACATTAATAGATCAAAGTCGAAGAGGTGGTAATAATTATGTTCTTTTTTTTATTTAGACTGTGCTTATGAAGTTAATAAAAAATTAAAATGCCCTGAAATTATAGCATATTTAAAGAAATAATGTTAAGTAACATTTTCTAAGTTAAAAGTTACAGTGAATCATAGAGTAATATATTCTTCTTTTTGGGATACCTGGGCTGGTTGTCACAAATTTTACTCCAGTGAATATATCAGGGTATTTTTGAAAGTTTTTTAAAAGTAAATATTTGTAGGGGCACATGTCTTACATATCTTACCAACATTTCTGCCATTACTGATATTGAGTTTTTGTGACAACATATAATGTCACAATATATGTGGTATATCATCAGAATGGAACCTGTCATTAAACAGTCTATTATACAGTAGGTTTTTCAGCAAAACTTTAACAGTAAAACAATTATGAAACAAATTAATTCATGAAACAGTAAAAATAAAACTTCAAATTTAAAATATTAAATTATTTTGGCCAACAAATATATTAATTAATAAATTGTATATATTTATAGCATTTAAAACATATGTGACAACCTGCCCTGACCTGGCTTTTTTTAATTTATTTGTATTTATTTTTTGTATCCTTGTCTTTAGAGTACAGTTCAACATTTTGGGTAAAATCTACCTTCACAATAGTTGACCCTTGCCTAAATGTATAGCATGGTTTTATTGTGTTCACAACAAAAGAAAAAACATTTTAATAGGGTTTTGCACTTGATACATACTGTACAAAGCTTGAGAAAACACATTTGTGTCATTGGAATTTTGGTTTTGAAAACCTCATTACTGAGATATAGGCCTTGTGACAACTTCCATGTGTGACAACTAGCCCCGAACTCCCCGTTTTGTGTGATCACCTGTCAATTTCTGAGAGAAAGAGGGTAAACGTGAAGTCAAAAATCATACAAATCATAAGCCATGCCATAATGTTGTAATAAAGGTCACTTTACTTAGTCCAACATAAGAACTAAGAAACATGATTAAAAAACAGTATTTTTGCACAACAACAAGGTTTTGAACCTGGGCATCCTCACAGTCATTCATGGCTTTAAAATAAATCCTCATGAAAATTAGAATATGAAACAATTTATCAAAACTCTTAAAAGATACTTTGCATCATTGGAAAGGAAGAGGAGAGAGAGAGCTCATCATTCCATGAAGACTGAACAGATGGTTGCTTGGGAGGCACGAAGTAAGCAACTGACTGGATTGGGTCACATTTAGAGTTCTGTAAGAGATAATACAAATGGATGTCAAGTGAGGAGAAAAGGGGGGTTACACAGAGAAGGGAATAGAACACAACAAACAGACTTGAAACTAAACTGGATATTACAGCTTTTGTTTTACTGCAAATTTGCTTGCCAGTAAGGCCCTTTTGGGTAAAGAGTATTTGATATAAACCTATTTAACCTAATAAATCATATGCTTCTCTTTATAGTATGTGTTAACTGAATCAAATCTCACTATACAGTGATTCATTTCTTTCTTCCTGTCATAAAAAAGGTGTTTAAAAATTATTCCTTCAAAGGTTTTTATTGACCTGCATGATGATTCATGTCAATGTTGAAATTGTTGTTATAACTGTTCCTTGAATGACATATTATTCATTATACAGTTACTAGCCCAACGTTGCTTAACTATGGCATGGGGCAGTTGTAATATTATTTGCATGCTTTTCATGGATATCTCCATGATGTGAGTTCATGATTAATATTACTCAAGGTCCAAAAGTCAGAGACCATTTAAAAAAAAACAATTTTTGTTGTTGTTTTTTATTTGAAATGTGTGACTCTTAAAAATAGGCTAATATATGTATATAAACTCAGCAAAAATGAAACGTCCTTTTACTTTCAAGTGCTTTTATTTTCAGCAAACTTAACATGTGTAAATATTTGTATGAACATAAAGACTCAACAACTAAGACATAAACTGAACAAGTTTCACAGACATGTGACTAACAGAAATTGAATAATGTGTCCCTGAACAAAGGTGGGGTCAAAATCAAAAGCAACATTCAGTATCTGGTGTGGCCACCAGCTGCATTAAGTACTTCAGTGCATCTCCTCCTCATGGACTGCACCAGATTTGCCAGTTCTTGCTGTGAGATGTTATCCCACACTTCCACCAAGGCACTTGCAAGTTCCCGGACATTTCTGAGGGCCCTAGCCCTCACCCTCCGATCCAACATGTCCCAGACGTGCTCAATGGGATTGAAATCCGGGCTCTTCGCTGGCCATGGCAGAACACTGACTGAATCACGCACAGAATGAGCAGTATGGCTGGTAGCATTGTAATGCTGGAGGGTCATGTCAGGATTAGCCTGCAGGAAGGTACCACATGAGGGAGGAGGATGTCTTCCCTGTAACGCACAGCGCTGAGATTGCCTGCAATGACAACAAGCTCAGTCTGATGATGCTGTGACACACTGCTCCAGACCATGATGGACCCTCCACCTCCAGATCAATCCCGCTCCAGAGTACAGGCCTCGGTGTAATGCTCATTCCTTTGACGAAAAATGCGAGTCCGACCATCACCCCTGGTGAGACAAAACCGTGACTCATCAGTGAAGAGCACTTTAAGCCAGTCCTGTCTGGTCCAGTGAAGGTGGGTTTGTGCCCATAGGTGACGTTGTTGCCGGTGATGTCTGGTAAGGACCTGCCTTACAACAGGCCTACAAGCCCTCAGTCCAGCCTCTCTCAGCCTATTGTGGACAGTCTGAGCACTGATGGAGGGATTGTGCGTTCCTGGTGTAACTCGGACAGTTGTTGTTGCCATCCTGTACCTGTCCCGCAGGTGTGATATTCGGATGTACCCATCCTGTGCAGGTGTTGTTACATGTGGTCTGCCATTGAGAGGATGATCAGCTATCCTTCCTGTCTCCCTGTAGCGCTGTCTTAGGCATCTCACAGTACGGATATTGCAATTTATTGCCCTGGCCACATCTGCAGTCCTCATGCCTCCATGCAGCATGCCTAAGACACGTTCACGCAGATGAGCAGGGACTCTGGGCATCTTTCTTTTGGTGTTTTTCAGAGTCAGTAGAAAGGTCTCTTTAGTGTCCTAAGTTTTTATAACTGTGGCTTTAATTGCCTACCGTCTGTAAGCTGTTAATGTCTTAATGACCGTTCCACAGGTGCATGTTCATTAATTGTTTATGGTTTATTGAACAAGCATGGAAAACATTGTTTAAACCCTTTACAATAAAGATCTGTAAAGTTATTTGGAATTTTACAAAATTATCTTTAAAATACAGTGTCCTGAAAAAGGGACGTTTCTTTTTTTGCTGAGTTTATATATATATATATATATATATATATATATATATATATATATACAAATACATACATATATATATATATATATATATATATATATATATATATATATATATATATATATATATATATATATATATACACTATATTGCCAAAAGTATTCGCTCACCCATCCAAATAATTGAATTCAGGTGTTCCAATGAATATGTATATATATATATATATATATATATATATATATATATATATATACTGTATATACTGCATTTCCTTGCTTCAAATAAAGCACACAAAATGATCGATATTTAGAACATTCTCATATCTTGCTGTATAACATGGATCATCAGGTTTTGCACAAACTTGTGAAGTTCTTACCAGCTCGAGTGCATGCTGATATTAAAGCAAAAGGAGCAAAATATATTAAATTATAAGAAATTCAGAAATTCATGTTAATTATGTATCATCCAAATCTTGTGCTGATAATAGAATTTGTAACTTTAACCATACTACTCTACATTATAAAAGAATGCAAAACAGAAGCATCTTTATTAGTGTTCTCAGACATTTGGGCAACACTCTAAATTAAAAGACTAATACTTCATACCATGCATTTGTGGGCAAAGCATACAGCAAAAGTAACTGAACAACTCCAATTACTCTTACTCCACAAATACTAATACATCGTTTGTTATCCATTTCAAAAAGACTCTTTAATGGACCAACAAGTGGTCCATTTATACAGTATATCAACCATGTTTCACATGCAAACAAAACTGTTTACATGTTCAACGGTGCAGAGCAAAAGGCAATAATATATATATATATATTTTGTTATTTTTATTTTTTATTTTTTTTATTCAGTCAACCAAACATTACATTATTCATCATTAAAGACAAACAAAAACGCATTTTAACTTCATGCATTTAGTCTATGACGAACATATCCTATTCCTCACAAGTATTGCATGGAGGTGAGCACAGCCACATAGTACTGTATTGGCATTACAAAGAACTATGATTTAGATAGATGTCTGAACTTGATAAAGGGATGTCTGTGCGACCTCCCCGTTGCCCTCTGTGTGAGTGTATGTGTGAAATCACATCTATTGATCAGCCTAATGCAGGGGGAAGAGCCACAGGCAAGGTGATGAATGCACTCTTAATTAACCTCTGTGAGCGTGTTTGTCTGTGCGCTGGGGGTTTAGGAAAGGTGATAAACTTTGGTCAGGGGTGTATAAATACACCCATCCCAGCTGCAACTTGTGACACAGCTAAGCTGACATTACATCAGCTATCAATGCTAACAGAACACACTTCTAACAGATTTACATTAACATGGCAAAAAAATACAAATGAAAAATGAAAAATGAAAAATTATGAAGATCTGAAGTAGCGACCAAGGACTGGAGCATCAAAACAGTGAGTATATTGTGTGGCATGAGTATCTGTGTTGAAAACCTAATATATGTGTGTGTGTCATATGAAATCTGAATGGTTTCTTGAGGTCTGCATGTTTATCTATTTTTAAAAAATTCTTAATTACCTACAGTATGTGTGTGTGCAGCATTTTATTACAATTGCTGAATTCTCTTTAAATGTCTATTTGAGAGGTCCTTGGCCATTGTCCTAGTTCATACATCCATTGTTTTAAACACAACATACTTTGCATCTTTGCTTTTGCTTTTGAATCAGTTTTTCCTTGTTTTGTCACTACTGACTGAAGCACCATAGTCTGTCATATCATAGCTTTTATACTATCTTACTCTTAATTTCTGACCATTCTTGGTGTCTAATGTCTGAACATATTTTGTCATTTTAACATATCCCTCTCCTCTTTCAGACACTGTGTTACCTGATGTTGAGGTCCTGACAGGTCAGGGGCTGTTTGATATGTTTGATATTCGGTTGCTTTCCTTATATCATGTCAACTAAATATCAGACATATTCCTACAGAATCTGGCACAAATCGTCACATTCAGTGCCTCTCTTCGCTACATCCTCTTGGGTCATCCAAGAAATCTTTCAGTATTTACCTATTGCATCTTTTTCTACACTATAAAAATTGGTAACCTATAGTTGTTACCATAAGGAGCTATGTATGTTGGTGTAACCTAATGTATTCAGGTTGATTCAGAGATGTTAAATGTTTTTTTTTTAATGTTGCCACATGAAGCACATTTTTTAGGTTCACTTTTTTCAGTGTAGTGTTTGAGCTATAAAATATTACTTTAGAATGCATAGAGTAGGACATGCAATAAAAGCTTAATTTGTCATTGTAAATGTCAAACCTTATGTTTAGTTTCATGTTTTTAAATTTTTAATTGCATGCTGATGGTAAAACTTTGTTCTAGTTGTCTGTTTTAACTTCTTTCTTTTTAATACCTTTTCAAAGTACTTAACAAAAATAAAACTAGTAAATCTTAAATTTTAGCACATTTATATGCTTAATAAGCCAAGACGTGTAAGATTCTGTAAACGCCTTTAATGGCTTTCCTTAACCAGGGTAAGTTCATAAACAGTTTCAGCAAAAAAACGATCGGAACAGAGATTTTTGCCCATAACCCCAAATTCGCATTGCATGTAAACATGTGCAAGTGTTGTGTGCATACCTATTTACATTTTGATGTCAAAAGCAGAGAATAATCCAATGATTTCAAGTCTCATGTAAATGCAAGTTTCTTGCTTTGAAAACAATGGATTTGGAAGCTGATTTTAGGTAGTTATCAGAATATTGTTGTGCATGTAAAGCACTACTGAAGTTAAACAACTGTGTCATCTGCAATTGTTTGTGGATGGAGGTAGAAAACTGGAACATACATACAGTAAAATTTTGAGCTGTTGCGAGAGTGTACAGTATGTCAGTGCAGTGATAGCCAACCTATTAGCTAATATGACTGGTAATGTCAACATTTGTTACTTCACTCATCTTGGGTTACCCAATTACTGAAATAACAATCATGGTGTCCTTTACATAACTCTTTATCTTAAATGTATAGCTCACCCCAAAATGAAAATTCTCTCATCATTTACCCTCATGCCATCACAGATGTGTATGACTTTCTTTCTTCTGCAAAACATTTTTAAAAAAATATTTCAGCTCTGTTGGTCCTCCCAGTGAATGGTGACCTAAACTTTGAAGGTCCACAAGGGACATAAAGGCAGCATAAATGTAATCAGTACAACTCCAGTGGTTAAATCAATGACTTCTGAGGTGATATTTTTTATTTAACCTCTATTTAAAATTATATGATAGGTGTGGGTGGGAAACAGATCAATATTTAAGTCTTTTGTTACTGAAAATCTACACTTTCACATTCTGGTGAATCCCAGGGCACTTCTCGTAAAGAGTAGGGGTGTAACCCTGGTGCCCTGGCCAATTTTCCCCCATTGGCCCTTATCTATCATGGCCTCCTAATATGATGTATTAGCTGTTAACCTGTACGATCAGCACTGGTGCCTCCCAGGGATGTGTGCTCTCCCCACTACTCTTCTCCCTGTATACCAATGACTGCACTGCCATGGACCCCTCTGTCAAGCTCCTGAAGATTGCTGACGACACCACTGTCATCGGCCTCATCCAGGATGACGATGAGTCTGCATACAGAAAGGAGGTTGAACAGCTGGCTGTCTGGTGCAGTCAAAACAACCTGGAGCTGAACACACTCAAAACAGTGGAGATGATAGTGAACTTCAGGAGGAACACCTCAACACTGACCCCTGCTCATTATTCTGAACAGTGCTGTGGCAGCAGTGGAGTCATTCAGGATCCTGGGCTCTACCATCTCACTGGACCTGAAGTGGGAGACCCACATTGACTCCATTGTGAAAAAGGCCCAGCAGAGGTTGTACTTCCTTCACCAGTTGAGGAAGTTAAACCTGCCACAGGTGCTGTTAATCCAGTTCTACTCAGCAGTCATTGAGTCTGTCCTCTGCACTTCAATAACTGTCTGGTTTGGTTCAGCTACTAAATCAGACATCAGAAGACTACAAAGGATAGTTCGGACTGCTGAACAGGTTATTGGTTGCCCCCTGTCCTCCTTAAAGAACTGTACACTTCCAGAGTGAGGAAAAGGGCTGGAAAAATCACTCTGGACCCCACTCACCCAGCCCAATACCTCTTTGAACTGTTGCCTTGTGGCAACATTTTGTGTGTGTATTTCTAGATATACTTATATTTTCTATTTGCTTTTTATTTTTATTCTGTTTTTTTTTTTTTTTTTTTTATTATCTCTGTCTTGTTGTTGTATTGTTTGTGCACAGGAAGCTTCTGTCACCAAGACAAATACCTTGAATGTGTAAGCATAGTTGGCAATAAAGCTCATTCTGATTCTGATAATCCCCATCCATTAATTGGCTGTATCACTTTACTCTCTCCTCTCCACCAATTGTTTCAATGATGTCACTTTTCCCTACAGCCACCATATTTGTGACCATCAGTGGGAGGAAACAATGGAAAAACACCCGAGAAACGATATCAAGAAAAACATCAAAAATTACTTTTGATCCATGCCAAGCGCCAGGAAAAGTTCATACAGGTCTGAAGACAGCACAAATATGACCAAATTTAACTTTCATGGAAATATAAAGATATTTTAACCACGATTCATCTCTGTACGCCGGCAGGTTTGATGTGTGACCGGCGAGTACACACACCCACCGGTACATCACCTTAAACATCTCTCATTCAGAAATAACAAATGTTTTTGTGTTGTTTTCTGGCCTGATTTAGTCACAGTATTAAAAAACGTGTGATGATCCAATCTGTATGAAGAGCTTCTTTTAACTCCTGAAGGTTTTTGTCGCATCTCACTGTCAGGAATGCAGAGACGCTCAGGACCCAAAAGCAGAGTTAAAAAAAAAATGCATTTATTAATACAAACACAAAGGGTAAAAATCAAACCAAAACTCCCACAAGGGGGAAAAACAATAAACAAACTACCCCGAAGGGAAAAAACAAAGGAAATATAATCCAGGTCTTGGGCAGAGGGTAACAGAGAATCAGGACTGACTGGACCAAACAGGATTGGGACTAGAAGCAAGACCAACTGGAAACACAAAACACACAAGACTGGAAACAAAGTGAACTGGCACTGGACAGCAAACACGGGGAGACTAAAATAGGGAGAGAAATCAAACAGGTTAACAGGGGACAGGTGAGGCAAATAAACTAATAATTAGCAATCAAGGAGGCGGGGTATAACGTAAGACAGAGATACACACGGCGATACAGAAACAAAACAAAGCCACAAGCTCTCACAAGACAAAAAACCCGAATGGCATGAGCGCACATCATCAAGAGCAATAAGGCAATATACGCCCATGCCAACTGACAAGCAAGACGAGAGAATGCGTAGCAACAGCATACAAAGCGATGCCACACATTCTCACACTAAACAAAACCTGAGCAAACGCCACGTGATGCATGCAACAGGTGACAAAAACAAGACAGGACACCTGTGCGAGAGTTCGGCCACACACAAACCCGAAATCTCAGACCGAAGTGACCGAATCTCAGCACAACGTGAAGACAGCTCGCGACCCTGGCACTCAGCGCAATGCAAGTGCGATGCCAGGAGCACCCGTGTTTGCGAGAGACAGACATAAACTATTGATGTGAGTGCATGCTGCCAAGATGCCATAAACGCGATGCACCCATGTCAATAACAGACAGACATGGAGCATGAGTGTCCAGATCCCAACACAGACCGAAACCGAACCAGACAGGAAACAAGACAGACGGAAACAAGACAGACGGAAGAGAGCATGGCAGGTAATACAACCGAAACCATGCGCTCACACAAAGACAGGGAAACAAATAGAATAATATTAGCGTAGATGCCATTAAATTTATTGCAGAGTTATAGATCATGATAAATGTTTCTGGTTCTGGCAGACCTAACTAAAGCAGCCTAATTGTGAGTTGATGGATAAATTAGGTGTATGCCTGGCTAAATAGATGAGTCTTTAGTCTAGACTTAAATTGAGTGAATGTGTCTGTGTCCCGAACAGTGTTAGGGAGACTATTCCATAGTTTAGGAGCCAAATAGGAAAAGGATCTACCTCCTTTTGTGGATTTTGATATTCTAGGAACAATTAACAAGCCAGAATTTTGCAATCGTAATGAACGTGATGGAATATAGCATGGTCACTTAAGTACTGCAGAGCTAGACCATTCAAAGCTTTGTACGTAGTTAAAAAAGTTTTTTTTTAATTAATATTACATTTAACAGGTAGCCAATGTAACAATGATAAAATAGGGCTAATATGATCATATTTCTTGGTTCTAGTCAGCACTCTGGCTGCTGTATTTTGAACCAGTTGAAGTTTATTTATTGAACTTGCAGGACATCCTCCCAGTAATGCATTACAATAATCTAGTCTTCATGAATCCATAAATTAGTTTTTCGGCATCAGCAACAGAGAGCATGTGTCATAACTTAGCAATATTTCTGAGGTGGAAGAATGCTGTTCTACAAACATTGGAAATTTGATTTTAAAAGGACAGATTGGTATCAGTTATAACACCTAAGTTCTTCATTGTAGAAGATGATGTAACAGTATATCCATTGAAAGTCAAATATTTTAGCAGCTTATTTTTAAAGGTTTTAGGTCCAATAATTAGTATGTCTGTTTTGTCAGAATTGAGTAGAAGGAAATTTCTGGCCATCCAGTCTTTGATTTCATTGATACACTCTGCTAATTTGGAAAATTGTGAAATTTCGTCTGGTTTCGAAGAAATATAAAGTTGGGTATCGTCGGCATAACAGTGGAAACTTATTCCACGATATCTGATAATATCTCAAAGGGGAAGCATATATAAGGAGAAAAATAGAGGCCCTAAAACTGATCCCTGTGGCACTCCATACTTAACTTTTGTTTGATTTGACAATTCCTCGTTTACATAGACAAAGTGGTAGTAGTCTGCTAAATAGGACCTAAACCATGCTAATGCAAACCACAAATGCCAACATTATTCTTAAGCCTATTCAGAAGAATGTCATGATCTATGGTGTCGAAGGCAGCACTAAGATCTAAAAGCACTAAAAGAGCCGTGATCAGATGTGTCACATTTTCTTGTGTTTTTGTTCATGTCTTTTATTTTGAAAACTAAGTTCCTGTTTCTGCCAAGTTTTCATGTGTTTTGATCTTATTGGTTCCTTGTCATGTTACTGTCATGTGACCCTCTTGTTCCACTGTGTTTATTAGTCCTGTCTCTTCATTGGTCTATGTTTAATAGTCTTGTTATCAGTTCTGTTTTATCATTGGTTCTTGTTTCATTGCCTTGTTTTCATGTTCATTAGTTTAGTCTTGCCATTGGTTGTCTCTGTCTTGTAGTTGCCCATGTTCATGTGTTTAAGCCCTCATGTTTGCCATTGTCATTGGTCAAGTCAAGTCAAGTCAAGTCATTCATGTTTGTTTTGTTTTGGGTTCAAGTTTTTGGATATCACTCATATAAATAAACTGCACTTGGGTTCTCACACTTCATCGTCTTCGTCTGCTCCTGTGTCTTCAGCCTGCCTACACATTACAAGACAAGAGCAAGTCATTTGTAACTGTGATAAGTGCAGTCTCTGTACTGTGATGGGGCCTAAATCCTGACTGAAATTGTTAATATATACTATTTCTCTGTAGTAATGAACATAGTTGGGAGGACACTACCTTTTCTAGTATTTTTGACATAAACAGGAGATTTGAAATTAGTCTATAACTAGCCAGTTTTCCAGGATCAAGCTGTGGCTTCTTAAGCGGTTTAATAACTGCCATTTTAAAGTTTCTTGGGACATGTGTCAAAGAAGACTCTTGCAGTTAGATGATTATAAACTTTCTTCTTCTGTGGGGTCCACCTGAGCTCCAAACTTTCGGTGAGACGTAACGCATGCAGGTGATGTCAAATGATACATATATCTATAATATATATATATATATATATATATATATATATATATATATATATATATATATATATATTTTTTTTTTTTTTTTTTTTGCTTCAGTCAATACATAATTTTTTCACCATTCATTCATGTTTCTTCTACACTTCCCACATCCAAAAGCCATTAAAAATAAATGGATGCAATGACTTTTTGTAATTTCATTCTAAGATCATAGCTTTTTTCCTGACTAGGACGTATTTCTCAAAACTATACATACTTATCTGAAACTTCAAACATTTATGACAAAACACTCGTGATCTTCATTATCTCAGTCAGTTTGGTTTGTGTTCAGGTTATAGATTTGAGAAACGTGTCTTGGGAAAAATTTTAGTTCAGCATTTGTAGTTCTTATCTCTTGGGGGGAAATGTAACTATTTAAAGCTGTAAGTTTTCATGTACACTAAAAAAGCATAATTTTAAGCTCATTTCAATTTCACAATAAAATTCCATAAAATTGAATGTAGTAATCTTTAAGTAAAATATTTTTATTCAACTTAAATAGTTTAAGTTTTAATAATTTAATTTTGTTCAAAATTACACAATGCAACTTTATTTTGATTAAATGAACACAATATCAAATAATTTCTGAATGTATATTTACATTAAACTGAGTTGAATGAAAATATTAAAACACGTGAGAAATACAGTAAAATATTTCCCAGGGATTCAGCTTTGTAAAATAAGAGGTACAGTATAAGGAAAATAAAATCACATTTATTCTTCCTCAGTGTCAATGAATACATTCTGAATATTTTTTTTTTTATCATAGTACATTGGTAGTTCATGATAAGCAGATGGCACATGATGAGTTCTTTTTATTCTTTTTTTTTTTTAATCAATAGCAGAAAAACTTCTTCTGGATACATTTTGTTGTACAAAGATAGTTATCTCTAACTACTGTAGGGCTTTACTTGTTGTTTAGATCAGTGTTACTATCAGAAATAATTAATAATTAATAATTATTTCTGTAGTTATTAATTAATATTTAGATTAATCAGTTGAATCTAACTCATTAAAACCTCATATGGGGCTCCAGTAAATGTAGTGCGCTACGTTTAGGAGCAAGTTTGGTTATTAGCAATAATTAATAATTATCAAAGATAATTATTAATTATTAAAATCAATAGAACATTGATGAGAATCAATGTTAGTTTTTTTTAATCCTTTAAAATCAACAATTATCAAAGATAATCGTTAATTGTTAACATCGATGAAACATTAATTAAAATTAACACTAGCTTATTGATCCTTCAAATTCAACAATCATCAAAGATAATTATCAATTATCAAAAATCAATAGAATATTAATAAGGATTAATGTTGACGAGGCACCACCCTGGAATCAGGGACTAATAACTAGATAGTAAAACAGTCTTAATATTAGATTGTTTTCTTAGGAAAATCGACATCCGAAGAATATCGATTTTCGGGGAAAAAAAACAATGAATGAAGGTTTGAATCCGAGCACTGACATCCCGTCAGCATGACACAGGCGTATGCAAAACAAACCAAAACACTTCTCTTTGTAATATAAACAAAGTTTATTTATGCAGTAATATCAATTAATAATTAATACAATGCAGTCAATAAACTTCCGACTTACAACTACAAACTAAACAGTGACATGATTAGATATGGAAATCAAAATAATCCTATAACACATAAGGTGTCTGTGTGACAGTGTGTGTGTGTCAGTGTGGTTAGTACGAGAGAGAGAGAAAGAGAGAGAGAGAAGTGACAGCCCTAAAGCCGATTTCGCGATAGTGGGAGAGAAAGCAGCTCTCAGTTTATCACTCAGAGATGTGGTTTTACGAGCCGGGTATTTGCACAATACAGCAAAACAAATTTGTGATAATTAATACCCTGAGTATTAATAATGAGCGGACATGGTGGTCCATAAACTGTACAAGCAAAAACCTTGAAACACAAGAATAACACACTATAATATTCTATCTCTGCCCAGACGTAAACCTCTTACTTGAATCGCATGAGGACACAGGTAGAATGTGTTTTCCTCCGTCCTATAACTCTGACCCGGTTCCTTGAGGCTCGGGTGATGACGGGAGGCCGTTTCCTCGCTCTGTTGGCGGGCGGTACGGCTGTTGATTCTCGGCGGGCCGGCGGAGAAATCAGAAATGTCAACTTGATTGAAGATGGAAGAGAAATCTTTAATCTCTTCACTTCTGTAGGCAAACGGATGAAGATGCGAATTGCTCGGCGGGCTCCTTCGGATCCGTTAGAGTGTTCGGTTGAACACAGAGTAATCTCAACTCGTCCAGCGAGATGGAGATTGTATGGCCACAGTTTCAAGTCGGACATTACTTCCTTGTGCCACGAGGTTGCACCTGAGAGCAGCAAAGAGCTGCGTCCACACGCTGCAAACAAAGTCGCTGGAAGTGAATTCTGGAAGCATTTCAGAGGTATTTCAACTCCTGATGATGTCATGGTTTGAGGTGATGTTCTGTTGTGTGCCTCATCCAATAGGAGTTGAGAGTTTGATCCTTTAGTGAGCAAGGCTTCATGGATTTGTAGTCTGTTTTGGACTCCCTTTGTTTGATTTTGGTGCGATTTTTAATCAGTAAGATTTACGACTTGGAAGGTGGGGGCCTGAGTTAGGTTTTTACGACTGTTAGGCCTGCCTTTGACTTCTATCTGAATACATGAGGCCCAACACTACTAATCTAATAAATACATAAATATATGTCAATATAACATAATAAGAATACAGTACATAAAGTATGTTAAAATATGTTATGGAGAAATAACACACTCTGAGAGAAATGCAAAACATTTTATTTAGCTATTTTGTTTTTGTTTTTTTGTTTTATAAGCTATCACTTACACTAAACACAAATAAAATATTTGCATGATTGCCTCATTCAGAGATAAGCTACACGTTTTCATTCTCTATTGAGCTAAAGCATTTGTGGGCATTGTTGCGTTTGTGCTGCTGCCTTTTGCATCACCTCCCGTGTCATGTATAGTAAGTGCTTGCGAAAAAGAGGTGGCAAGATTGCAAAAAAGTGATGTAAAATGTGGGGTCGCTTGTATTGGGGTTGTGGTGGCTGACCTTGGTGCCCCCTCAAAAAAAATTGCATGATGCTGCTGGCTTGGCCCACCTTGGCAACCCCACCCCTGCAACTGTTCAGCCCACCCAGAGGGTCCTATTGCCCGCCTTACATCTTAATGCTGGAAGCGGGCCTGTCCAGAAACTCTGTTTTTTGGGAGGACACAATCCCATGTAAAGCTATCAAAGAGCCACATGCGGTATCCAGGCTGACATCCACAAACCGTGTTATTTTGGTATGTACATGATGAAATAATCACTGCATGCTCTGTCAGAGACACATTGAAAGAATGAGAGAAAAGGCAGAGTAAGCACCTAAACAAAACTAACACATCAACATTTTCATTAGATATTAATATATGACTTCATTAGAAAAGTAATAAAAAGAGAAGATCATCAAAAAAAAAAATGTATGCCTACTACGCTTGTTGCATTTCTGGCATCTGAAGCAGTTCGGAAAATAATTCATCTTGTTTTGATAGGTCCCTTCTGTACATTTCTTACATTGTGACATAATGCCGCTGGAGCATTTCTTTATCAGCTTATACCCTAAAGAAATAAGAGTAGAGATAATTTAATTCAATAGAGCTGAATCAAACATTAGTGGCAGAAACAAATATTAGTGGCAGTTTTTGGTCAAACCTGATGTGTGCAGGTTAATTTAGTCATATGTGTTACCACATGATGTACAATATTTTACTGTACCTTACTGTATATATACTGTATATATACAGTTGAAGTCAGAAGTTTAAATACACTTAGGTTGAAGTCAATAAGACTCATTTTTTAACCACTCCACAGATTTCATATTAGCTATTAAACTATAGTTTTGGCAAGTCGTTTAGGACATCTACTTTGTGCATGACACGATTAATTTTTCCAAAAACTGTTTACAGACAGATTGTTTCACTTTTAATTACTATATCATAATTCTAGTGGGTCAGAAGTTTACATACACTAAGTTAACTGTGCCTTTAAGCAGCTTGGACAATTCCAGAAAATGATGTCAAGACTTTAGACAATTAGCCAATTGGAGTCAATTGGAGGTGTACCAGTAGATGTATTTTAAAGCCTACAAAATGTTTGACCCTAGTTAATCAATTTAAAGGCAATCTACCAAATACCAAATAAGTGTATGTAAACTTCTGACCCACTGGGATTGTGATGAAAGAAATAATAGCTGAAAGAAATAATTCTCTCTATTATTATTCTGACATTTCACATTCTAAAAATAAAGTAGTGATCCTAACTGAGCTAAGACAGGGAATGTTTTCTACGATTTAATGTCAGGAATTGTGAAAAACTGGTGTATGTAAACTTCTGACTTCAACTGTATATATAGTATAATTGAATAAATAATCAGTGAGTAGTGTCTGGCTCTGAAAATAAATTGTTACTGTACATTTGACAGTATTTTTATATGAAACTGTGCTTTAGTACATAATGCTCAATTCAATGTACTGTACCTGGAGCACATTTATCACAGCAGAACCCCTCATGCCAGTATTCATTTTTGAAACATTCCCTTTTGTTGCTGGCACTACGCTGCCCCACCGAAACTCCTGCAATCTGTCGTGAAAGTTCAACAGTTCAGACAAAAAACAACACAGGAAGCTGAACTTTTGTCTTGGTATGTCTTAACTGGATTACAGTATGTCATCAATGGGCTGACTCTTGAAACTTGACATAGCCTGCTATGTCTCTGTTCTCTTATGAATAACTGAACAATTACACAACATATGCTGATATTTGTGAATGTAAAATAACTGCTCTTTATTCAGACTCACCACCAGAAGTATCAAAATGTGAAGTGAAAGTTTTCTCACATGTTTTCCTTGGCTATCTTCCATGGATGTTAAATGGTATGCAATAATTCCTTCGGGAAAAATTAAGAATAGTGTATTATGTTATTAGGTATATACAAATATTTCAATTTTGAAAGAAGCAGCTAGTCAATTATATTACTGTAATTGAACTTGTCAGGGTTTTGCAGAGAATCAACAGAGGCTCAGGACACAAACGCAGAGTTGAATGAAGTTGGGAATTTATTCATTCAAAAAGGCAAAAAAACAAACATAAACTACCCTATAGGGGAAATAAATAATCCAGGCTGGGGCAGAGGCAAGCTAAACCCATATTGAATCCAAATGGTGGATTTGTATACAGTATTCTTTGCATTTTGTTACTTTGGGCTGATTGAGCGACCATCCAGCCAATTACAAGTGAGTTTCATGAGCCGAAACTACCCTTACGGAATAGGCCGTTAGTCAGACAGTCTAATCAACGCGGCTCCATTCATTTCTACAAAGTTGCTTTCAAAAATGCTCATTTATGCATGTTTTTTATTGGCACTGATGTTGATCTAAATTAATAATCTAGAGATGAGGAACACACAACCGAGAGTTATTTATCAGCATATCATTCTTGATTGGCAGCATTACGTGAAATGCACTGCAAAAAACAAAAACAAACAAAGGACAATCCTTCTTTTAAGCACACATTGTAAGTGGAGTTTATATCAGCGCACGAGTCTCCATTAACTTTTTACATTATGTTTGTGAGGTAATAGTTTGATCGGTTGTTTTGACCAATTTAGCAGATTGCTAGATCTGTGTTAAGTATGTAAAGCTATTTTTAATATTAGCTCCTTTTTTAACTCTTGGTGTGCAGTCGACAGACTGTAGGAAAAAATATATATCTGCTGTGTTCTTAGAACACTTAAGCATTTTACTGAAGTCAATAGATATGTCGACACACTTTTTTATAGATGAAAACGTACGGACATTATTGAAACTCATAATTATTTTAAGACTATTAATGTTGTCTTTTGATAGAATTCATGCTCAGCAGCTCACAAACTGTAGGGAAATTACAGATTTTCTTTGTTCTTCTAATGCTTAAAACCTCAATAAAAGTCTCTTTGTAGGTCTGTAGACAAATGTTCTTTTGATCGATGATCCAGTGATTAACTAATTTCACATAAATCACTCATTTGTCACCTTCTGGCATCACCCGAAATGGTCACTGAATGATTAAATGGATCTGAAAGAATTTTGATGAACGTAGTCAAAATACTCGAGTCACTTGGATACATTTAAATTCCACAATGCACAAGCACAGAGTAAAAAATACAATTGTGCACATGTACAATTGTCATTATTGTAATTGTTTAAATAATTTATTCAGGATCAGCTTGTGCTCAGTCTTTTATTGTCATGTGTGAAACAGAAGCAGAACCCCCCCCCCACACACACACACACACTTTTAAAATGAATGCCACGCCCCTGGGAAGAGGTAACAGGTTACAGGACCAACCGGACCGAGTAGGGATCATAAACAGGACTGACATGAGACAAGAAACAAGACGAATTGGCACTGGACAGCACGCACGAGGAGACCAAAATAGGGAGAGAAATCAACAGGTTAACAGACGGCAGGTGTGACTAAAAAACTAATAATAGGCAAACAAGGAGGCGGGGTATGACTCAAAACTGAGAGACACGCGGCAATACAGAAACAAAACAAAGCCACGTGCTCTCACAAGACACAAAACACTCGAATGGCATGAGCGCACATTGCTGAGACAGTAAGGCAACATACACTCATGCCAAACAACAGACAAGACGAGGGAATGCATAGCAATGCCAAACAAAGTGATGCCACGCATTCCCACACTAAACAAAGCCTGAGCGTACATCGCGAGGCAAACGCCACGCGATGCACGTAACAGGCGACAAAAACAAGACAGGACACCTGTGCGAGAGCTCGGCCACACACACACCCGACACCTTAGACTGAAGACAGCTCGCGACCGAGGTGCATAGCACAACGCAAGCGCAACGTGAGGCGCACCAGTGTTCGCGAGAGACAGACATAAATTATTGATGTGAGTGCATGCGGCCAAGATGACATAAGTGCAATGCACTCACGCCAATAACAGACAGACATGGAGCATGAATATCCGGATCCCAGACCGAAACCAAACCAGACAGGAAAGTCAGGATCTAGACACAATACTCCGAACATGAAACATGAGACCAAAAGAGGAGCGCACAGCAGGGAAATAACAACAGAAACCGTGCGCTCACACAGAGACATAAAACGAAACACAAGACAGACATAGGATGATGATGTCACGGTCCTGTCACACAAAAATCCAGAGTGACAGGACCGTGACAGAACTGTGATAAAAAAGGGATTATAAAATATTCAATATTTATATTCTTTTGTGTGTAGTACAAAAGTTTATAGTATCTTCCACAAAAAAAAGTTTCTGACTTAACAAGCCACAAAAGATAACATGTAAGGCATTAAAGATAAATATAAATCTTTCTTTACTCCATCTTCTTTCTAGACACTGAAATGAGACATTAAAGCTAATTAATTATGTTATTGAAATATTAAATTCCTTAAACTCTATTGGTAAAGAGAACATTACACTACCTTTGCTCTGTTTTGGAAAATATAATTACTAAGCATCATGTTACAGAACTAACAGTGTTTAACTTTAAAAATGCATATTATTGATAGACACAAATGAACAAATCTCTTGATTTTATCTGACTATATGTTCTCATAGTGTATAACAATTTATGACTTTACCTCAGTCCACAATCTAATCTAATGTCGGCTTTAAGCTCCTTTGGCAGTTTCCATCAAACAAGGAGAAAAGAAAGATTATTGGAAATGCTTACAAATTGTCTTATATAACACTGAGGAAGGAATTTTTAATATGTTATAATAATTTGTCATCATTTTCACTACGTATGTTTGCCCACACAATATTTCACAATAATTAAACATTACTCTGGTCAGATTAGTCATCACTAGTCAGTAACAGTACCAGAAAAGCCCTTTCACTATAAGAGGAAATGATGTGCCTCAAATCTAGGAAGTAAATTATTTGATGATCCATTCCCAAGTTTTTATATGAACTGAAATACGTACTTTTAAAGGAAAACATACAGTACACTTTGAAAAAAAAAATTATTATAAGATTTACGCATTTTTAATTGCTTGTAATACTAATCTATTGACCTCCCAATAAGCACTCTAGATTTCTATTTGACCTTAGTAAATTGCTTCCTTAACATGTGCATCACATGCAACTGTAATATTGCTGGATGATTTTAATATCCATGTTGACACTGACTCAGCTATTTCTAATGAGTTTATGTCTAAACATGTAAATTTTCCAACTCTGTCATAGCCACACACTGGATTTGGTGGGTCTGTATTGGGAACCTTGGATGGTACAGTATTTCTGACCATAAGCTCATCAAGTTTAGTTTAATTTGTTATCTCTTTTAATCATGTAACAAAAAGCAGTTATCATATTGTAATCTAAAATCCATCAATTCATTATCCTACACTGATTCTATCTGTATTCTTCTGCACTCTCATCCTCTACTAACCTCTCCTGCCCTGATGAATTTCTGTCTTTCTACAATGCAACAATGAACTCTGGAAGTTCTGGAAGACCATGCACCTGTTAAGTGAAGACTGGTTCCTCCTTCTCATTCCTCCCCATGGTATACGCCTGAATTGTGGGCTATGAAAGCAAAGAGTCGATGTCTGGACTGGCTCTTCAGGAAAACTGTTTTTTTCTGTTTACTCTGTGGCTCTCTCTGATCACCTTTTACAATACAAAGCTGCCCTGAACGCAGCACGGGCTAACTATTTTTTGACCTGCTCCAACTTCTCTTAAATGCTATCTTCATGCTATCATCTCTCACCTGATTATTGCTTCTCTTGCCTTGCCTTGGTGTTGTTCCATTATCATTAAAAACTGTGGCTGTCACCACTACCTAAGAAAGCCGGTTCTGACCCTTCTGTACTACAGTATTACAGGCCTATTTCCAACCTTCCATTTGTGGCCAAAATGCTTGAGAGAGTGGTTGCTTCTCAACTGCACGAACACTTAATTTCTAACAATCTCTTTGAGCCCTTTCAGTCAGGTTTTCATCCCCTACAAAGCACAGAAACGGCACTATTACGGGTAGTAAACGACCTCCTCATTTCAACAGATACAGGTTCACTTAAAATTCTACTTCTGCTAGACCTTAGTTCAGCTTTCGACACTGTATGCCATAAAATCCTTCTCACTCATCTTTCAGCTATAGGCATCTCCAGCACTGCTCATCTATTGTTAAAATCCTATCTTCAAATAGACAGCAATTTACTCTATTTCAGTTCAGAATCACAAATCAGCAACTACATCTTTTTAAGAGGGGTCCTTCAAGGATCAGTGCTGGGCCCTCTTCTTTGTAATTTACGTGCAAAAGCATGGCCTTAGTTTCCACTGCTATGCGGATGATACCCAAATTTATGTCAGTTATCATTCCTCTACACCATTTCCACCACTGTCACTAATTGCGTGCCTCCATGACTTAAGACTTAGGATGAATGCTAACTTCTTAAAGCTCAATACGGAGAATAATGAAATTTTGTCAAGTGGCCCCAAATCATGGTATCTCGCTGCTTTAACCTTACATTAGATGTTGATGGTATTAAGCCCTCTCTCGCAGTTCAAAACCCTGTGGTGATTTTTTTTTATCCATCACTTACTTTTGAGGCCCATGTAAATAATGTTATAAAGACATCTATGCAATATTGCCCGTCTACATCCAGTACTCGACACAACAGATGAAGAAACAGTAGTCCATGCATTCATATCCTCTAGATTGGATTACTATCATTCACTCATCTTTGGGATACCCACTTAAATCTTAAATCGCCTTCAGTGCATTCAGAATTCTGCAGCTAGATTTCTTTCTTCCAGTAAAAAGCTTGCTCACATCTCTCCCATACTTCAACAGCTCCACTGGTTGATTCACCTATCGTATTCAATTCAAGATATTGGTTATTACGTTTAAGGCTCTTCACTCACTCGCTCCACAATACATAAATGATCTGCTTAGCTCTTACACTCCTCCTCACACTTTGAGATCCATTGGTGCAAATCTCCTGTATGTCCTGAAGTTTAGGTTGTCTTCTATGGGAGGCAGGTCATTCATGGCTGTTGCTCCTTGACTCTGAAACGCTCTCCCACAACCTCTCCGGGATCTCACCACTCTGTCCTCTTTTAAATCACTAAAACTCATCTCTTCTCTCAGTGCTCATTTTTGGTTCCTAGTTATTTTTTTTCTTTCTGTGTGTACATGTTCGTGTGTATTTGTTTTATTGATGTATTTACTCCTTTGAAAAACAACCTTGATTTTAAGAAAGGTGCTATATAAAATAAACGTATTATTAGTAGTAGTAGTAGTATTAGTAGTAGTAGTATATTAATCACATTTTTTGCCCTCAAGGAATATACTGGAATACGTCACCTACAAAATATGACTTCCAGTAAATTCCAGTAAATTGTCTGACACTCAAGGGAAGTTGAACTCTCTAATGATACCATGCAAGTTCCTTCCTCAGCACAAAATGATGCTTGTATTGTAAATGACAAGCTTTGCATATACTGTAATTGATAAGTGACTCAAATTGAATAATTTGACAAAAAATGATTTGGTTATTCTCGTTTTATTACAGTGTATTTTGTCTATGTCTAACTTCCAGTAATCCCTTTTTTTGCTCCATTCTTTGATTCTGTGCTTAATTATTAATCAAACTAAATTGGGAGTTGACTCTCAAATTACTGACAGAGGAATCTTCCAGGATTGCTAAATATTTTAATTTCAACAGTTGATAGAATGTGTTGGGGAATTACTTACTTTTTGACTGATGGTGTTCTTCCAGTGTTTAATGCAGAAATAGTCTCCTTGAGAAACCCTTGCTCAACTCCGTACAGTTTGCCAAGTCATGCCTTAGTAGATATTAAAAAAGTTACAATGCTAACAGATCTGTATATATATCATAACCTACACACCCTTACCTTGAGACTATAAACCAGAGATGGAGTTCAAACCCACGAGGACTATTGCAGCTGTTTTGACATTTAATTATGTGCAGGATCTGATTTATAGATATTAACAATTTAATTGAAAATGACCAATTTTTACATCAGTTATTACATTTGCAGTAGAAAACATTAAAGGAATTCTCCGTACTGAGCTTTAAGAAATTAGCATCCATCCAAAGTCTTAAGTCATGGAGGCATGCAATTAGTGACGATGGTGGGAATGGTGTAGAGGAACGATAACTGACAACTCTGAAGCGCCAAAAAGCACAAAGGCAGCATAAAAATAATGGGAACAAAGCTGAATCAACTGATCATGGTTTATGTTGAGTTTTGCATTTTATGTTGATTTTTCAGCCGGTTCCTGCCTCCTCCTTGCCCGTCTGTTAACTGTTACAGTGGTGCCAAAATCTGGGAAGGAGGAGTGATGCACTGTCGTGGAGTCCTCGCCACTGCCATCCGCCAGGGGAGCAGCCGCGGCTGTTTTCCTGGGGACGGAGGGGTCGCTGCCGGCCACCAAGAGCCTGAGGAACCACTGCCGTCTGCCAAGAAGGGGAGGAGCAGTTCCGTCCGCCAGGGGCCAGAGGACTCGCTACCATCTGCCGGGGGAAGAGTGAGCTGGCGTCCGCCAGAGGCAATCGGACTGAGGTCAGGGCTTTGTGATGGCCACTCCAATAACTTGACTTTGATGTCCTTAAGCCATTTTGCCACAACTTTGAGAGAGAGATGAGGAGTGGTGTAACATGCGCTCTCTTTGGTTCATTAAAGACCAGATGTGCTGCTGCATTCTGGATCATTTGCAGGGGTCTAATTGCACATGCAGGGAGGCCTGCAATGAGAGTGTTACAGTAGTCCAGTCTAGTTATGACAAGTGACTGGACAAGCAGTTTTGTGGCATGTTCAGAGAGGAAGGGTCTTAACTTCCTGATATTGTAGCGTGTAAATCTACATGATCTTGTGGTCTTTGAGATGTGGTCTGTGAAATTTAGTTTGTTGTCGATGGTTACCCCTAAATTTCTGACCATTTTGGAAGGCGTTACTGTAGTTGCACCCAGCTGCACGTGATGTTGTGTTCAACAGCAGGGTTGGCTGGAAAGACAAGGAGTTCAGTCTTGGCTGGGTTGAGTTGCAGGTGGTGCTCCTTCATCCAGGCCGAGATGTCTGCCAGGCAAGCAGAAATTCGAGCAGTCACTGTGGTGTTGTTGGGTTGGAAAGACAAGTAGATTTGTGTGTCATCAGCGTAGCAGTGGTAAGAGAAACCATGTGCCTGAATGATGGGTCCCAGTGATGTGTGTATATAGAGAAGAGAAGTGGCCCAAGCACTGATCCCTGAGGTACCCCAGTAAGCAGCTGGTATGGCTTGGATACCTCACCTCTCCAGGCTACCTTGAAGGACCTACCTGAGAGATAGGTATTAAACCAGTCAAGCACAGTTCCTGTGATGCCCAGCGAGGAGAGGGCAGAGAGTAAGATCTGATGGTTGACTGTGTCAAAGGCTGCAGAAAGGTCCAGCAGAATCAGGATGGATGATCTAGCTTTCGCCTGTCTCAGCGACTCAGTGACAGACAGCAGGGCAGTCTCGGTGGAGTATCCACTTTTGAAGCCTGACTGATTGTCATCCAGCAGCTTGTTCTGTGAGAGATAGGCAGAGATTTGATTGAAAACTGCCCTTTCAAGTGTTTTTGCCATGAATGGGATGAGAGAGACTGGTCTGTAGTGTTCTACATATATATATATATATATATACAGGTGCATCTCAATAAATTAGAATGTCGTGGAAAAGTTCATTTATTTCAGTAATTCAACTCAAATTGTGAAACTCGTGTACCAAATAAATTCAATGCACACAGACTGAAGTAGTTTAAGTCTTTGATTCTTTTAATTGTGATGATTTTGGCTCACATTTAACAAAAACCCACCAATTCACTATCTCAAAAAATTAGAATACATCATAAGACCAATAAAAAAAACATTTTTAGTGAATTGTTGGCCTTCTAGAAAGTATGTTAATTTACTGTATATGTACTCAATACTTGGTAGGGGCTCCTTTTGCTTTAATTACTGCCTCAATTTGGCGTGGCATGGAGGTGATCAGTTTGTGGCACTGCTGAGGTGGTATGTAAGCCCAGGTTTCTTTGACAGTGGCCTTCAGCTCATCTGCATTTTTTGGTCTCTTGTTTCTCATTTTCCTCTTGACAATACCCCATAGATTCTCTATGGGGTTCAGGTCTGGTGAGTTTGCTGGCCAGTCAAGCACACCAACACCATGGTCATTTAACCAACTTTTGGTGCTTTTGGCAGTGTGGGCAGGTGCCAAATCCTGCTGGAAAATGAAATCAGCATCTTTAAAAAGCTGGTCAGCAGAAGGAAGTGTGAAGTGCTCCAAAATTTCTTGGTAAACGGGTGCAGTGACTTTGGTTTTCAAAAAACACAATGGACCAACACCAGCAGATGACATTGCACCCCAAATCATCACAGACTGTGGAAACTTAACACTGGACTTCAAGCAACTTGGGCTATGAGCTTCTCCACCCTTCCTCCAGACTCTAGGACCTTGGTTTCCAAATGAAATACAAAACTTGCTCTCATCTGAAAAGAGGACTTTGGACCACTGGGCAACAGTCCAGTTCTTCTTCTCCTTAGCCCAGGTAAGACGCCTCTGACGTTGTCTGTGGTTCAGGAGCGGCTTAACAAGAGGAATACGACAACTGTAGCCAAATTCCTTGACACGTCTGTGTGTGGTGGCTCTTGATGCCTTGACCCAAGTCTCAGTCCATTCCTTGTGAAGTTCACCCAAATTCTTGAATCGATTTTGCTTGACAATCCTCATAAGGCTGCGGTTCTCTCGGTTGGTTGTGCATCTTTTTCTTCCACACTTTTTCCTTCCACTCAACTTTCTGTTAACGTGCTTGGATACTTACCCTCCTTGTGAAGGGTGTCAGTGATTGTCTTCTGGACAACTGTCAGATCAGCAGTCTTCCCCATGATTGTGTAGCCTAGTGAACCAAACTGAGAGACCATTTTGAAGGCTCAGGAAACCTTTGCAGGTGTTTTGAGTTGATTAGCTGATTGGCATGTCACCATATTCTAATTTTTTGAGATAGTGAATTGGTGGGTTTTTGTTAAATGTGAGCCAAAATCATCACAATTAAAAGAACCAAAGACTTGAACTACTTCAGTCTGTGTGCATTGAATTTATTTAACACACGAGTTTCACAATTTGAGTTGAATTACTGAAATAAATGAACTTTTCCACGACATTCTAATTTATTGAGATGCACCTGTATATATATATATATATAGATGATGTTAACGAGTCGTTCAGTGAAAACAAGCAGGACACGACTTAATGCTACTTAGCACAACAAAGCTAGTCACGTGGTCAACCAAAACTAAGCACGGGAACAAACACGACTTCCGTACACCGCAAATACAATTATGCTGCACTTTAGCAATCAATAATACTCTAAAACAAGTGAAGCACTGTTTATAGACACTAAAAACAGCTATAGTTTTACACACACTGGACAACCAATTCTAAATCTAGCAGTGAATACCCAGGGACAAGTCAAAACAATATAGCACACACACACCAACACATGTTTAAGCGACGCGAGTTCAAGACAGTAAACAAACTGCACAAGTCTAGCAATGAATACCACTCACAACAAAGTAAAACAATGAATATAAACACACTTACACGCAACTGCAGACTCCTGTAGACAAACCGCGTCTCCTGATATAATAAATTAAAAGTGAAACAATCTGTCTGTAAACAATTGTTGGAAAAATTAATCGTGTCATGCACAAAGTATATGTCCTAAACGACTTGCCAAAACTATAGTTTGCTAATTTGAAATCTGTGGAGTGGTTAAATGAGTTTTAATGACTTCAACCTAAGTGTATATAAACTTCTGACTTCAACTGTATGTCTTAACTGGATTACAGTATGTTATCAATGGGCTGACTCTTGAAAGCTGACATAGCCTGCTATGTCTCTGTTCTCTCATGAGTAACTGAACCATTACACAAAGTATGCTGATATTTGTGAAATTTGTGAACGTAAATAACTGCTCTTTATTCAGACTCCCCGCCAATGGTATCAAAATGCGAAGAGGAAGTTTTCTCACGTTTTCCTTGGCTATCTTCCATGGATGTTATATGGTATATGCAATAATTCCTTCTGGAAAAAATAAGGATAGTGTATTAGGTATATACATATATTTCAGTTTTGAAAGAAGGAGGCCTGGGTAGCTCAGCGAGTATTGACGCTGACTACCACCCCTGTAGTCGCGATTTCAAATCCAGGGCATGCTAAGTGACTCCAGACAGATCTCAACCAAATTGGCCCGGTTGCTAGGGAGGGTAAAGTCACATGGGGTAACCTCCTCGGGGTTGCTATAATGTGGTTTGCGCTCTCGGTGGGGTGCGTGGCAAGTTGTGCATGGATGCTGCAGAGAATAGCGTGGGCCTCCACACGCGCTATGTCTCCGCGGTAACACACTCAACAAGCCACATGATAAGATGCGTGGATTGATGTCTCAGGCATGGAGGCAACTGAGATTTGTCCTCCACCACCTGGATTGAGGCGAGTCACTATACCACTATGAGGATTTAGAGCGCATTGGGAATTGGGCATTCCAAATTAGGAAGAAAAGGGGAGGGGAAAAATGTTTTTTGAAAGAAGAAGAAGCCATTCATTGATATGATTGTAATTGATCTGTGATAAAAAAGGGGGTTATAAAATATTCAATATTTATATTCTTTTGTGTGTAGTACAAAAATTTATAGTATCTTCCACAACAAAGAAGTTTCTGACTTAAAAAGCCACAAAAGATAACATGTAAGGCATTAAAGATAAATATAAATCTTTCTTTACTCCATCTTCTTTCTAGACACTGAAATGAGACATTAAAGCTAATTAATTATGTTATTGAAATATTAAATTCCTTAAACTCTATTGTTAAAGAGAACATTACACTACCTTTGCTCAGTTTTGGAAAATATAATTACTAAGCATCATGTTACAGAACTAACAGTGTTTAACTTTAAAAATGCATATTATTGATAGACACAAATTAACAAATCTCTTGTCGGCTTTAAGCTCCTGTGGCAGTTTCCATCAAACAGTAATTTGTCTTCATTTTCACTACGTGTGTTTGCCCACACAATAACTGAAGCTCAAGACCAAATTCCACAATAATTAAACATCAGTAAACAGGTTTGGTCAGATTAGTCATCACTAGTCAGTAACAGAACTGGAAAACCCTTTCACTATAAGAGGAAGCGATGTGCCTCAAATCTAAACTTTTGGCCACCAGTGTATAAATATATATATTTTTGGCGTTTTATTGCAGTGTATTTTGTCATTCTAACCTCCAGTAAACCTCGCTCAACTCTGTACAGTTTGTCATGCTGTATTAGAGATGAAAATGGGTATAAACACAATGCTTATAGATCTGTAAATAATTGCATAACCTGTCTACACCCTTTGCCATCTCTAGATGGGCTACAACCTTGAGACTAGACTCCAGAGGTGATTTCTGTCTAGAAGGGAACCGTCGGGATAGAAACTCTCACAAGAGCTGCATATAGAAATAGCATTTTAGCTTAGCGTAAAGCTGACAATTTACACAAGGTTTATTTCTATTTCTTCTGCTCCAAACTTACTTCAAACTTACTTCTCTGTCTGCTCATATGAATGTAACACATCATAAGAAAGTGTTTCACCGCTGTTCAAATGCACTTTGGATCTCATCATTTATATGTATAAATGTTTTCCATCTGAAAGGACTAAATATTAAATGAAACAAATGACAATAAAATGTAAAGTAATCTCTTCAGTAATCAAAATACTTATTGAATGTAACTGTATTCTAAATACCAATGATTTAAATTGTAACTGTAGTGGAATACAGTTACTTATATTTTGTATTTTAAATACGTAATCCCGTTACATGTATTCCGTTACTCCCCAACCCTGTGTGCAACTTTCCGCAAGGTTCATTTCTACACATGGGCTTCAAACCCATGAGGCTCTGAGGCCATTAACACCTTAATTTTTTGGCCAACCTGGTTACAAGCCCTGTAAACACACATGCACTGCCAAAATTACAGTAAATGATCTGGAAAGCATCATGTTATAATTATTGGGTACACACATTTCATAACCATGAAAATTTGGTATTGGCTATAATATGCTGAATAAAAATGTATCCTTTAGACATCCACTGGAAACTTTACTATCCCATAATGCCACAGGAGAAGACTTCATTTTCAAGATGCTGAACTAAAAAACAATGGCCGAGAACCATGAGTTGGGCAGTTCTTTTCATCTGATATATACCAAGAAAGTTGTTCTTTGTGGTTAAATTGTACTTGTTTAACAAGACTGAATTATTTTCTTGGTTGTTGTTTTACATCATGGATTTGGGTAACAGGACAATGCCCATGTTCCTGTATGATGTATGTCCGGGAATGTATTCATACTACTACCTAAAGAATGTGCTTTATTAACAGCCAGTGTTCTTAAAGGAATATTCCAGGTTCAGTACAAGCTAACCTCAATCAACAGCATTTGTGGCATAATATTGATTACCACAAAAATGTATTTAGACACGTTTCAATGTAAGTGAATGGGGTAAATTTTTGGAGGGTTTTAATGAAGAAATGTGACAGTAATAAATTAATAAAAGCACTTTCATGAATTCTTCTGTTAAAGTTTGTGTATTATTTCAGCTGTAAAGTTTTTTAAATCATCGTTTTGCTGTTGTTTAGGGTGTAGAGTTTATGACGTTACATCGTCATGGCAACAAAGTTGTAAAATTGGATATAACTTTATGCAGAAAAAGTTAGTCAGCTACTTTATCAGACTAAAATCATGTTAACAAGCATATTGTTTACATCTTGTGGCTATACTTTTGAAACATTTTAATGTTTTCAGATTGGTCCCATTCACTTCCATTGTAAGTGCCTCTCTATCAACCAGATTTTTGCTTCTTCTTCTTTTCTTTTTTTTTTTTTTAAGTAGGGACAAGTCAAAATGTATTTTTTGTGGTAATCAACATTATACCCCAAATGCTTTTGACTGAGCTTAATTTATAGACTATTGAACCCAGAATATTCCTTTAATTTTGGTAAATACTCTAACAGAATGCAAATTTGAACGCAGCTAGTTTCCTATATAGTCCGTGTCAAACAAACAAACAAACAAACAAATAAAAGTTAAATAAATAAATAACACTAATGTAAAACACAGTAAGCGATTCAGATAAAAGTCAAGGCATTCATGTCACTAGTTTAACACTTGTGTATGTGTTGAGGATTAACAGTATATCTTGTGTACTGAGGAACATTATGTAACGCTCTTTGCATTTTTACTAAAATAAATGAAAAATAATTTATAGACTTGTATTTTGTAGATTAAATGTACTCAAAGCTTTTATTTTGAAATTCCGTATTTCCGGTTGTCGTTAGAGTTTCACATTGTTAGCGCTGCTGACGGCGATTTAATTGTTATTGTTAGCAGGCTAGTTCTTCAGTGAATACACAGATGAAAGTGCATTGAGAAACACTTCATATATGTGAGCGAGAAGCACGTTGACGAGTAAGAAACGGTTTGTACACGTGCTATTAAGTAGCTGAAATCCAGCATTAAATGGGATATGTTGTATAGATAGCGATGAGGAACGACTGAATATTTAATTGCTAGCCTAATGTATTAGCCAGTTTGTCATCTTAATTAATTAAGCAAATGCGTACTTATTGCAGCTGCATCTCTTACTAAGAATAAGTTAACTAGCATTTATATTTTAAGATGAGTACAGCTCATGTCTTAACGTGTCTCGTTGTTTTTATGAATGTTTTGGTTGTGGATTGCTTTTTGATAGTTACTGGCTGTCAGTCTATCATTTGACTGTTTTACGATTGTGTGTGTGTGTGTGTGTTCAGGAATAACACTAGGATGCTGTGCACCATCTGACAGCTTATTAGATCATTGCTAAACCATTTCTTTATGTGATGCGCTAGTGCATGCACATCTGAATTTAACATTGTTTTCATGTGTATTTTTGATTCTTTGCTTTTTTATTTGTTTTATCCATTGTGGTGTTTTTCTCTCAGTTTGGTATCTGTTGTGTTGTATAATTGTATTGTTCTGAAAAATAAAATTATTTAACATCTGCATTTTAACATTACTAGTTTTATCAAGAATTTGAATGCTATTGAGACTTTGCAAAAAAAAAAAAAAGGGCTTGAGGTAAAGCAGGTGTGATGGATATTTCTGGATGTCTTTGCCTATATAGATTATAACTGAACTAACAGAAGTATGAACGATGCGGAATCAGCCACGAGAAAGCACGCAAGTTCACGAGAGCTACAGAGTGAGTGCACACAGAATCTGAATTACATTTGACAAATAATTCATGTGTGAGCTGATGCCACATCAAAAATGAGCCATGACACCTTTTACTGTGTAATGAGAATAATGTGCATCTTAAATGTCTTTTATTCCTCTTTCTTTAGCTCCTAAGAATGAGGATGCATATGAAATCTCCATTCCCTTTGAAGATAACAACTTTGGGCAGCAGGGAGGTTTTTACAACCAGAATGACCAGAACTTTGATGGTTAGTCCAGATCATTTTGATACATTTTATGAATTGAGTGTTTCCATGGAAATTAATAAGTGCTGTATGTTAATGTGTGACAGTGTATGCTTGTGTTCCTTTGTTGTAATGCAGGTAGTAATCCACCAGCACCAGGCAGCTCGTACCTGTTAATCACCAACTTGCGCACCCAACTGCAGATCTCACTGGAAAAAAACTCGTGGCTGCAGAAACGCATTGAGGACCTGGAGGAGGAGAGAGACTTCCTGCGATGCCAGCTCGATCGCTTTATTTTCTCAACTAAGAGTCAGGAAAGCAATGGTGAGTTGTAAAGTCGTAAAAATAGTTTTCCAATTTCCAATTTCCAATGATGAGAGAATGTTCATTTTTGGGTGAACAATCCCTTTAAGTGTGCTAATTAGAATAGTACTAATTTGAAAGTTTTGAAGTTGCCAGAAATATATATGTTGATGTCAGATTTTTCAATTGAACATAAATCTCTGGGTGCGGCACGGGACCCATCTTTATGACAGTAGCCTGTGAAAGGAACAGTACGCTCCTTCCCTCCGTAGTGCTGGTGTCTTCTCCTTGGGCGATAGAGAACAACCCTCAAGCCCCCCTTGCTAGTGTCACAGCTATAAAGGTTTTTCCACCACTCTGTAAGAACCCAGAGTTTAATAGATCCCTTTTTTAACTCTTTACTATTATAAGAAATAGGAAAAGAGACGACTCATTTGCCATGAGTTGCGACCCATGTCGGTGGAGGAAGAGATCCTGGTCCCTGAGAAATGCGGTTTGCTGTGGACACAACATGGTACTTTGGCTCCTACTTCACCTAGGCGGGAGGTTGGAATGGCTCGATCCAATCAATCGGCTGGTCAAAACTTGCCCTGGGCTGCTCTGTGTAGGGTAACTGAGCATCAAATATTTCTGAGACTCCCAGCAGGCGTTGGCTAAGAGTCAATCAAGTAAATTGAGCAACTTGTTGCTCAGTTTGCTTGAGTATATCATCGCTGTATCCCTGATGCATAATCTGCTGGAGATCCACGGCACTGTGCATCCCTCTCTTTTGGGCTCCAAGATGGGTGGGTAACAGAGATGATGAAACTGAAAAACTAAAACATGGCTACAAAACACACCTCAAAAAAGCATTTTTTGGACTTGGACACTGATAATACTTCAGAATACAAAGGTGCCTCTATACCGAATAATGATGACTGGCCAAAATGTATCGTTATTGAAGCTGCTGCTCCAGACTTTCCAATCAGCAAGCTTTCCCCTTTTGCTATACAAAAGGGTATTGCAGGAATTGTAAAAAATTGTAATACCTTCGGTCCCAATGACAAGCGGGCTTCCGGTGGTACAGCCATTTTAATAAGAAATGATGTGATCCACAGTCATATAAATATTAATAGCAACCTACAGGTGACAGCAGTACGACTGACTCTGCAGAAAACCATCACAGCTGTTTCTGTCTACATTCTTCCAAACTCAAACTTGACACACACAGACCTAGATCACTTTGTTGCTCAGCCCCCCCCAGTCCCCCCCCCCCCCCTTTATTCTCATGGGCGATTTTAATAGTCACAACTTTCTGTGGGGCAGCAATTATTGCAATACTAAAGGTAAGAAGATTGAAGATTTTATAGATAACCATATTTTATGCCTTTCAATTACCTGCTTACACCCGGGACATTGAACATACTCTGCGATCAGCTTAACAGTTTGTCAGTCTGGATTGTACTTGGACCTATCATGGAGAGTCTGACATGACCTCTGTGGTAGTGACCACTTCCCAATCATTGTAACCATCAAAGGAAGAGAGGTAGAAACAAATGTACAAAGATGGCAAATTAAAAAAGCTAATTAGTTTCAGTTTCAAACCCTCTGTTATGAGAGGATTGCACAGTTTCCAGAAGACAGCCCTGATGCTATGCAGAATTTTCATAATAAATGTAAGGAAACCATAAAAGAGAGGAAGAAAGCTGAAAGGATTTTCTTTAGACACCCGTCAACTGAAAATCTTATCAAATTCAAGATGAGTAGAGCACGAGCAAGAAGAATCATAAATGAAGTTAAAAAGGAAAGCTGGAGAAGATTTGTTTCCAACTTTACAACAAGTACTTCATCAAACCAAATATGGAACTTGATACGGGTAATGAAGGGGAAACAAAATGGCCCTCAAATACAACACATCGAACAGCATGGTACACTCCTGACGTCAAAACAAGGAATTGCAAACATTTAAGCAAGAACCTTCGAAAGCAATTCATCTATTGAGAACGGTCTTCCTGCTTTTCGAATATTTCATACTCAACAAGAAAAAGAGAAAATTAACTTTGGCTCTAACAATGCAGAGCCCTACAACCAACCCTTCTCCATGGAAGAGCAACAGCAAGCTATAAAAAAAAAAAAAAAAAAATCCCACAACACAGTTGTTGGACCAGATAAAGTCCAATATCAATTCTTAAAGAATCTACCCCACCTCTTTCTGAAAATGCTCCTTAGAATTTTCAACTCCATCTGGATATCCAGAAAAATCCCACCCGCTTGGCATGAAGCAGAAATAATACCCATTCCAAAGCCAGGAAAAGACCATAGTGATCCCATAAATTATCGCCCTATAGCCTTAACCAGCTGCTTATGTAAAACAATGGAGAGGATGGTCAATGGTCGCCTGGTCTGGGTACTGGAATCTGAACATCACATAAGTAATGCCCAATGTGGTTTCAGGAAAGGCACTACAGATCATCTTATTTGTCTTGAAAGCTATATTTGTGATGCTTTTATTAGAAAGGAGCATGTTGTAGCTGTCTTCTTTGATCTGGAGAAAGCCTATGACATGACGTGAAAACATGGCATTATAAAGGATCTGTATCGAATGACTTTTAGAGGTCACCTGCCAACCTTCATTGAAATTTTTTATCGAACAGACTTTTTAGAGTAAAGATAGCAAGCACCTTGTCCAATCTACATAAACAAGAACTTGGAGTACCTCAAGGTAGTATTATATCAGTAACTCTTAGTATTAAAATAGACAGCATAGCGAAAGTCATTGGTTCTGATGTTCATTGTAGTTTATATGAAGACGACATCTGCATTTGCTACAGAAGCAAGTACATGCATACTATCGAGCGAAAAATCCAACTGAAGATGAACAAAATGCACTCCTGGTCAGCTCAGAATAGTTTCAAGTTCTCACAAACAAAAACTGTCTGTGTGCATTTTTGTCAGCTCCGTTCGTTGCACAATGAACCAGAGCTGTTTATGGATGGAGTCCCCATCAAAGTCGTTAAAGAGAACAGGTTCCTTGGTATCAACTTTGATAGCAAGCTGTCTTTTATCCCTCATATTAAATTATTGAAAAATAATTGTTTTAAAGCTATGAACGTTTTAAAGGTTTTATCCAAAACCAAATGGGGAGCAGACAGTTCAACTCTTATGAATCTGTACAGAATCTTGATTCGCTCAAAGCTGGACTATGGAAGCATCATTTATGGATCAGCCAGGAGATCATATATACGACTTCTAGATACTGTTCACCACCAAGGTATTCGACTGGCCTTAGGAGCACACAGAACATCACCAATTCAAAGTTTACATGTGGAAGCCAATGAACCTTCCTTGGAAATCAGACGCCTAAAGCTGACCCTACAATATGCAATCAAACTGAAAACAAATAAAGAAAATCCAGCTTATCCAGTAGTTTTCTCAACTCAACATTCAATACTATATGAAAGAAAACCAAGTCACATTCGTCCATTTGGCCTACGTGTAAAAACCCATCTGGAGAATCTGAAAGTGGATCTACACATTCTGGAGCGAAATCCCCCCATGGGATCTCAAAAAGCCCAAAATCCATCTGGGTTTAATGAGAAACCAAAAATCAAAAACTCATCCTTTATGAATTTGACCAACAATTCCCCAATATATACAGATGGATCCAAATCTGAAAATCAAGTGGCAGCAGCCTTTGCAACAAGTCAACTGTGTCAAGGCATCCACATCCCTGACCAAAGTTCAGTTTTTACTGCAGAGGCAAATGCTTCATTACTAGCACTGAAGTTCATTGAGACTGTTCCACAGAAATCCTTTTTAATGATAACTCTAAATCATGTCTGGAAGCATTGGAGTCTATAAGAACTGATCACCCAACAATTGTGAAGATTTTAAACAAAGTGTCATCTCTGGAATCAAAGAATTTTAGTATTATTTTCTGCTGGGTACCTGGCCACTCAGGAATCTCTGGAAATGAACAAGCAGATAGAGCTGCCAAAGAAGCATTATCCCCAGAACCAGTAAAATGTTCTATTCCATTCACAGACCTAAAACCATCATTAAACATATACACTAAAAAACAAATGGCAGTCATAATTGGATCAATGTTTAACCAACAAATTATGGGAAATAAATCCTGTTGTTGGGATCAAGTCACTTAGATTCGATGCCGGATAGGACACGCAAGGCTCACACACCAATTTTTACTATCTGGAGAAAATTCACCAAAGTGCACATCCTGTCAGAGCCCACTATCCATTAAACTTATCTTACTGGACTGTAATGCTTCTACACACTTGAGCAACCTGTATTATTCTGTTGACACTTTTGAAAAGGTTTTTAACCAAGAAAATTTAGTTTTTAGAAAAAATGAATCTTAAACACCTTTTTTAGTTTTATTTTTGAATAACTAAACTGGCTCTCACCATGAATATAGCCATAGAAGTTGGCATGGCATTAAAAAAAGAAAGAAAGAAAAAGAACAAATCTTTCAGGGTAATGTCACAAAGTGTGCAGCTTTGTTGATTTGGTCCCTCAAGCCAAATTGATGGAGGCTAAACTAAATTCATATGAATAGTTTAATTAGAAACTCTTTCAGTTGATGGCACTTTCTCCAAAGGCCCTGGATCCACACATTTGTCTAACCATCACAAATAAAGGCCAGACAATTTGTAGTCATAATTCAGTTATAGAGATTTTCTCCTTTCAATGCAGGTAATGATTCCAGGAGTTTTGCTTGGAGGAGGAGGCGAGAGACTGATCGGGGTAACAGACACTTCTTTGTATGCATTATTCTGATGCAGACGTTGTAAAACCATAACACCCTGCTGTTTTTATAAGATGCTTATTTTCATTGAGAATATCTGATCAAAGTCCTCGCTGTGTTGTTTTAACTTGGTAACTTTCTAATGTAATGTAAAGAACAGCAGAATTGATTCAGTTGGTCTTTAATCATTAACATTTCAGATCAACAAGCAGAGAGCCAGCTGTCAGCCAACCGCCAATCATTCCAGCAGAGGCCAACCCAACAGACCTCAGCCAATCACAAGGTCATGAGCTCTTGCCCGGGTCCAGTTAGTGTTCAGATGAATTCCATGTTTGGACCCGCCCACCCTCAGACTCTTTTACAGGGCCACGGTGGCGGCAGCACCAGCAGCAGCTGCAGTAGCAACAACAGATCTCTTGAACTGCATGGTGGGTCTGAATAGTGACTTTTTTCCCTGTGCTTTACCTCATTATTTTTGTTCAACATACTGTTGTTTGCCAAGAATATGCATATTATATGCATATACACTACCAATAACATCCAAAATGCCATAAAATTATAGAATAGAGTTGTAGTTTTGTTCTTATGTTTTCACTAATCAGCATTCTGATTTCTTTTGATCCATTGTAGATTTGTGCTAAACATGTAGCGGTCCCCGACTTGAGTTCAATAGCCGATAGTCAATACTAGATATTTGTGTATGAGATAATGCAAATTAGTACACATTTTTCACAGTATTAACCCAAATTTCAGTAAAGATGTTAAAGAAATATTCTTGGTTAATAGTATTTTTTTGGGGGGATTTTTCCCCTTTTTTCTCCCAATTTGGAATGCCCAATTCCCAATGCGCTCTAAGTCCTCGTGGTCGCATAGTGATTCGCCTCAGTCCGGGTGGCGGAGGACAAATCTCAGTTGCCTCCGCGTCTGAGACAGTCAACCCGCGCATCTTATCACGTGGCTTGTTGAGCGCGTTGCCACGGAGACATAACGCGTGTGGAGGCTTCACGCCATCCACCGCGGCAACCACGCTCAATGCACCATGCGCCCCACCGAGAACAATCCACATTATAGCGACCACGAGGAGGTTACCCCATGTGACTCTACCTTCCCTAGCAACCGGGCCAATTTGGTTGCTTACGAGACCTGGCTGGAGTCACTCAGCACGCCCTAGGATTTGAACTAGCGAACTCCAGGGGTGGTAGCCAGCGTATTTTACCACTGAGCTACCCAGGCCCCCCAGTTAACAGTATTTGTGGCATAATGTTGATTTACACAAAAAAAAAAAAAAAAATTCGACTCGTTCCTGAGAGAGATATATATATATATATATATATATATATATATATATATATATATATATATATATATATATATATATATAAACATATGGAATCACAGAATCTAATCAGCTAATCTGGCACTGGCTGTAAGACGCAGAAAGTCATGGAATATGACATATTTGGATGAATTAAAATTTTGTTGAAAAAATTAAAATTGTGATATGTCCTAGTGTGGTAATTAAACTGCAAAAGTATGTTATTTCATTAAATAAATATATAATCTGCAAGTGATACGTGCTTCAAAAAAAATATGTTAAGCAGGGCACTCATACACTGAAAACACCTCATCATGATCATAACGTGCGCGCTCGTGTGTGTGAGATGACAATGGGCAAAGCACTTTGAAGTGTGCGGCACATACAGATGTATTTGGTGAATTAAATCAGTTTTACAGGGATTAATACTCACACTGGGCCATGTAGCTAACTGCTTATCTGGGCATGAGAAACTAATGTAAAAAACACACAGAAATATTTAAATATTTCACTTGTTGTGCACATAAAATGTCCTGGAAAGTTTTGTCTTGAAAACAGTGGGAACCCTTTGTAAACATTATATATGTTAACATGATTTTAGTTTGATAAAATCACTTACTAACCTTGTATGAGTATAAAGTTTTATTCAATATTACAGCTTTGTCAACATTGTCATGACAATGAAACCCTTTAATGTGGATATATTATATATTGGATATATCTTTACACACATAAGGTCAGTAAGCAATTTTATCACTCTAAAATCCTGTTAACATGTATAATGTTTACATGTTGTGGCTATACTTTTGAAACTGTATTTTACAGTTTATGAACTGGCCCCATTCACTTCCACTGTATGTCCCTTAATGTAATAGCTTTTCTTTAAATAAACAAGGGTGGACATTTTTTTGTCGTCATCAACATTATGCCACAAATGCTGTTAGTTGAGCTTCACTTGTACTGAACCCAATGCATGGTTATCGACTAATGCTGAGAATATCAACATGGCCAAATATTTTATGACTTATCATTGCCAATACATTGGTTTGTTACTTGCCGTGAAAAATGTAGTTTCACTATATTCACTGTTTTCGAATGATCAGTACATCTTAAGACTCTTGACTCAAGATTGCTGTACATCATCTTCTGCTTCCATAGAATCTCTCTCTCTTCTGGGAGATGAAGATGATGATGATGAATACCTGGAGGATAGTTACCTGGAGGAAGAGGAAATGATGTCTGGAGAGGATGTTATATCAGAAAACATGTCACTACAGAATATGGGTGCAGCTGGAAGACCCACCGGCACTCATCCAGCTCTGAAGAGGAGGAGGGTCTTCAGAATTCCCAGAGGGAGGGAGAGACAGCGAGGTGAGTGTGACCGTTCAGAGTGTGGGAAAGATGAAAGAAATAATGAGTGCGTTTACATGCACAACAATACGCTGACAACTTCCAAAAATCATCTCATTCGACTCATTCGTGTTTACATGAGATTTGCAATTATTGTGTTTTTTCTCCAATTTTGACATTACATGTAAACAGACATGATAAAATTAGGATAAGCCAAGTGTTTACATGCAGAGCGAAATTGGGGTATTGGGCAAATATCCAGGTGATAAAAGATAAAAGAACATTGTTCAAGGCATTTACATGACCTTACATGTTATTGGGTACCAGCATAATCACTATTCATGTAAACACTCAATAAGGTCCTTTTGGATGGCTGGGGGCTTTTTCTCTATCTGAAGGCATTTTCTGTTTTTTGTCTCCTTGTCAAAAAATTGTTCCAGTGAAAGATGCAGCAGGTGTGTTGTTCCGCTATAAAAAGATCCTTGTGACGTACCAGAGGCTAAAGAACATGTCCAAGGCCTTCCAGATCCACGGAGTCGATCGAAACACTGTGGCCTCTACCACACCAATTGCTGAGCTTCTGCTGGTGGCCCCGGAGAAGGTGGCTGAGGTGGGCGAGTTTGACCCGTCCAAAGAAAAGCTTCTGGACTACGCCCGGCGCTGTTACATCGCACTCGACCCCCAGACTCTCAGCAAAGTGCAAGCTCTGAAGAAAAACAACCTGCTACTGCCAATCTCCTACAGGTATTAATACATACTGTATATGCAAGGGGGTAGGAGTCATTATAACACTTTTAGACACTTTTCTAGATGATAATCATTGTAAATCTTTGTATTGTGAGGGAACGCAAAACTATTTCAGAAAATCAATTGCCACCCAGTGCTCTAAGGGGCTCCATAGTCAAGTGTTTCTAGATGTTTCCCAATTATAAATAGTGATTTAATACTGAAAAGGAAATAGTGTGTGTGTATCCTTCTAAAGTGAGATTTAGAAAGGTCTATATAAATAAAACTTATTAATACTATTATTTTTTTCTCTCTGATATTAGTATAGCTTTTTGTTAACATTTTTATTGATTCTTACGTGAAATATGGAATAAACAGAACGTATAAAAGCAGAATCAACTTAACTCCCATTATATCCCCCTCCCCAACCCCACCCTGTCCCTCAACAAATATCCCTGTGGTCAAAGCCTAAATTACACCATGCACAAATATAAGCAAACAAACAAAAAATATTTGAAAACATAAAATTTACAGTTACCACCACAGTTCTGTTTCTCTCCACATGGTCGTCACTGAGAGCCCTCCAGAAAGGCAAAATACCTGTCCCATTTCTTACTATACGTGTCTATTTTGCCAAATACTAACAAAGTGTATGTAAAATTCTGACCCGCTTTCGATGTAAAGTTCGATGTGACGAAAGAAATGAAAGCTGAAATAAATCATTCTCTACTATTATTCTGACATTCACATTCTTAAAATAAAGTAGTGATCCTAACTGTCCTAAGACAGAATGTTCAGGAATTGTGAAAAAATGAGTTTAAATGAATTTGGTTAAGGCGAAAGTAAATTTCAACTGTATATTATTTTGTTTGTTTTTTCCACTTTTTTCTTAAAGCGTGCCATTAAATTGTACATAAATAAAAAGAAATTGTTCAATAAAATGAAAAATAAAAACAATTAAATAGGCTCCAGTAAACAATAACATCAAATCCACAACATGAGCAAATGAGCTCTACAGCAAGTTAACAAAGGGAGAAAAAAATATTAAGGAAACATAATAGTCAGACAGAAGCTAGTGGGCAAACAACAGAACAACAAACCCTCTCAGGCTGCATCAGAAAAATGCATGATGTGTAGTCTGTATTGTTGATCGAGTGCAGGCAATGTTACCCGCTCACGCCATTGATTTAATGAAGGCCATATCTCGTCGTGGGCATGTAAAAGTCTTACGCCCATCCTTGCTGTCAGTTCTCAGCTTAGCCAAATAGAGTAGACTACTACTGTAGTGCGAAGCTTACCTTGTGTTGGTGCAGCAATTTTTTTAACACTCTGAATCCTTCCCACTTCACTTGAGTCGATCAAGCAAAGTCCAGAAAAACCATGATGTTTTGGTCCTCCCAGCTCAACTTGCCTTTATTCTTCGCCACTCGTAGAAGAACGTCTCCGTCAGCCAACCGCAAGAATCTTGCCAGAATAGATCGGGGTCTGTCATCCGCCGTGGGAATCTCGAGCCGGTGGCCCGCTGTATCGATCAAATTCGGAATAAGCCCTTCCAAAAACTTCACCATATCCTGAAATTCCTTTCCCTCGGGGATTCCAATGAAAACGAACATTATTACGCCTGCTCTGATTTTCCATATCCTCTAGTTATTCCCACGTGCGTTCCACATCAGCCTTGGTAGCAGGCGGTTTAGACTGTTGCTCTCTTTCGGCCGACTCTAGATACTCAACCTGTTTTTCAACATCATCCATCCTTGTGATCAGGGTGGAAAGTTTCGCCTCCATAGATGTGATCACTCAATGTATTTCTGCGAGGCCCTCCATGTCGGTCAATTTTCGTCAGCGCTGCATAAATGTTTGAGATATCCCAGCCTACATCACGAAGCTGGCTGCTGTCATTATCGACTCATTATAATTGTCATTATCAGTTTTCGACATCCTGCCCTCCTGGCACAGTTTAACAAACAAATCTATAAAATTGCTTAAATGGATAATTGTAGCACAGTTTAAGCGGAGCTCGCCTTTAAGCAACCAACCCTTGCATAGTGTCACGTGACTCTCAATATTAGTATAGCGTTATAGATTTCATGAATCTTCATGAAGATTTATACAGAAATTTGTTCTGCTTGTTTTATGAATGAGGCCCATTGTCTAAAAATGCAGGATGTGATTTCAAAGACCTCTACCTAAATGTGTCCTAAATACGTATACACCCATACACATCCTTACATAAACACATAGCATAAAATTGGGTGTTATCACAAACCCTTTCATATGGAAAAAACTGACCCTTGGATTTTCTTTTTTTTTATTTCTTTTTTTTTTTTTATCTTTCGTCAGGTTGAAAGGAACTGATAATCGGTAATTGGAAGAAAACAAGGAGCGACTGATTCTTATCCTGCTGTATCGTGAAACCCCTGCACTGTATTTTATTGTTCTGTAGAACACAGATTTACCATCTCAACCTCCACATTCTGCTGTTCAGAGTACTCTGAACCAAGTCTACTATTACCTCTGTTCTCCACCACTCACAGCTTCGGATGGGCTGCATACTTGTGCTTTCTGGTTTGCTATTTTTGATTTCACCCCATTGTTTCATAATGAAGTTATATCTGTTGAGTGGTTTTGATTAATTGTAGCTACAGTTGAAGGTCCAGAATAGGCCTGTCACGATAATTACATTATCAACTTATCGTACGATATATGGACATGACCTCGATAGTTTTTGCTGACCTCGATATTGCCCATTGTGATTACATGAGTGTTTGTTTACATAAGAATGAATGTCACCAACATTTTAACCAGTCAGGCTGCTTCTGTCCTCTCGTCTGCTCTCTGTGTCAGAGGTGGGGCTCAGGCAGCTATTCCACACACACACAGAGCAGACAGCGACAGGTGAAGATTATGTGTTACTCTAGGCTAATAGGTGTTTTTCCCATCGACTGCATAATTCCAGCCAGAAAGTTTGGAAGTATAAATTAACTTTGTTTCAAAGCCGCATTCCACAGCTCCAGTGTGGGAACATTTTGGCTTTAAGCCGAAAAAGGAGAGCCTATTAACATGAACGAGCCGGCAGGGCTCTACATTAACACTTGTCCGGGACAAGTGGAAATTTTGAAAGGGCAAGTGTAGAGCCGAGGAGGGCGGGACCGGGCTGTAATGACGCATGCCCGGTCCCCAATCAGCCTGATGGGGCGTGCGAGGGATAAAGGCGGCCGGGGACGACAGTTAGAGAGAGAGAGAATTACAGGCAGCTGCGCTGTGTGTGTTTATGTTTGTGTGTTTTTGGTTAAGTTGTTCATTAAATTATTATTTAAGTTGTCAAGCCAGTTCTCGCCGCCTCCTTTCCACCGAACCCCCTTACACTGGTGCCAAAACCCAGGAAGGAGGAGGGATGCTCGTCGCAGAGTCCTCGACACTGCCGTCTACCCAGCGGCGCGCCGCTGCCATCCGCCGGGGGACGGAGTAGCCTGGACGCGGGGAACGGCCGCCGTCCGCGAGGCGAGTGGGGACTGGGCTCCCCGACCACCTGGAGCGATGGAGCTGCTGCCAGGGGCGGAGGAGTGCCCTGCCGTCCCCTAGAAACGCAGAGGGGTCGAGAGAAGACTGCCGTCCGCAAGGGGAGGAGGGAAGTGACTCCCTGACCGCCTGGAGCGGTAGGGCCGCTGCCAGGGGCGGAGGAGTGTCCCCACGGGATGCCGGGAACGCGGAGGGGTGTTCTGTCCGCTGGGGGTCGGAGGTCTGACTCCGGTCCGGCCGGGGAGGAGCGGCTGCCGTCCGCCTGAGAGGGTGGAGGAGTGATCGAGGACCACGCAACGCCGCATCAGAGAACCGGAGAGCCCATTAACGTGAACGAGCCGGCAGGGCTCTACATTAACACTTGTCCGGGACAAGTGGAAATTTTGAAAGGGCAAGTGTTGAGCCGAGGAGGGTGGGACCAGGCTGGAATGACGCACGCCCGATCCCCAATCAGCCTGATGGGGCGCGCGAGGGATAAAGGCGGCCGGGGACGACAGTTAGAGAGAGAGAGAATTACAGGCAGCTGTACTGTGTGTTTATGGTGGTGTGTTTTTGGTTAAATTGTTTATTAAATTATTATTTAAGTCGTCAAACCGGTTCTCGCCGCCTCCTTTCCACTGAACCCCCCTTACACAGTACAGCTGCCTGTAATTCTCTCTCTCTCGAACTGTCATCCCCAGCCGCCTTTATCCCTCGCGTGCCCCATCAGGCTGATTGGGGACCGGGCATGCGTCATTCCAGCCCGGTCCTGCCCTCCTCAGCTCTACAGCAAGTTAAAGAGAATTTTACAGGAATTTTCAAACGGACAAGTAGCCTGATTAAAATCTCAATAACAAAAGCTTAATAGCGCGGGATTGCGGGGATTGAGTACAATTTGAATAATTCCCGCATGGTTCACTTTCAAAATGCGGGGAATTCCCTCTATCGCGTTGCCCTCTTTCCCTCTCGCCTTCACTAGTGGTGCAGCGTTCAGCAGCTTGTGAGTGCGAGGAGTTGGGAAGTGCGTATCTACTGAACTTTAGATTTTACATAGGCCTATATAAACGGGTATAAACCTGTTAATTGGACATGCGAATGGAGTTGTACCACGTTTCAATAAGCCAGCGATGCGATAAACAGGAGCAATAGTTTTATAATCAACAAAGCTGTCTTCATCGCAAGTGCGCAACGTTGGAGGAATCGAATTTTGTCTAGTCACATCGTGGCGCTCCCTCATAATACAGCAAGAAAGGCAGAAATAGCAAAAACGCTTTGTGTAATTATACCGTCTGTAGAGTGAAGAGAACGCTTAAAACAGACTTATGCACCCGTTACATCTCTCACCTTTCTAGAACTCATCTACTGTATGTATCCGAGGTATTTTCTCTGCCATGTGAATCGGTAAATTTTAATAAGTATATAACAATATACATTATAATAATATTAATACTATAACATTAATAAATTACACACAATAAAAACATATCTATTTTTAACATGCATATCTGTTTTGAATATACAACAGAACTGATTTAGCAGCAAGGTTCTCTCAGGATTTTATCTGTTAACATTTTCAATGCATTTTGTCAATATTAAACAACGCTTTTTAATGCAACTGGTGAGAATTGACTTGTACTTTCAAAGAGATGATTTACCCAAAAATTTTAATTGAGTAACACTTTTAATTGGGTACAAAAATGTTCCTTTTGTTAACATTAGTGAACTACAACAGTTTAATAATTGATTAATCTTGGTTAATGTTAATTCCCGCATATAGTATATTAATACATTTTCATACATTAAATGAAAAAGTTGTAAATGTTAACATTAGTTCATGCACTATGAACTAACAATGAACAATTGTATTTTTTTTTTAGTAACTAACATTAACTAAGATTGATAAATGCTGTAAAATATTGTGCATTGTTAGTTCACGATAGTAACGAAAAGTGTCAATACAACTAACCTAAAAGCTCATCTAAAACATAACCATCCCATCCAGTTTTCCAAGCTGGGAACAAAAACCGCAGTTGGAGATGGAGAGGGGCCTTCCCGACTTTATTTTTTTGACATTCCAATTCCAATGTCTGAATGTTCTTGAGAATTAAAAGTTAATTGCTCTTTGAAAGGGTGTACTTGTACTATTATATTATCATTATATCCATGGCATAAAATGGTCGTAAAATGACAATAATATCGTTTATCACAATTATTTCTGGGACAATGTATTGTCCACCAAAAGTAGTTATTGTGACAGGCCTAGTCCAGAATTGACAATTCAATCAAATATAAATAAAAAAACCTGCAGCCGCTATGACATCAGCCCTCTGTGATGTGTAGCTCTATGGCAGGGGCGGGGAACCTTTTTCCTGTTAAGGGCCATTCAACTATTTACAAAAGTATTTGCTAGCCATGCAGTTGCTTGCAGTTTCTGATTGTTGGTTGAAAGTAACCTATGCATTCCATTACATGCATACGCACACACATATATATAAAATAATTTTTTTATTTTTTTTTAAAGGTCTTTCTATTATGCAATATTTTGCATTGTTATTATTTTAACTTATTTTCAATAATTATTTTAATTGTATTTATTCTTTTTTACAGTTAATGTAATCAAGGCCATTTTTCTGTTTTTCAAATTATTTCTCAAATGGCCTTGCGGGTCTTATACTGCCCTAAAGCCTGGTGGTCCCCATCCCTGCTCTCTGTGGTGTTGTGTGTTGCTTAGAAGTTCTCTGACTGGGGTCACTATGTCTATTCAGCTTGGGCCAGATTTGTGCCCTAGTTCTCTATATCTCGAAGCACTTACCTGACTGACTTATGGACTTTCCCAAAGTCATTATGAGCTATTGGTTTAGGTTCTTCAGAGAACAAGTGCACTTCACCTGTTTTACACTGCGACTCTACACCAAGCAGCACCTGTACCTGCTCATGAACCCATTTGGATTGGATTTGTGAAGTTTTTGTGCATGTGTCTCCTATTAGACGACACTGACTGTTCAGCATGTGAAAAGTTTATATAGTGTAAATCAGTGTTAAAACAGTTGGTTATAGTCCTGGTCTAGTACATAGTGCAGACACTAATGAGTATGAGTGAGCGCTCAAGTGTTCATGTTTTAACTGGTGCTGAAGTTCATTCGAAATGCTCAAATTTGAGTGTGTGTGGATGTTTGCCAAATTCACGCTGTGTGTGTGTGTGTGCACGCTTGAGATTAGAATATTCATGGCTCCTTTGAGCAGAGATTTTTACATCACAAAATAAATGTAATAAATCACAAACTTCCCCATTATTAAATCAACATGTTTGCTTTAGCTTTCACATTCAATGTCATTTTACTGTCCACTACCTTTGATTACGGGTCAGGACTCTTAGATTTCAGTTATGACTCAGGAACCAATCATTTGTGGATATTTCAAATACAGTTCGGTTGATCATAAAATTCTGAAAGTTGAACATTGTGCGGTTTTCCACTCATGGTTTTTTATTTTTATTTCTATTTTGTAATTCATGTTGGGTTGAGAGTAGCCACAAAGCTGTTCAAAGTCTGGTCTTTTTTGTCATACTGCGAGAAACATTTAATAAAGTTTCAACTGATTCTTCGTGTTGTAAATGACACTAAAGCATTTGATTTCCTACTGAACGGTGCCACTTGACTCTTATGTTACTAATGTTACTTTCCCATAATTTTGTTTTTTGAAGTAACTTGTTCCATCTGCATCTTTTTTAAAACGGACAAAGTTTTATGTCTGATCCCAAAATATTCTTAAAAGAAATCACTAGGAAACAAAGGTGAAGCAAGGGATAGTGATGCTGTATTCCTGTATACATTATAAACATTATTCAGATTTAAAGGGACAGAAAAAAATTCTTTCACCCCTGTGTTGTTCCAAACTTCTATGACTTTCCTTTTATGGTGGAACACAAAGACGAGTAGAATGTTAGACCCAGTCACTATTCATCTTTTTTCCATACAGCGAAAGTGAAGAGTAACTGATGAAGTCATTGTTTAACATCTATTGTGTTCCACATACTGTAAGAAGTCATACGGGTTTGGAACAACATGAGAGTAAGTAAATGTAATTGATTTGTAAAACTAAAAATGTAATCTGCGAAACCATGAAATATATTTTTTTTATCTTTGAGGCATATTGGAGTTACAGTATGTGCAAAAAGTTTGAACGGTGAGCAGAGATGGTGTCGAACTATTCCATGACAACATAATACTTTTAGCTTCAAAGTTAAAAACCTATTTTATGTACACTATATGGCCAAAAGATGGTGGACACCCCCTTCTAATTAACGAATTTGGTTACTCCATTAAATCCAGTAAAGAAAAATCTTAATGTTTCTTTATGTAATGGCTTAAGAAATGTTTCTTTATGTAATGGCTTGGGCTTTGTGTGCTTCCAAATTTCTGGCAACTGTTTGGGGATAGCCCTATTCTGTTCCAGCATGACAATGCCCCTGTGAACAACGTGAGGTCCATAAAGAAATGGTTTACTGTGTCTGGCGTGGAAGAAATTGACTGGCCTGCACAAAGCCCAGACCTGAACCCCACTGATCACTTTTGGGGTGAACTGGAACAGCAAATGTAAGTTCAGGCCCCATCGACCAACATCAGTTCCTGACCTCACTGATAGCCTTGTGTCTGAATGAGAGCAAATCCCTGCAGCCATGTTACTACATACAGTATAGTGGAAAGCCTTCCCAAAAGAGTGGAAGCTGTTATTACAGCAAAGAGGGAAATTGATGCCTAAGGTTTTGAAATCAAATGTTCATCAAGCACATATGGTGTCCACAAACTTTTGGCCATATAGTGTACATTGCATAGTCACAGTGGACACATTGGTATTGCACCCTATTTTTGGTCTTAAAGAAGCCATTCAAAATACATAATCTGTAATTATACATAAGTGTGCCCTGAATAAAAAGTGCACACGAAATGTGTACACATTGCTAAAAGAAAAGTCCATCATTTTCTACAAATCCCAAATAACCCTTTTTCTATTCTTAAAAGGTGCTTCCTTGAGCACAACCAAAAATCCTCTATATACAATTTTCCTGTAAGGCCACAGTCCGACAGGGTTTACATTCCACATTGAAGAGGATGTGATATTTGTTAATAACAAGTGAAAAAAAAAAAAAAATTGGTGCAGGTGTGCAGTATTCTGCATTACTCTCATTTATCCAGCTGTCACAGCTCCACAGCGAGTCACACATATCATAACGAAGACAACAAACTGTTGTTGAAACTTTTGTCCAGGAGCTCCCATGACTCCCCACTTCCAAAATGTAAAACAGCCATCACCTTATGTTTCACTTGAACACTTGGGAAGTCGAATAGAAACTGATTTGGATATCTGAAGAGTCCAGCTGATGTAATTCAGCATTTTAAAAGCCCCTCTAACAAGGAGTGGAGTCCATTGACATGGGTGAGGGCACATCACCCAAATTAGTCAGTGTGTACACACAAAATAAATAGAAACTTCTCATGAAATTGAGGCATAAATCCATACAGTTCTTGCAGCTCTTTTCAGATAAGGCTCTGAAGTAATACTTAAAAAATGTGTTACAATTTGGAGTAATTCCACCTGAGAATCTTAAAGGCCCCCTCACATTGCAGCCGTAGCAATTTTCATGGTGTCAAGCAGGTTGCGCTTTCTTGCTTTGTCACTGATTATTGTCTCCAGGTGAGACTCCGGGGCCCAACCACGCTGCCTGTCTGAGAGACGTGTCGCTTCCACCCAGCCTGAAAGGAGAGAATCTTGAATGAGATTTGGGGTGTTTGTTTTAGCAAAACATGCAAGTCATTAACACATTAGTATTAACAACATTAGTATCATGCCTGACACGTTCATGTCCAATTGGAACATATTTTGGCGGCTGTTGTTAAGAATAAAAATACAATACGCTCAGTGCAGTGTTGATGCAAGAACTGATTCATTTTAATTGCAGTAAGAAGACATCAGTATCTCATCATGTGTTGGTCTTTGTCCTCAATATATATCTTAAATGATGTTCTTGGTCCAGGTGGGTGGAAGAATTGTACAAATAATTTGACAACAGAGGGTCAAATCCTTACCCCCTGAAAATATGTTCCTCGTTTGCAACGAGAATATTAAGGGGGTTACATAAATCTACGTCAAAAGCTGAGGAAGTAACTGAACTTCATGAACTGAAACTCAAGGATAGGTTTGATTAAGTGTGAGAGAACTCCGGGTACAAGAAAATTTCACCGTTTTGAGGCAGTATCAGAGAGTACTATCAGGTGTTTCTTTACATCTGCATCGCAAGAGTTTGAAGAACATGCAGTGATGAAATCTGTCCCCCTGATCCTACAGAATAATGACTGTGTTGCTTGTGTCTATGATGACCAGTGGTGGTTAGGCTTGGTTGAGGACATTAGCGAGGAAAACTGTGATGTTTTTGTAAATTTCTTCCACCCACCTGGACCAAGAACATCATTCAAGATATCTACTGTGGACAAAGCGTGGGTTCCCATGAACAATGTTCTCAGAAACAGACACCTGCCGAGTTGACTACTGCCACCGGACGCTCCAACAACATTTCAGAGAGACTGAGTGAGAAGATCTCACAGCTTCTAATCAAACATGTAGCTTGAAATTGTGGTATGTCAATAATAAACATAATTACTGCAAAATACTGTTCATTTTTATTATTTGTAATGCTTATATTACATCTGTTCCTTTCTCAAAACGCATGAATAAATTAGGCTTTTCCCCAGATTTCAACTAGCCCTAGCTCTGTAACCAGGAATCTCAAACTCAAACTTTTTACAGCAGAATGCTACCATAGAGGACTTATATCTGTGACAATTTCAGGTTCCTTTCTGGTCCCCCACCAGAGATAATCAACCTGAAATTGAGGTGAAATGTAAAAAAAATTGCACTTTCTCACCCCCTTAAAAAAAAAAGATAGAAGCCTCAAACCTGAAATGTTCTGCATGCACACTATTCTTAGCTAGGTACCCCCTAAATAAAATGTATGACTGAGATTCAAACCCTTCTCCCATTATGAATTGACTCTAAAAGTGGAACTTTCAGCGATCTAGATCATTACATTAGGACTTCAGTTCTAAGTCTAAGGAACAAGAATGTGCAAAGTGTTTATATGTGTACAGTACAGTCTTAGGCACATAAGATGTTTCACAAAAGCATTTGTCTTAAGATGGTTATTTATATCTTCAGCTTTAGTGTGTCAATAGGAAATATAAATGTTAGACTCCCAAACATTACTTTTGCGAATAGAAGAACAGGGAGCACTGCAAGAGATGTCATGGCCCCCACAAAGACCCCCACTGAACATTGTGTCAGTCTGAGATTACATGAAGAGACAGAAGCAACTGAGACAGCCTAAACAGATAGAAGAACTGTGGCGAATTCTCCAAGAAGCTTGGAACATCCTATCTGCCAACAACCAAGAAAAACTGTGTCCAGGTGTACCTAGGAGAATTGGTGCTGTTTTAGGTGGTCACACCGAATATTAATTTAGCTTTTTTATGTTTACTGGACTTTGTATGACATTAAATGATAAATTAAAACTATTTGTCATTATTTTTGAAGACATCCTCACTATGCAACATTTTTCACAAGTGCCTAAAAACGTTGCACAGTACTGTACATGTACCTTGTAATGTGCTCTAGACATAATTTTTTGTTCTAAGGAGCTAGGACCATCCTGAGCTGAGATATTGAGGTTTCCTTTAACATCTGCAAATTTGTTGTGCGCCATAACACAAAGATGGCTGCCATGCAGGGGCGGTTCTAGAGGCCTCTAAGATAAGTGTCTAAACATTTTCAGATACAGAACCAATTCCAGTTGCTTTTGACTTCATTTTCATTCTGGAATGTCTTAGATTACTTAAAAATAGGGATGCACCTTTCGATCGGCCACTGATCTAGATCGGCCGATCTTTGGCTTACATTTCCAAGATTCAGGGCCTATCTTTTTTAATTGCAGCGTGCACTAAATCACATACACTGCTAACCTAATGAATGAGCACTTGCTCAGCCCTCGAAGCATGACAATGCAGAGTTGTTGGTAATTCTAAGCATTCGTGTATTTACACTTTCAGCTATGCTGTAATTCAAATGACTATGCCAGTTGCTTTTAAAAATGTGTATGAATAGGTGCCCATTTTCAAGAGTCATTAAGGTAATAATTCTGACATGTACAGTTCACAGAAAGGACAAAGATACTGTAAGCAGATGCAAAAACTAATTAAACAACAAATAAACACGCACACACAAATATGAGTATACTTGGTGTAACATGAGTTGTGACAGAAGTGCGATTATGCGCACTTTCAGATTCACTCTCCAACACGCTCTTGATGTCAACTGAACATGCACACTGTCAATCTCTCATCATTCACTCATCCCAGCACTATTTTGTGAGAACCCTGATTTAAATCAGATATATATGTTTGTCACAATACCACTAATAACAGCTTTAACAGTTTAACCTTCGAAAAAAGCACATCTTCTTTCAGTTGCTTTATCAAAATGCAAAAGTGTGGCAAAGGGCACTTTTAAAAGAAATATTGGTGATCGTATCGGCCTTAAATTTCCTGAACAGTGCACCACTATTTAAACCTTTCATTGTCAGTGATCTGACATCGCAAAGACCCCAAATTCACAGTAGACCATTAGGACCAACCTCCAAAGTCTCGACCCTCGCTCCTCTTCCAGACTGTTTTTGCTGACCAGTTGAGGAAACAAACATTTGTTTTATCTTTCCACATCATGAGCTCCTTTTAGAGGCTAGTTATAAAACAGCTCTAACATTTGGTTTGCCTGAATTCACTGGAGTCTGCCTACCATATACTGTACACAGGTGTGGTTGATGCTATGAACTATGTCCTCCACAGAACTCCCACCTGAACAAGTCTGTCGAAACATTCAGAATCATGTTTTTTTTTTTTTTTTTTTTTTTTTTTTTTTTTTATGGCTCCAGGGTGTCCTAACTCCTGTTTTGATTACCTTCAACCTAGCAGAATGCTAGTACAACACCAGCTCATACTACCTGCAAATGTCCTCAAACAACTATTCCATTGTGGGCTTCACAGACAATTATATAAGCTGGACATAACCAAGAAAAGAAGTTACATAGAATATTCCCAGGGTATCACATACACACTCGGACAAAGAGAATGAGGTGAGTCGTACAAGTACCTTGATGTCCACCTCCCCAGCTAGACTAGACAAACCATACAAATGTACTGTAGAGATGTTCTACGTGTCTATCTTGGCCAGCATGCTTTTCTAGGCTAGGGTGATTCCAGACACCTGAACAATAACAGTGGCAGAGAAGATGATGTAAGTGAAACTGGTGTCCATCATGAAAAATTCTTCACATCCACACTAGTGATCTTAGAGCCACTAGCTTAATCCAGCATTGGATGATTCAGCCTTGTAGTTAAAGATTAGGGCTATTAACCAATAGGTTGTAGGTTCCCGCAAGAGATGATGCTTGAGCATCACAGAAAGTGCACTCCACAGGTCTGAGTCTTACTTTAAAGGGAGGAATTTTAGGGGATCTTGGAGGAGAGCAGTGTCGAAGTCACACCAACAATGTACCGGGGAACCTCAGGGTTCAGTGCTTGGACCCCTCCTCTTTTTTAATATACACAACATCACTGGGACCTATTATTCTACCACTGCTACGCAGTTGTCACACAACTCTATCTCTTATTCCAGCATGACGATCCCATGATGAACTGCATGGATCTCGACCTGTCTGGTAGACATTTCGTGTTGGATGAAAGAACATCATCTCCAGCTATATCTAGCAAAGACAGAGTTTCTCGTTGTCTTGAGAAACATGACTTCACTACTTTGTCAATGATTACACCATCCAGGACAGCCAGAAACCTTGGGGTAGTCTTTGATGATCAGCTGAATTTCACTAACCACATTACAAAGACAACCCGATCATGCAGATTTGCATTGTACAACATTAAGAAGATCAGAGTGTTCCAGTCTGAGCATGCTAAACTCCTTCTCATACAGGTTTTTTTAAATCTAGACTGGACTACTGCAGTGCTCTTCTAGCAGGACATCCTGCTTGTACAACCAAACCTCTGCAAACGCAGTGGTGCGCTTGGCCTTGAACAAGTCTCTCTTTGACCCACTGCACTGGCTGCCCATGGTTTGATGCATTGATACTTGCATATAGAACAGCCACTGGGTCTGCACACCCCTATCTATACATAATTCTTCAACTCTAATTGCTCTCCGGAAGCCTGTGATCTCATATAGGGAGGCACAGTCACTTTCCCGAACTTCCACATCTACCATTTCTTGCAGGTGGAACAATCTTCCTAACTCCACCTGAACGGCCGATTTCCTTGCAATTTTCAAGAAATGTCTAAAGACACATCTCTTCTGAGATCACCTGACTCAATCCTAAATCCATTATTTTACCACTGTTCCTCATTTTCCTCTCTGCTTGTACTTCTCTTCTTTTTTTCTTGATGTTCTCCCCTTTTCTCCCCAATTTGGAATGCCCAATTCCCAATGCGCTCTAAGTCCTCGTGGTGGCGTAGTGACTCGCCTCAATCTGGGTGGCAGAGGATGAATCTCAGTTGCCTCCGCATCCGAGACCATCAATTCGTGCAACTTATCACGTGGCTTGTTGAGCGCATTATCGTGGAGACGTAGCACGTGTGGAGGCCCATGCTATTCTCCGCAGCATCCACGCACAACTCACCAAGCGCCCCACCGAGAGCGAGAACCACACATTATAGTGACCCCGAGGAGGTTATCCCATGTGACTCTACCCTCCCTAGCAACCGGGCCAATTTGGTTGCTTAGGAGACCTGCCTGGAGTCATTCAGCATGCCCTGGATTCGAACTCACGACTCCAGGGGTGGTAGTCAGCATCAATACTCGCTTAGCTACCCAGGCCCCCTGCTTGTACTTCTCTGAGCAAATTTGAAACTTTTGTATTGCAGGACTTCCCATATTTCTGTCTCCTTAGGATTAATTACTTATGCTGTTTTCCTTATTGAGCAAGTACCATTGAGCAAGACACCTAACCTTATGTTCCTATAGAGGGACTGGTCATGTATTTGAAAATGGCACTGATCTATAGTGACATTGCATGTGTTGCAATGTACTGTGAGTGGCCTCCATTTAGTGGTAATATATAAATATTCTATTTATGGTTCTTTGAGAAGAGTTACTGGGGATCTTTCCTCTATGTGATAAACATTATAACTCACCATCAGTACTTTGCTTGTGAACTAATAATGTATCAGCTTTCTCCAAACTGAGTTCATCTGGTTGCTGGGCAACAAAGGCTCTAATGCACTGCATTTGAACAAAATCTGCAAAGAAGAACAAATAAAAAAAATAATATGAGACTATTTAGATTGACATTGCAGTGTCCTTTGGAGTAGAAAGCAGCACATACCCTCAACTGCACTGAAGTCAATCTCGGGATAAGGGCGCGAGAGTGCTGATATCCAGCGCAGTTTATCAGCTCTGAGGGAAGAGGAGGGAAAATGTGAGATGGGTGCTGATTAGTTCAGGTTCAAGGTGACAGCTTCGCAGTGACATCCTACAAAACTAGACTGCAAAACCCTAGACTATCTGATTCATGAACTGAATTTAGGCTGTCCAATGTAGTACTCCGAATAACAAAGTTTACTTCGAGTAAACGTGCGCCACACCATAGATATGATTTTGGATGATGACCAACCTTCTATTGACCTGTTTCATGTAATGTCACTGTATGACCGCACCACCATGTTTGTGACCAGTATTCCATATACCTTCATTGTGCTGCGCTGTGAGATCATTACAGACGTTTTTAATACTGTGACTAACTCAGACAAAAAAACAACACTAAACATTTGTAACTTCTGAATGTGCAATGTTTACAGTGATGTGCCAGTGTGCGTGTACTCGCCGGTCACACATCAGACTCGCCGGCATACAGAGATGAATAGTGGATAAAATATTTTAAATGTCTGCGAATACAGCTTGTAAAACCAATATAATCACACCGTGTTATTTGAAGTACATGATTGGATTAAACTATCCAGTCACAATCCCCTATCAATAGACGTCCAGTTAGTGAAATGATTGAAGAGTCAGTTTGAAAGGACACACAGATGAAATTGCGGCTGGAAAAATGTCAAGGAAGCGTGCATGTACATTTAATGAGGATCTTCAAAAAGAGTTTACATTTCTAAAAAAGGAGTCACTGACAGAGCCTAGTAAAGTGAGGTGTGAGATTTGTGGAGCTCGCTTTTCCATCGCCCATGGAGGCCGCACTGACATCGCGCAGCATGTTCATACAACAAAGCATGGGGATGCTGCAAAAAGTAAGTGTGCCAAACCAAGAGTTAGTGATTTTTTTTGTGAAGCAATGTTCAGAATCTGACAAGGTGCACGCAAGTGAAGGACTTTTTGCTTATCATTCTGTTGTGCACAGCCATAGCTTTGCACATTCATGACCTGATAAAAGTCTTGCAGGCCAGGCTGGAGGAATCATTCATACCCTCTGACATTAAAAAGCAGTCGGATGCCCTGGTTGAAGCTGGTGACATGCGAGCGGATGATTTCTTTTGTGCAATGAGAAACTTTTATTCAGCATCAAAGGATTACCTCCAAAATTGGATCTGCTCATTGAAGAACACAGAAAAACTTGAGTGGGCCCTACTGAGAGACATCCCAGAGTGGAAAGACATTCAGAGCAGCCTCAAACACTTCTACTCCAGAATCTCCGCTCTCAGTTTGATTGACGAAACCACGCTCTTTGATGAGTGGGCTTGCACGAAAATCTTTGTCACTCGTTGCATCACTGAGTGGAGCATGAACAAGACAGCTGTGTCTAAGAGATGGACAGATGTTTTTCGTGAGCTGGAGAGCAAGACCATCAACTTCGGAGTCTTAACCACGGTCGTGGAGTTTGTTTTATGTCTGCCTGGGACATCTGCATCTGTGGAGTGTGTGTTCTCATTAATGAACGCAGCATGGATAAATCTAAACTCAGTGTAACAGTCACGTCTTAATTTTGGACTGGACCGCTCTGCATTTTACGATAAACTCTTGAAAGTCAAACGCACATTGAGAAAAATTGCTGCCAGCGAAAAGTACAAGGTGATATCAGTTATAGATGTGGAAGCACCCTCTATACTGCATTGATCTGGACCTAGGTAAGGATACGTAAATTTCATTTTTGCTGGGAGGGGGCTGTCAAGATTGATCAAGATAAACAATACTCATATTTAATTGACACTTATAGTGCTTTTCTGATGCTACACTCAAAGCACTTTTACACAGAAATCAGGGGACTCTCCTCAAGCACCTCCAGTTACCAGTATATTTTAATATGATTATTCAAATGTTTTATCTACTATTAAAGTTTGTATTGTACTACACTTATCAAGAGGTGAAACTCATGATATGGCTGACATGAGTTAAATGGAAGACTTTATTATTTTATATTATATTGTACAGCCTCAGTTGATAATGCAAGTAAAATACTACAAGATATGTCTGTGCACTGCACAGTGACACAGTAAACTAAAAACATATAAAATGATGATTTAATAATGATGGGGATGAAATTTACCTTATTAAACATGAAAATAACATGCAGAAATATGCAATGTAATAATTACAATAAAAAGTTTAATTATTTCATTAGCAGTTATAATGGATAGATGGATAAACACAAAAAAAATTAATATGTACAGTACATTACTGCGCTATAAAATCAGTAAATTTTAAACAACTTGAGATTATTGTACATTTTATGGGGAACTACATTGTAGTGCTTGTACCTTTTAAACAGACTTGTAAACAGACCATCTGCTAAAAGGACAATAAGTGATAGCTTGTGCATTTCTGTAACTGGGTTAAAAGAAATGAGAAAACCGCGGCACACACTCTTAGGGAACCTGGAAACTACAGCAATGTTATAAAATTCTCAACAGTCATGAATATTAGTAAACATGTTACAGTAACTTCACCGGACAATCAGAATCAGAATCAGAATGAGCTTTATTGCCAAGTATGCTTACACACACAAGGAATTTGTCATGGTGACAGAAGCTTCCAGTACAAATGCAACCGTATATACATATAGTAACATAAAAAAAAAAGATATACAATAGAGCAATAATGTTGATCAAATATTTTATATACAGATATACAGTTATGTGCAGGTGATGTATTGAAGAAGAGGTAGGATATGTTAAAGAATATAAATGAAATATGGATTTAAGTAGGAACAGATTAATTGAATATTGCACATGGTTGTATTGACAAAAGGAAAGTATTTGGATGCAGTTTTAACTGTTCATGAAGTGGATGGCCTGAGGGAAAAAACTGTTCCTGTGACTGACGGTTCTGGTGCTCAGTGCTCTGTAGCGCCGGCCAGAGGGCAACCGTTCAAAAAGGAAGTGTGCTGGGTGAATGGGGTCAAGAGTGATTTTACCAGCCTTTTTTGTCACTCTGGATGTGTGCAGTTCTAGCAGGGTGGGTAGGGGAGCACCAATAATCCTCTCAGCAGTCCAAACTATCCTTTGAAGTCTTCTGATGTCTGACTTGGTAGCTGAACCAAACCCGACAGTTACAGAAGTGCAGAGGACAGACTCAATGACTGCTGAGTAGAACTGTATCAGCAGCACCTGTGGCAGGTTGAACTTCCTCAGCTGGCAAAGGAAGTACAACCTCAGCTGGGCCTTTTTTAAAATTGAGTCTATGTGGGTCTCCCACTTCAGGTCCTGTGAGGTGGTAGAGCCCAGGAACCTGAGTGACTCCACTTCTGCCACAGTGCTGTTTAGAATGGTGAGGGGGGTCAGTGTTGGGGTGTTCCTCGTAAAGTCCACTGTCATCTCCACTGTTTTAAGTGTGTTCAGCTCTAGGTTGTTTTGACTGCACCAGACAGCCAGCTGTTCATCTTCCCTTCTGTATGCAGACTCATCGTCATGAATGAGGCCGATGACAGTGGTGTCATCTGTAAAATTCAGCAGCTTGACAGAGGGGTCCTTGGTGGTGCAGTCATTTGTGTACAGGGAGAAGAGTAGTGGGGAGAGTACACATCCCTGGGGGGCACCAGTGCTGTGAATGTACATGTGCTGGAGGTGAATATTCCCATTCTCACTAACTACTGCCTGTCTGTCAGAAAGCTGGTGATCCACTGAAAAGATAGAGGCAGGAACAGAGAGCTGGGTTAATTTAGTCCATAGAAGAGCGGGGTTGATGGTGTTAAAAGCCGAACTGAAGTCAACAAACAGTATCCTTGCATAAGTCCATGGTCTGTCTAGATGTTGAAGTATGTAATGCAGTCCCATATTGACTACATCCACAGACCTGTTTGCTCGATAGGCAAACTGCAGGGGATCCAGAAAGGGTTCAGTGATGTCCTTCAGGTGAGCCAACACCAGTCTCTGAAATGACTTCATGATCACAGACAACAGAGCGACAGGTCTGTAGTCATTAAGTCCTTTGATCTTGGGTTTCTTTGGGATGCAGATACATCGCGATCGGTTAATGCACGAGTATTGTTCGATTCATATGAACATGACAAGCAATATAAGCTTCATCAACCTTACCAGACAATATATCCAAGCATTATAGCAAGTAAAGAACTTTGCCAAACAGTTAACTGATAAACATTCATCCAGACAGCAGCGATGCCGTCCTGAACTATGTGACAGTGACTGACTAAACTGAACAGCGTAGTTTCCCCAGCCGGAACACGTGACAGCTGGTACTTTGGTGCATTCCATTGAACTCGGAAAGTCGGATTTTCTTCCTACTAGAAAAAGTGCAATGGAATGCCACTTGAAGTCGGAATTCCAACTGGGAAACTCGTGCGAAAATTTTAAACTTCAATTTCGCCGAGATGCAGGTGTGTGATGTCACACAGAAATGTCGGAATTCAGTGAGATATACAAAGTAAGTGATAAACATTAACTTTTATTAATATTGATAAATAAGTCGAAGTTCCTACATTAATAGATATTAAAGCTTTTTAACAAACGCCTGCAGAAACAGGTGTATAAAACATGGTAAATTATACTCTCTTTTGATAATCGTACAACTGTAGCACAAATGCTAGTGTTGCACCATTATTTATCAGTTGGGTTGCTAAGAAACGTCTCTGGTTACAGTCAAACACCTGCTAAGCTAACAAAGTGTTGCAGTTTTGTTTCATTAATATCATCTTCCAAGTGTCTGGCAATGGAATGCCATTATGGTCGCAGATCAGAGATATCAAGTATGAATATCCCACATCTGACTTGAATGGAACACAGCATTCTTTTCTGTGTTTATGGACATGACGTAATGATGTAAGAATGAACGACATGTGATTACACACCAAATACGACCCAATAGCTCAAAATACAAGTCATTTTTGTAGGTTTACCACAGTGAATCGGGGTAAGGTAAGGACATTGTTTTGAACACTGTTTTTTTTTTTAATGTACTCAATCAATAATGCCAGTTTGTTTACATTTAACCAAAAAAATCTTCCATAGTACAGCTTTAATTAGTTCAACTTTTCAATTTTTGCCATTTAAATTACATGTATAATGTTGCACATACTACTGACAGACGAATGTTAAGTGTTGTTGGTTTTGGTTTCAGAATGGAAAATGAAAAACCCTGCACTGATATTGACAATGATACTGTAATTTACTTATAAGAGTGTAATGATGCGATTATAAGGCCTACTTCAAAACACTACATAAACAAAACTGCTTTCTCATCACAAACAAACATGCACACTAACACACTTACTGTGTATCTGTCCGCAGTAGCACGGCTTTGTGTCCCATGTACAGACGGAACAGGTTTTTCTTTAAGGAATGTAGTTTGAACCTGCAGTTCTCAACCCGCAGCTCTGAGATGGGAGCATGATCTATAACTGTAAACCGACCTCCACTTTCAAACAGGAAGAGAAAATGAAAGAAACTTGAAATGCTTTATACAGCACCTGGAATCCTTTACATTAGACTAAACATGAAAAGCCTTTGTTTATCAGTTTATCAAAGAATGACATGTATGTTGCCATGCAAATATAAAACAGAGTAACTATATACATATTCAGAAATCTGGTCTTGTGACAAACAGGTTTGGCTCAACTATGCTCAGATTCAGAGAAAACGGAGTGTGAAATTGCAATAACTACAAAATCCACACAAGAATCAAATAACTTTGAAACATACTCTTTCCACAAAGAGAGCAGGAGGTAGTCATTGAAAAGGTGCATATAAACACTTCTCTCTGTCTCCTTCAGTGAGAAGTCTCTCAGTTCAGTTACGGGCCCCTCTCGCACCAGCCTACGAGACTGGCTGATCAATGGAAGAGTCTAACAAACACAAAGTCAAAACACAGTCGTTATCCACTTTCATTACACACTATACATTATATGCAGATGACATAAAGTACATATTTTCTTTCCAAAGATTGTGTTTAATGTATCTAATACTCACCCTGCACTCAAAGTCAACTTTGGCATTGAGGGACACAAGTGACTCAATGTTCTTCATTTGAGAGATACTCTCATTACTGTCCTGGATCATCTGTAAAGAAGCAATAAAGAAGGGGATGGAGACAAAGAACTGATGAGAAATTCTGATGAACTGATGAGAAATTCCAATGTGGAGATGCGGATGAAATCATAAATACTATATCACAGAGATCTCACCTTCTCCAGTAATTTCATTGCTTTAATGGCCTGTGCCTCATCCTTGGTCTTTGAAGCTGTTCTCTTTACAATATTCTAATGACAAAGAAAAGATACATGTATGTGTTTTATACAGTATGATATCATATGATTCTGATATACTGTTGTTGTTGTTTTCTTGGCCAACATTCCAACATCTTGGTCTTTGTTTAAGAAGGCAATTTCAGAGATCAAAGTCAAGAGAAAGAGCTCATAGTGAGAGCTCTTGAATAATTTGCAGAATGCATGGCACTTCCTTCAATGGTTCAATGTGCCACAGAAAAATGTGAGGGGCAGAAACAAACAGGATAGGGAAAGAAAGTACCTGCACTAGCAGTTTTAGGCGTGTGATTCTTTGGAACGGCAGGATGAGGAAGGAACGTAAAGGCAGTCGCTGACAAACAGGGTTAAGCTCTAACTTTTCCACAACTCTACGGAATTCATGACTCCCATCCCTTAGAAAGGAATGAAAACAAGGAAATGAACTGGTCAAAAATGAAAGAGGAAAAGGGCATGGAACAAAACACAGTCTAAACGAATACTCACATTAATCTCTGATACGTTTTGTCCTGATATGATTGGTTGGTGAGGTAAGGCACATACACCTTGCGGAATCGTGGGCAGTGCTTGATAATGATGTCACAGACAGTAAAGTGCATTATGTCACTCTCCACTTTTTCTTCCAAATGAGACAGAAAACTAGATTACAAAAGAACCAGATATAAGTGGATAAGTAATGCTTCAGTAGATTATAAATAATTTACATAATTCAGATTTCAGAGCAGACATTATAACGGAGTGCAGAATGTTGTCAAAGCAAAGACAGTGCATGATTGGCTAGCTTTACTAATTTGTAGATAAATTACATAATATGCTACTTAATTAATTAAATCAACTGTATATCCTTAACATTGAGCATAAGACTATCATTGGCCTACAGTCAACAGTAATCCATTTTGCAATTGAGTTTGTCAATCTGTCCAAGGTAGACTTGATGGTTCAAGGTTCATTTCATGATTAAAGGAGGATTTTGGTTTCAATACAAGTTAAGCTCAATTGACAGCATTTGTGGCATAATGGTGATTACCACAAACAACAACAACAACAACAACAGCAAAACACCTCATTCCTCCTTTTCTTTTAAAAAAGCAAAATTGGAGGTTACAGTGTGTGAATGTGGCCAATTCTTGAAGGGTTTAAACACAGAAATGTAAAGCTTATAATTTCATAAAAGCATTTACATTAATTCTTATGTTAAAACTCGTGTAATATTTGAGCTGTAAAGTTATTTACATCGACTATGAGGGTATTAAGGGTTTCCAGTGTTACATCGTCATGGCAACAAAGTTGTAAAATTGGCTATAACTTTACACAGAAAAGGTTAGTAGGTGATATAATCACATTAAAATCATGGTAACAAGCATACTGTTTACGTCTTGAGGCTATACTTTTGAAACAGTGAGTATTTTAATGTTTTCCGATTGGCCTCATTCACTCCCATTGTAAGTGCCTCACTGTAACCCAGATCTTTGCTTTTATTAAAGAAAAGGATGGACGAGTCGAAATTATTTTTTGTGGTAATCAACATTATGCCACAAATGCTGTCAACTGAGCTTAACTTGCATTGAACCCGTAATATTCCTTTAAATGCATAATTTTTTTTAACATGTCATCTTTTATTGTTAACTGAGTACAACTAACATGTTTAATTAACATTAACACATTAAATTACATTTCATAAAATCAGCAGCACACATAATGGACTTGAGATATAGACAGCACTGAGAAAAATAGAGTTGTTTACTAACAATATATTATATTCAATGTAACATTTTTTATGCAATAAATGATTGTGTAATGATATGATTCTAACCTGTGACTGACAGCTCTAACATCACTTAGCCTAGAGAAGAGCCAGTTTTTGTCTTGTGAAGTCAGGAGGACACTGAGTTGTTTGGACATGACAAAGTGCTCCACTACGATGTCTAAACTGCGGCAGTATGACGCCTCAGAGGTCACTACCTCAAACCTCACCTGGAAGAGTCAGAGATTCTTCATGATGCTGTCCTCACTCATAAAAACAAACGCTTTTAGAGCACATCAACTATGAAAGGGACAATTATTATTAACAGATATTCCATCACTATTAAGTACGCAATGTCCAGAATTATAAATACAGTGGTCCCAAAAGTATTTTGACATTTAGCCAATGTATGAATGAATTTTCATTGCACAACTAACAGCACTTATCTATGGCATTTTTTTTATTTACTTTTACTTTTGTCTTTATTTTGAACTATCATTGTATTTTATCATTTAAAACCGTCTTTCTTGTGAAATGGTTTGCTTGAAAAGTGTGCTTGTGCTCAATTTCTTTAGAATAAATGACACTTTTATATTTTTTATCTAATGCAATGACAGTACATATTTAAGTGACTTTGAGTGTCCAAATCCTTTGGGGCCCCACTGTATTGTATGCAAGGTCAGTTCCAGTAGGGGATACAAACTATAACAATATAACTCAAAATATATTTCTACCTCCTGCAGACGTCTCTCATCTTTAGTGAGTGTCTCAAGCTCTGGGCTGGTCCTCACTCCGGGAAGGTCCTGCCACAGTGTAGGTGAGGAGGCAGAGATGGACAGGCGAGGGGAGGGAGGTCTGTTTACGGCTTGCTGTGGCACAGCAAGACTTTTAAAGGTGTTGTTTTGGGACAGAGTGTGGGTGTGTAGAGGCACTGGAGGGAGAGTTGGGAGAGGCCTGTGGGATAGCTTAGGGGAATGATTTGGAGAAGATGATGATCGGATAGCTGAATGATCGCCACTTAACACTAGAGAATCAGAATGGGACAGCAGGATCTCTCTGTTCTGGACAACCTCACTGTACTCCTGATACAGCTGAGAGTCTGCAAAAGAGAGAGAGAGAGAGGCAGTCAGAGCACAGAGATCAAGTCAGAAGAAAGTAAACAGAGCAGTTAGCGAGCAATTACAGCAGGTCAATAAATCAACAGAGCAGGGCTCCAAACCGAGGGTTTGCAATGGAACTGCAAGGGGTTTGTAGGATTGTGATAGAAATGCCAATGCCAATTTAAAATAAACTGATGTGCTAACTTTTCAAGCTTAATTAAAGGAGTTTACAAACAAATGTAAATTCAATCATTATTTACTCACCCCTTCATGTTGCTCCAAACAGACTTTCTTTCTTTGTCGACTGCCTCAGTCACTATTCACTTTCATAGCATCTTTTTTCCATTCAGTACACTGAAAGTGAATGGTGACTGAGACTGTCAGTCTCAAACATTCTGCCTAACATCTCAATTTATGTTCCATGGAAGAAAGACAATCATACAGTTTTGGAACAACATGAGTGTGAATAAATGATAACAGAATTTTCATTTATAGATGACTAAAATTTCAGTCTGTTCCTCACACAAAACAATCACATGAGTTCAGAAGACTTGTTGAATAAGTCATATGGACTAATTCAATGATAATTTATGGTCCTTTTTTTTAATTATCCTTTTTGAGCTTGACAGCCCTAGTCCTCATTTACTTTCATAGTATGGAAAAGAGTAGCCAGGACATTCTTAAAAATTTCACCTCTTGTGTTCGACGAAGGAAAGAAAGTCATATAGGTTTGAAACGGCATGAGGGTAAATGATAAATAAGGTAATGAGTACATAATGACAGAAGTTTTATTTTTGGGTGAACTATTCCTCGAAATATGTTGAACAATGATATAGTAATTAATAAAAAAAATTAAAAAAAATGTATAAGACATTAAAACTGATTCATTCTGTTCTGTCTGATTTTTGATAGTTGGAGCAGAACAGTTGTCTATGTTAAAATACTTGCACATGCACACAGCAATTCTACGCTCTCAGTTATCTGTGATTGATGGAGAAAGGCTAATTTTGTAAATCAAACCCGAATGAGATTTTTGACAAAAGTAAATAGATAAATAAATAGGTATAAACCCTAACCCTATAGCAAAAATATGTAAAACATTTAAAGTGCCAATGAGATTCTCTCCATGAAAGCTTATTTGATTACTAAGTGAGCATTTGCAGATGTTTATGCCCAGCACAAACCTGCTCTTAGACTAGGGGACTGGCAAAGAAGCATAGCTAGGAACGACAAAAATGTCCCTGCTCTGAACATCTGACATTATAGCCAGTTACAATTTTATATGTACACCACCATTTATACAAAATGGCATGTGGTATGGTTATTGTTATGTCAGCACAACAACATGGTTCTGTGTGCCATTATACTATTTTTAGTTAACTTCTAAGACATTAAATTGGAACAAATTATTTGCAGTCTGTTATTGGCATGTGCTGAACAGCAAGAAGACAAAATTACAGCGACTTACTAAAGAATTTAGAGTTCCTCCTTGTCCTCTGAAAAGATTCAGTCATTTTCCTGAAAGTAGGAGAGACAGTAATGATATTTGTGTTATCATGGTTACTGTTAAGACTGCCTAAAAGAGTACAAAGCAGGCATGAAATACTGTCAGTAGGGTTGGAAAACTTACTGTATAAACATACACAAAAGCAATACTGAAAAATGAAGGTTATCATCATACTATCTTTTTCACACATAATTTTTTTACAACCCCAAAACGAACACAATTTTAAGCTGAATGATTTTAGCTGTGCAGAATTACATATATATATATATATATCCTACCTCATATCCATTTCACCCCAGGAGAACCAAAATTCCTCCTCATCCTCATCTACACAACAAAAACAGAGAACAGAGAGAAATCAGCAAAAATCACACAACTACATGCTTTTATTTATCTCATACTTCTTGGGTTTGTTCTAAAACAAGATAGGATCAGAATGAGGAAAATATGGAAAAATCAAAGCAAAATGAATAGTTTCAAGATCTTGCTTTACAATCAGTGAATAACTGAAAAGATTCTGTACACTCTCTCAGCATGGAACAATTTAGCAGCTCTAAAGAAAATATGGCAATGAACTAAAAATAACCCTATTGCAAATAAAAATCTGAAAAAAAGCAACAAGAAAAAGTACTGGGGGAGGACTTGTTAGTGAATAAATGAGAATGACTTTGTCAACCAATGGAAATCTGGTAGCTCAGAATTTGGACTTTTCCAAGAAATGCTGCTGTTTAGGAGTCTTCAGCAGTCATGACTCGAACCCCCACTAGGATCCTCAGGAGCCCTCTGGAGCTTCCACGCTATTAATATGAGACTACCAAAAAATAGTCCCAGGAATACATTATTACTTCTCTGGTATGTGAACCTAAATTCTACTTTAAAAATAGGCGTCCTGAGAAGAAACTTTTCTTTTTATAGCAATGTACATATATTCCTATTAATGTAAATACATTAAGTACTGTTTACAGTCATAAGTCATTGACTTATTACTTGATTATTTGAGATCCAGTCAAGATCAAAAATGAAAACTGCAAAAGTTTACAAATTAATACTCTCATGGATGTCAAGTGCTTGTTCTTTATTCTTTTAAGTCAACATGGAATGAAAATTGACTCTATTTACTTTCTAGATACACATTCCTGGTCTTATTGAGAATGATTCATCAGTGCACATTCCAAAAGGGGGAGATAAAAAGGTGTTTGTCCTCATAATCTTTTATCAAAATATAATAACTTGCTCAACTTCTGAAACGGCTTTCCTTTTCGGCTGACATCACCAAGCCCTCTTGTTGTATAACCTCTCCCCTCCAACCACCTGTCATCATAGAGGCCATTTTTCCAATAGACTCCCAATAAAATTATGTTTCGCCCTACTTTTTTGTTCTCATTGAATATCCTGTTTGACTTGAAATACACCACATAATGGAAGTTAAATGGTAAGTACCCCATTTTATGTTGACCTCAAAGGTGATGTTTAATTTGTTTGATGTTAAAATACTTTTAGCTATACACCAATCATATGTAGAGACAGCCATTCATAGGTTGATTTCCACCAAAAAGTGTAAACACTGTGGCACTATCAAAAACTTGTTTATATTAGCATACTGATCAGAAATTCCCTTTGGTGATAAGGAATACTCAACTGCATTGCAAGAAAATCAACCTTACAAAACACCCATATTGACACTTAGTTATGGGATCATGACTCATGGAATTTTATGGTACACCACTGCATATGCACATTTGTCTCCCTGCTTGACACTGTTATATTAACCATTATAGATCATGTTCAATGACATTACAAGACCTCTTTGCTCTCCTCTTACATCAGTGGCCGTGTTTACACTGTTTTTTTTTTTTTTTACAGGCGATCCGATGACAAATGGGCAGCTGGCAAGCACAGACATGAAGCTTAGAGCTGAATTCTCTGTTATTCTGGTGGTGTATCTATATTAAAGGTACTGTAAGCAATTTTAGCCATTGATTTAGCCACACCCCATCACAAGAGACCGTTGTGTTGGAGTAGATGGAGGACAAAGGGTCCCACTGACCATTTTACCATTTGACCGTAAGCATTTCATGGTAGCAGGACACCGACTTCTGTCACCGTACCAACTTCATTTACACCTGCCTTTAAGTTGTCCTGTTTCAAACGAATCATCCAAAATGCATCTTAATACCAAGTGTAAACAGGGCCAGTGATACTAAAGGGGGCAAGGGTGTCCACTTTGGCCTACTTCTTTTGGTCCTCCTCTCACCTGATATGTCGAATATTCTTGTCCTGCGGTCCCTTCCAACTCTTCCCTCCTCCTCCTCCTCCTTCTCTTCTTTGTGTTTGTCCGTTGTCTTTAGAAACCCTTGCCTCCTAATCCAAGCCTCATTCCCCAAATCTTGAAAGCTGCTAGAGCTTAGAGCAGCTTCTGGTTTTCTATCATTCTTCTCATCTACATGCTCTTCTTCCTCCCTATCTGCCTCTCCTTCTGAGGACAACACTTGCTGGACAGAACTAGGGTCCAGCAAGTCATGTTCAGATTCCTCATTGGACTCTCTCTCCATCCCTCCCTGTTCTCCTTCCTCTATCAGTCCTTTCTCCTCCCTAGGTTCATCCATTTCCGTCTCACCCTCTATTTGTGTGTTAATTTTGACGTCTATGTGTAGCACACTACCTCTTGTATTTTCTGTGTCCACAGTTACCCCTTCCCGCGACTTCGGACCCAGGATCTCTTTCACCACGTTCTTGGCCCATCTGAGGTGAGGAGCAGTAGAACATTGCTTTCTTTCTTCTGAAGCACTCCATGTGTCATCCGAACTAAAATGCTCTGCTTCTTTTTCTGCTTCTTGCAAAGAGCATTCACTCTGTGAAGCCACATACCCACTGTCCTTGCATGACTCCATAGTTTCCAACAGCTCTGGTGGTAACGGCTCACTGTCTTTCTCTGATCTCTCGTTGGGAGGAGTAATTTTGCCTTCTAATGATGATAGATCTTTAATTGCCTGGTCATTACTTCCTGTTCCCTTCACTGTGGTGTCATGATTGCCTTTATCCTCATTATGAAGGGTGAGGTCATCCATCGCTCTTTCAATGTTCTGTTCAGTGGATCCATCCTTTTTTGAGGCTTCATTTCCATCTGAAGTGTTCACTTCACATTGATTGTCCATGTCATGATCTGCATGCTGAATGTGGTTTTCATTTGCATCACGTTTGGCTTGTGACTTAGGAAGGGTCTGACCAATCACACAAAAGACTTTCACAGATCCTTTAGGTCCTCTTCGATCCTCTCTCTCATTTTCTGTTTGGTTTTCTTTATCTGTCCTGACCTCCAGGTCTTCAATACTTTTGGACTGTCCAGAGAGATCACTGGATGCTCCACCATCCCAAAATTCTTTACAGTCTTCAAAATCATCTTCCTCAGCATCATCCCCTCCACTGGAGACCGTCACAAATCCCTCATCTGCTGGAATAATTCTATTCTTCCCCCCTTCCGATTCTCCTTCACTTCCTTCCTCATTCTCCAAGCAGCCATATCTATTGTTCCCCCCTTCTTCCTCCGTGTCATTCTCCTCCATGTTATCTGTGACGTTTTCTCCATCTATCTGCCTCTCTGGTTCCAGAGCTTCTCTGTCACAAGCCACGTCCCCTCTCAACCTTTCCTCTTCCCTTTCTGCATTCACAACTCTCATGAACTCTCCAGCCTTCTCCAGTTCTCTATACCAGTCCTCCCGACTCATTTTCTCTCTTTCTTTCTCTCTCTTTGGCTCTTCATCTCTTGCTGTCTTGTATCTTTGGATATACCTTTCCCTTGCTTTCTCTCTCTCTGCATACTCCTCTTCTAAAGATGACTCTTTTCTCTCACTTCCTGTTCTTGGTTCCAGCCACATTTTCCGCAGCTTGTTTTTAGATTTCACAATTTCTGTTTCCTCAGCGTCCACTTTTTCCCTCCCTCCTTCTTCCCTCTGGGTAGTCCTTACCTCCTGTTCTCCCTTTGACAGTTTCTCTTTATCAATCTTAGATGTGTTTTCTCTCTCTTTGTCCTTAAAGTTCTCTCTCGTTCCCCTCCTTTGTTCATTCTCTACATCACTTCCTAAATTCTGCTCTCCACTATTTTGTCCGTTCTTCTCCATGTTACTTCTCTCTGTTTCTCTGTTCTCTCTCCTCTGCCTGTCCCTCTCTTCAATCTCTCTTTCCCAAAACCTATCCCTCTCTCTCATTCTCTCTCCCTCTTTATACCTTCCTCTCTCAGTTGTATACGAGTATGCATCTCTGTCTGGGTAATCTTTTCTTTTCTCCATGGTAATCTCTTCTTTTCTCATTCTGTACCTATTTCTCTCTGTCCTTTTCTCCATGTCTCTATCTCTCACCCTTTCTGGGTCTCTGTATCGCTCCCAACGTTCCCCTCTCGGATCTCGATAACCTGTCTCTCTTTTTCTTGGCATTACCATGTCTCGCCGTCTCTCTGCTTCTCTCTCTCTAAATCTGTCTTTTCTTTCTGCTTCACTGTCTCCTTCACTCTTGTAATGTTTGTGTCTTAGTTTAGAATCCTCTTCTCTCCTTCTTTCCTTTTCCCTCTCTCCATCACTATATCCTTCGCTTTTTGTATTTCGTTGCCTATTTCTCTGTCCCTCTCTCTGTCTCTCAGCCCTCCTTTCCCTGTCTGAAAAGCCCTCAGTCTGTCTTTCCATAAGACATGGATCAGACCTGCCCTCTCTCTCTTTCTGTCTGAGTCCGTCTCTCTCTCTCTCCCACACGTACCAATGGTCATTGATTCCTGGGTAACTCTCTCTCCTTCTTTCTTTCATGTCCCTCTGTCTATTTGGCTCCTCCTTCACAAGCTTTCTCATTTCATTTCTTCTTAACTCTTCCCTGTATTTTGCAATTTTTCTTTCATTCTGCATGTCCATGTCTCTGTATCTCCTTCTTTCTCTCTCTCTGTCCCTTTCTCTTTCATACTGCACTTCCTTTAGTCTTCCCATCCGCCGCTCCCTGTCATGGTCTGAAAGTGTTACCCTTCCTTCTCTCTCTTTGCTTGGTCTTGTCATCCTGGGAAAAGTGTCCCCTTTCATCCTCTCATTCTCTCTGGCACCATGTTCACCCTGCTCTGACAATAATGCCCTTCCATTTGGACGTCTTTCTCCATCCCTCTGCCTCTCTCTTTCTCTCAAGTTCATCTCTCCATCTCTTCCTCCTCTGGCTGCAGGTAATCTCTTCCTCTCTCTGGTTCTATCATATGAGTCTGGTTCCATTTCTCTTTCTCTGTCTCTTGGTCTTTCCCATACTTTGTCCATCTTTTGGTCTCTCAGAATCTCCTTTTCACCCAGGTCACCTTTGCAGATTTGCTCAAGGGGTAGGATCACGGTTGATTAATGCACTTGATTGACAACTGTCTCGTGCACCTTAAGAGGATGGTATGTTCTGGATGGCCCAAATAGTTTGATTGGTTTCCATGGCAACAAGGAAAACCTATCAGAGTTAAAAGATGTTAAGTTAAATCTGTATTTAAAAATTATTGAACCAACCAAAATTCATATTCCAAAAGGAACACAGTCAAATGTTTTTACACATTTGCAAACACTTCTTGTTGCAACATGTCAGGTATATAACTTGGCAGCTTACATGGTTCTCAATAACACAGCTTATTTTTGAAGCATTTTAAGTTGAAATTACTGCACAATGATATGAATCACATTAATGCATTTGGCAGATTATTTTATATTTATACCTTATAGTGCATTCAAGATACACATTTTATCAGATTTTTTCCCCTGGGGATCGAACCCAAGACCTTTACATTGCTAGCACCATGCTCTACCAGTTAAGCTAACAATAGTTTAATATTTATAAAGTGCTTTTAAATGTGTAATAGATGTTGCTATTTATTCTATAGACATTCTTAATACTCCTACAATCTATGCAAAATTTAAACTAATAAGAACTGTCATACTTGTATCAAACATTAATGCTGATATGCAAAATCAGCAAGCATAATAATGTGTCAGAGATGTACAAAGAATGCAGTTGAACCAACCACTGCCCTCACTGCTATTCTTATACCTTGTTCAGAGGCATTTCAAGTAATTCATGCCAATGTAAGAGCTGAGGAACTATTAAGATGGGTTACAGAATCTTAACTTCAACATGGCTGACTCAGTCAAGACATGGTGAATCATATAAAGCAAGAAGCATTAGCAAATACCCTAGACAAATGACTGTGATGACTAGTATAAGCTCAGATGAGTCTTAGTATAAATAAATAAATGTTCTCAAGCACAACAGAGCAGCATTCGCCTGCTGCGTGGACTTGTTCATTAACAAGTTCCAATGTTTTTTGTTTTATCAAAGGTCAACTAAAAAGGAGAGAATGAACAGTTTGAAGAATAATGCAAAGGACTCACCTGAGAAGTGTCTTGGGGGACACTGCTCTCTCTCACCCCCTCGCTTCCTTCTCTTTCTAGACACTGTGAAATTTGGAGGAGTTGCACAACTCACAGACATTCCACATTTCAGTGTTTGCCCAATGAGAGAGTCAAAGTTGAGTGAGATAAATGCTCTGCAGAAAACACTGATTTAATAAGCTGGCCAGCCTGTGTTCTACTTAATCTGTACATCTAAGCAAAAACTGTTTTCAACTAAGTAAAACAATTCTCACAGCATTCCTCGCTCTATTTCTCTCTCTCTCTCTCTCTCTCTCTCTCTCCCTTCCCCTCCTCCCAACCTTTTCAAATTCCCAAACAAGTCTAAACAGATTGACACTTACCTTCCTCCGCTGCTCCTCCTATTTTTCTTTACCCTCCAGGACTGTCTTGAATTTAAGCAGTCTATATTTAAGCAGGTTTACCTCCCTTTTTATGAACTCAGTAGCGCCACAGTGATTGCGTTACAGCTAGTTCCAGAATTTCACCCTTTCACTCATCTCTCCCTCACTGGCACTGCATGCTTCTGCTTCAGGAAGTACAAAGTCTGGGCGTCTATTTGCTGTGCTGTGATTGGTAGGTTTAGAGTTGCTGGGTGTGTCTGTTTTCTCAGGTATGTTGGTTAAAAGACCTGAGAAAGAGTGAGAGCAAGGGGGAGGAGGGGTGGTTGAGTGTGTCCATACAAAGTAATGTTGTCTGTAAGTTGGTCTTCAGCAGCTTGTAAAAACAGTTCCCAGAAAAAGCTGTAAAACAGTCAGAGGCACAGATAAGACATTATTACTGTATGCATATTAGGAACGATGATTAGGAAGACACAATGATGCATGTTGTATACTTTTAGATACCTGCTTAATACATATTTTTAAATTACTCTTGAGAGTAGGGGTACAACGGGGCTAAAGGCACCCCTTAAGGAAATTTTGTATTTTTCTGGTCACAAAATGTATCAAGGTCAAAAAAGAAATATTTATTTTTATTGAATATTGATGGAGCAACATCATTTGTGTGAAAAGAAATAATGGAAAGTTGTTTCGATTAAAATTCAGTTATTAAAAAAAGGTGGTGAGGGAGCCATTTACCCCACACCTGGGGTAAAAGCCTCCCTCACTTGGGGTAAAAGGCTCCTAGGGGGTTTAAAGTAATTTCGTGTAGATACAGGAGCAACAGCTTTAGTGCAAAATTTGTCAACTAAAGCAAATAATTTTGAGACAGCAAGATGCTTTTTTGAGTGACAATTTAAGATGATATTTACTCAAAATAACTACTTCAGAAAAAGTCGAAATTTTATTATTATCTGAAGTATTCCATAAACAAACTAATCTCTATTATGACTGGATGAGTCAATGTGAGCCCACTTTGAACATTTTTCATAACAAATTTTATGAAGATTCGCCCCACTTAAGAAAAACAGTGTGTTTAATAGGGGTCTTTAGCCCCTGCAACGGGGGCTTTTTACCCCAAAAACTGTCCTCACACTTACTGGACAGTTATTGGAAAAGGTTTCATTTAATGACCTTAAACAAAACTGAAAATGATAAATGAGTATTTCATCTCAAAAGAAATATGTTAATTTCAGGGATTTTCATTAGCTACATAAATCTACAACATTTAAAAAAAAAAATTATATCAAATTGCCTTAAAATCAACCTATAGACACCACATGTGAAGATCTCATGGATCAGGACAATTTTGCAGTGTATAGTGACAAACAGGTGTTTAGGAAAGTGCTGTGGTGGTTTCTGTTGCTATTTAGTGTTTTGGGAGAAAATAAAATCAATGGAGCCTTTTACCCCACGGAGCCTTTAGCCCTGTTGTACCCCTATGTCTAAATATGTGTGTTTTTTGGAAAACTATTCAGTTTTATAGAATATTATTGTGGTGATGAGTAAAAAATATTGGATGCATTGGATGCAAGTTAAAATATTCTCTAAGGGAAATTTAAATACTATTGACAGATATTATATTTGTGTTCCACATTGGTAATCTCAAATGCTTTTGCTCATTTGAGCTTAATTAGTTACTTTGAACTGTATAAGCCATTGCAAATAGCTCATATATCCTGTCAAAGTCACTGTGAACCATTTAAAAAGCTCAACTCAGTCGAGTGCTTTTATCTGAAAGCAGGCAAACAAAAATCTTTCAACATAAAGCTGATTCAAAATCAATAAAATGTCCTGGACAAAGTTTAGGAGAAATAATGCACCAGCATGTTCTAGTCCAGTAAACGGCTTGCAAAAAAGGAGTAACTTGTCTGAGACAGAGTTACTTAGTTAGTTAGAAGTTAGTTAGATAACAGCAGTTAGTTAGTGCAGCACTAAGGAGACCAGTTTCAGCAGGTGTTATCTTTAAGAGATCCAGCTATTCTATTTATCATACTTTAACCATATCCTGTGTTTGCACTGTTTTGCAGAGGAACAAATCCTGTTTTTGTTTGTTTATATATATATATATATATATATATATATATATATATATATATATATATATATATACAAGTTTGGAATAATGTACAGATTTTGCTCTTATGGAAAGAAATTGGTACTTTTATTCACCAAAGTGGCATTCAACTGATCACAATGTATAGTCAGGACATTAATAATGTGAAAAATTACTATTACAATGTGAAAAAAAAAAAAAAAAAAAATTCTTAAACTACTTCAGAGTTTTCATCAAAAAATCCTCCATGTGCAGCAATGACAGCTTTGCAGATCCTTGACATTCTAGCTGTCAGTTTGTCCAGATACTCAGGTGACATTTCACCCCACACTTCCTGTAGCACTTGCCATAGATGTGGCTGTCTTGTCAGGCACTTTTCACGCACCTTACAGTCTATCTGATCCCACAACAGCTCAATGGGGTTAAGATCCATAACACTCTTTTCCAATTATCTGTTGTCCAATGTCTGTGTTTTGGCAAGTGATTTTCTAGTATCAGATTAGCAATTTAGCATGATTACTCAAGGATGAGGTGTTGGAGTGATGGCTGCTGGAAATGGGGCCTGTCTAGATTCGATCAAAAATGACTTTTTGGGGCCTGGGTAGTTCAGCGAATATAGACGCTGACTACCACCCCTGGAGTAGCGAGTTCGAATCCAGGGCGTGCTGAGTGACTCCAGCCAAGGTCTCCTAAGCAACCCAATTGGCCGGTTGCAAGGGAGGGTAGAGTCACATTTGGTAACCTCCTCGTGGTCGCTATAATGTGGTTCTCTCTTGGTGGGGCGCGTGTTGAGTTGTGTGTGGATGCCGCGGAGAATAGCGTGAAGCCTCCACACGCGCTATGTTTCCACGGTAACGCGCTCAACAAGCCACGTGATAAGATGCGCGGATTGATGGTCTCAGATGCAGAGGCAACTAAGATTCGTCATCCGCCATCCGGATTGAGGTGTCACTGCGCCACCACGAGGACCTAGACCACATTGGAAATTGGGCATTCCAAACTGTGGAGAATTTTTTATTTTTTTGTACTTTTTTCAAATAGTGATGGTGCTGTTTTTTTTATATCAGTAATGTCCTGACTATACTTTGTGATCAGTTGAATGCCACTTTGGTGAAATAAAGTACCAATTTCCTTCCGAAACATCAAAATCTGTACATTATTCCAAACTTTTGGCCACCAGTGCATATAAAAATCCAAGACATAATGTAAATGAATTGCTGATGGCTACATGATGATACCATGCACTGATTACGCCATGTATTTATTGTATACAATTTACTACAATGTTTTATAATAATATAATAAGTATGATATACAATAATATAATATATATTTGGTAATAGTATACGATTTATTGAATGTTATATCAATTGCATCTTAATGCAAAAAAAATAAAAAAATAAAATCTTCTTATGCATATGTTTTAATCTACAGTACACTCTTAAAGGGTTAGTTCACCCCAAAATCAAAATTTTCTCATCATTTACTCACCCTCATGCCATCCTAGATATGTATGACTTTCTTTCTTCTGCAGAACACAAATTAAGATTTTTAGAAGAATATCTCAGCTCTGTAGGCCCATACAATGCAAGTGACTGGTGACCAAAAAAGCACATAAAAGTAATCCATAAGACTCCAGTGGTTAAGTCCATGTCTTCAAAAGTGATATGATAGGTGTGGGTGAGAAACAGATCAATATTTAAGTTCTTTTTATTATAAATTTACTTTCAGACAGCCCTCCTATGCACTTTCCCGAGAGGTCTTCTGTTTTTTGCTGATTTGCATGCTTCATGCATATCGCCACCTAAAAGGCTGTTGTGCAAATATGATTTATTTATTCCTTTGCTTTTATCCCTCCCTTTTATTCTTTCTCCTCCCTGCCCAATAGGTGGTGATATACATAAAGAATGCAAATCAGCAAAAAACAAAAGAAAACAAATAAAAAAACAGAAGAACAACAATGCCCTCTCGTGAACATGCGTAGGAGGGCTGTTGAAAGTGTAGATTTTTAGTAAAAAAAGACTTAAATATTGATCTTTTTCTCACCCACACGTCATATTGCTTCTGAAGACATGGATTTAACCACTGGAGTCTTATGGATTGCTTTTATGCTGCCTTTGTGTGCTTTTTGGAGCTTCAAAGTTCTGGTTGCCATTCACTTGCATTGAATGGACCTACAGAGCTGAGATATTCTTCTAAAAATCTTTGTGTTCAGCAGAAGAAAGAAAGTCATACACATCTGGGATGTCAAGACGGTAAGTAATGAGAGAATTGTTATTTTTGGTTAACTATCCCTTTCTTGCTCCATAGTTCCTGATAAATATATGCCTTTAGATGTCATGTTTTTATTTACCTCTACCTCACCAAATACTTCATGTATAATTCTTCATGCATCATGGCTTTTTAGTTAGTATCAAAAACACAAGAGATGTCAAGACCATAGCAGATTGTCACCACAAGAGATCATCATCGATGCAAGACTGGTATAAAAACTGACTTAATTGGCTAATTTGTCTGTGGACACCATGTATTCATGTTCAAATCTATCAGAGGTATGAGTGAACCCACTGACCAAACATGAGACATGATCCCTCACACCAAAGCTTTAGACAAGTTAACAGAGCTGTTGTTACTGTTGTTCAAGCGGTGTTCCGTTGAAATATGACACACAAATACTTATTCTAGTTCAACCCAGAGAGAAGGATTGCTGTAATAAGGTCACCTGCATGATCATATCAAGGACAAATATAACTTGTTTGATGAACTACAATCGAAAGCACTCACTAGCCTCTTAAGCAATGAGCGGCACTCAATCTCCCATGCTCAGCTCACGTGAAGCAGATCAGTTTCCACATGATGCAGAGTCACATGTGGCGCCTGTTCAGTTTCACTTCCGCGTTGGGTTAACAACGACAAAATCATATCAATCATGCAATCGTTTTAACGTGAATATTTACAGGATTGCGTATCTCCACTGTGTGCGGATCGATGCCCGTGGAGATTTTGACGTGATGTCGTTTAGTGTTGTTTAAGGGCACTGTTGCGACTGTTCGGGAAGGAGAAACTGAGACCCCATTGGGCACAACTAGTTAGGACACACTCACTTCTATTTATATACAGTAAATACAGTAACAGCACATTCTGAAAGGTATGTTTGGGTTCAACTGAGTGCATTTTTTTTTTAAATTTCATATAAATGTATTGTTTCATGTGTGTCCTAAGTAAAGTTACACTTAACTAGTTGCTTCATTACTTTCGAACCGTATGAGATGCACTCAGTACAATAATTAGTGCATGATGTGATCCTGATGAAGGTATGTTGTGATGCATTTACTTGTAGGCTCCTTGGAGTGGCCCCTTAATAATTTGATGTGTGAAAGGATCCACTAATAATTCTATAATTATGCAATAGCCTACATATCTGTGTGTATGATTATAATACTTGTATACTGAGTCTGTATACTGCAATATTTAGTATGCATGTATTATCTGTCTGTCTGTCTGTCTATGGATAAATGGGCGGGCCACATTACATAATGTAGTGTCTTTACCCCATCAGGTGCTCCTTCTGAAAATCATGTTGCTGTCAGTGAGAATAATTGCTCCACTTTTCTTACTGCTTGTTGGAGTGCGAGCGAAGAACAACACGGATAACTGCAAGCTGGTTGTAGAGAGTGAATCAGAAAGAAAAGTGCTCCGTTCACTGGAGCCCCTGACCAAACAAAAGTAAGCCACATTTTTAAGTCAGTAGTCATGTATGTAGGTTGTTCACATGTTGTTAAAGTTGGAGATTTCATACATATCTTCATATTCACAGCTTCACCGTGGAGGGTGAGGAGAAGGACAAATACATCTACATTTTTCAGGTGTGTGGTGACGTGGACGGACTGAAGAATGTAGGTCTTGTGCAGAGAGCCAAGGACAGTGGAAAGCAGACCACAATTGGGAGCTACTCTCATACTCGAGCTATTGGAGGAAGTATGTTAGAGGAATAGTTCACTCAACAATAAATATTCTCACATTATTTACTCACCCTCATGCCATCCCAAAGATTTTTAGAAGAATATTTCAGCTCTGTAAGTCCATACAATGAAAGTGAATGGTGACCAAAGTGCCATCTAGTGCTCTGCACATGCATCAAGCACTAGGAAGTGTAATCGAGCTTGAAATCATGATTGTGCCTAGAGACTGCAGTGGCAAGATGTACTTTGAAAAAGAAGTTACATTTTGGTCTGTTCTCACCCAAAACTGCTTAAGTACTTCAGAAGACATGGATTAAACCACTGGTGTTTTATGGATTAATTTTATGCTTCTTTTATGTGATTTTTAGAGCTTCAAAGTTTTGGTCACCATTCACTTACATTGTATGGACCAACACAGCTGAGATATTCTTCTAATAATCTTTGATTTCAGTGGAAGAAAGTCCTACACATCTGGGATGGCATGAGGGTGAACTTTTCATTTTTGGTGAACTATTCCTTTAAGTTATTTGACCATTACAAATAATAACATGTCAGTCATTCATTTTATTAGTACTTTTTTGTGTTTGATGCATCAATAGGGCAAGAATATTTAGGACAGGAGTTTTTTCAACCATTTTGCTACAAATATACTTTTCTGAACTTGTGTTTTTATATATCTTTCTTATAAAATTACAGATATATAATAATACAAATTAATTAATTAATTATGCATTGTCTAATATTAATTGTCTGCTGATTTTTATGCTTATTGACCTTTGTATTTATCTTATGTTGTAGGTACTTAGTATCAGAAACACAGGAATGCAGACTGATATCAGATCAATATTGTAATGTTAAATAAAACACAAATACCCAAACATCACAAAATGACACAGTGTCACAGGAAGCTGAAATAACTGATAACATGTTTCCAACCTTAGTTCTCCTTTTGTTCTTGTTGTAGGTGACTGGGTTCTGCTCATATATGAGGGGGGAGAGAAGTATGAAAGCCACTGTTCAAAAGAGCCAAGACAAGCAATGATTATGATTTCTTGCAGCAAAAAAGCTAATGAGGTATGAATTTTTGTGCCTTTGGAAATATATATATATAAAAAATTGAGCTATAATGTTTAGCCTGTTCATAGATATTTGCCTAATGGCTCTATATTATATTTTTGGCTGAAAAGTCTGTAATGCAAAATTACAGGATTCCTTGCATTAGCACCTTCTCACTTATGTCAGCTATACACTAACATTATTGACCTTATAACATTCTGCTGTAGCTGAAAATAACTAGAATGACTGCATTGTTTCAGCTCACTAATTGTGTTCATTATTGATTTCTTTGTTTGCACTTTTGTCAGAGTAAATTTTCAGTGGTTCTGGAGGACAGGGAGAGGCCACAGGACTGTTATTACTTGTTTGAGCTGGACACCAGTGTAATCTGCCCTGTAACTCCATCTAAACTCAGCGCTGGCTCAATACTGCTCATTGTGTGAGTGCTTGAAAATTCTCAGAATATTCAGTTACATTGAAGCTGCAGTTGCACTTTTATTTTTTACCTAGTGTTGGTATACAACGAAGATGTTTTTTGGATCACCACTGAGCAGGGTTCCCATGGTCAAGGAAAACCTGGAAATATCAGAGAATTTTAAAATTGTGATTTCCTGGCCTGGAGAAGTAATTTGTTTTTTTTGTGAATATAATTTTTTTTTTTTTATGCTCCATTCTGAAATATTTCATTGAGTAGAAAGTGTCAGAGTGATCTTTATAAAAATTATTTACAAAAATTCACTAACCACAGGAAAAGTCTTGGAAAATCAATGAAATTCTTTGGTCAAAAAGCATGGAAATGCTGACCAAGCTGTTAGTGTAATTTAATAGGGAAAATCCATGCCTTTTGCTCATACTTTACAGTGTGTACCTCCCTGATTAATGCTATTTGCTGTCCATAGCGCATTCTCCTGCCTAGCCGTGTATCTCACCGGTGGGTTCCTGTATCAGCGACTCGTGGTTGGGGCCAAGGGAGTCGAACAGTTCCCCAACTATGCATTTTGGTCAGAGATTGGCAACTTATCCGCTGTAGGTGTAATTATGGATGCACTTGTGTCTCCTTATTTCATTCTTTATCTTTCTGAACCAAGTTTAAAGTGAGTTCACCAAAAACAAATGAAAATTCTCTCATCATTTACACACCCTCATGCCATCCCAGATGTGTATGACTTTCTTTCTTCTTCAGAACACAAACAAAGATTTTTAAAAGAATATCTCAGCTCTGTAGGTCCATACATGTTGAGTAAATGATGAGAGAATTTTCATTTTTGGGTGAACACTTCCTTTAACATTTTGAAATAAACGCTTTGTGTTTTGTTTTTTCACCCAAAACAGGACGGATGTGATTTTGTGTGTCGTTCCCGTGGTAATAGAGAAGAACCGCCCACATATAGAGGTGTGGCTACTGAACCACTTGGAGAGGAGCCAGAGGAAAGAGATGACCACTTACTTCCCATGTGACCAAATTAAAACAGCCAGTGAGAAGAGGCTGGACAGTTTTTGGAACCCAAAGAGGAATGTTCAGTTCAGACGTGTTCCTAGTTCAGAAGTGCTGCTGTTCATTTCTCTTATTTACCAATAGCACTTATCCTCTATTTATTCCCTAAAATGTTGATTAGATATTAGTTCATTGTATAAGATCGCTAACTAGTTTTTGAAAGTCCAAAAACCCAAGGATAAATTTTATAACAAAATTACAAAAAACATGCAACAATGACCCTCTTTTCTCTCTTTATAGGAAGTGAAAGATATCAGCACTGTTTGTCAGTGCTTTACTGTGTGATATGGTCACCACAGAGATGTAGTTTGGTATAGAATATAAGTACTTATTTTTTTAGTATGATTAGAGTGGTAAAACTCAAAAGGAGTTTTTAAAGGGTTAGTTCACCCCAAAATGAAAATTCTCTCATCATTTACTCATCCTCATGCCATCCCAGATGCGTATGACTTTCTTTCTTCTGCAGAACACAAATTAGGATTTTTAGAAGAATATCTCAGCTCTGTAGGTCCATACAATAGAAGTGAATGGTCATTTTTTTACCATAAACCTCAAATTTCCGCATTCCTCTTCTTGTGTTTTGGTGATTTGCATTATTTGTGCTTATTGCCACCTACTGGGCAGGGAGGAGAATTTATAGTAAAAAAGGACTTAAATATTTATCCGTTTCTCACCCACACCTACCATATCGCTTCTGAATATATATATTTAACCACTGGAATCTTATAAATGACTTATGTGCTTTTTGGAGCTTCAAAAAATGTGTACCCGTTCACTTGCATTGTATGGACCTACATAGCTGAAATATTCTTTTCAAAATCTTCATTTGTGTTCTGCAGAAGAAAGAAAGTCATACACATCTGGGATGGCATGAGGGTGAGTAAATGATGAGAGGATCTTCCTTTTTGGGTGAACTATCCCTTTAAGTTCACACTCCACTAACTTAAGCAACAATTAAATGTTTGGGAATGTATGGCTTTTGGTTTCAGAATATAAAGAAAATTTACTGAAATTCATTATTTGAGAAGTTCGTGAATATTCTAGATTCTTAATCACAAATATGCTTTGCTTCAACATTCCAACATGCCTGTTTGTTTGTTAGGGAATATTGTGTTTCTATGGAGAAAGTTTAAAGTGATCTGACAAACAAGACCTCTGCTCTGGTGAGGCCTACCTCATTGTCTTTACAAAACATGCGTTCAGCCTGTTACAACCTATTGATGTTTCTGAATGATGTTATTAATGATAAATTGGTATCATAAATGTTATTGATAAGAGACATTTGAGGAAAATAAGAAAATTACAGAAATTGTAGATATTAAAGGTATAGTTCATCCAAAAGTGAATTGTCTCAGTGTGTATGATTATTCTTCTATACAGAATTATTTTCTTTCTTGTATGAAACAGAAAAGATGTCAGTCGAAATGTTAGGGACTGATAGCCTCATTCATCATTCACTTTCAATGTATGAAATAAAAACCAGTGCCAACATTCTTCAAAAATTGTCCTTTTGTTCCAAGAAGAAAAAGTCATACTTTTTTAATGACATGAGGGTGAGTAGATGACAGAATTTTCATTTTTGGGTGAACTATCCCTTTAATATGGGTCTTTGCCAGTGTGATCTATTTTATACATTACAAATTACTGTAATCCTCACTGTAAACCAGAAGACAAAATTCCAGACTATGACAGAACAGCAGTATATTTTTCTTTCAAAGCAAGTTTTTCTTCAAGTATTTTGTGTTTGGTTGCACTGAAGCTTTGAGCTTTGATTTTATTTGTTGTTGCTCAGTTTAATCTAAACAACCATGAGGCCATGATTATTGAGTTACAGATTTGTATATGTTAATTTGAAATACTGAAAGTGTCATTGAATGTATGCAATTTATTTATATATTTTTTCAGTTAAAATTTAGTTCTGGATGGGTGGTGTACAGATCGGTGCATATCCCTTAACAATGATGAATTATATAGATCAGTGTACAGGATTCAAATTTCAAAAAAGTGGATAAAACATACGCACGCCTCTTTCGTTGGCGGACAGCGCTACGATAGGCTGATCCTTACGTCAATCATCGTTACACCCAACGTCCATTGGTTGCTCAGCGCCATCATCACCCGCGGAAGTTTGTACACAGAAAATAGTTGTACTGTCAATAATTTTTCAGATACGCTACCATTTTTTTTCTTCTTCTCAACTTCTGTCTTTCCGCATGAAACATCACCAACGAAGACTAAAGAGAAAATCATTTTAAAACGGTTAAATGTGCGTCGATGACATCAAAAAACGTACATGAACCACAAGCACCTGACAGCTAATAGTATTGTGTAGCGCGGGATTGTTTTGATTTCATATTTTATAGGTCGTTAGCTTGTCAGTTAGCGAAAAAGGAGCGAAACGCCTAGTTGAGCTGCAGTTTAGCAGCTGTCCCTTCTTTTATCCGGAATTTAGCGTCGGAAGGTTTTAACATTGACAGTCGTGTCTTTTGTTGTTATTAGCATGCTAAGCTAGCAGCTGGAATTCATTAATCTGGATTCACATCAGATCAGCATCGTCCTCCACGATCAAGTCATCATTATAGTGTCATTAACTGTCATCCGCACACGGCGAGGGACTAGGACAACAGGTAAAGTGAATTTTGTTGGCCTTTTAACTTTACAGCATGCGCACGCAGGTCACTTAACACCACTCACCTGTGTGTGTGTGTGTGTGTGAGAGAGAGAGAGAGATTTGTTTATATGGTAAATGTTTTGTTATTATGAACGATACCCCATACAAACCAATTTACAGATTATGTATAAAATATAGATTAATTTATTTTCTGATCCTCAAACCACCTGTCCGTGTGGTTTCTGATCTGTGGTTCTGCAGTCTGCGCTGCTCACTGTTTGTAAAATTTGTCTTTACAATATAATCCAGATGGAATGTTAACAATGTAATGATGACATGGATCTTAATGAAGTAACTCATTAATCTTGGTGCTGTGGTTTCTTATATCATGCCAATAAATTGTACTCAAGGAATGAAAATTCTCTCGTCATTTACTACCCCCCCCCCCCCCCCCCAACTTTCCTTCTGCAGAACACAAAGATTTTTAGAAGAGTGTTTCAGCTCTGTAGGTCCACACAGTGCAAGTGAATGGTGACCAAAACTTTGAAGCTCCTAAAGCACATTAAGGCAGCATAAAAGTAATCTGTATTACTCCAGTGGTTTAATCCATGTCTTCTGAAATGATCCAGTTAGTTTTGGGTGAGAACAGACAAAAATGTCTGCATGGATTACTTTTATGCTGCCTTTGTGCTTTTTGGAGCTTCAAAGTTTTGGTCACCATTCACTTGCATTGTATGGACCAACACAGCTGAGATATTCTTCCAACAATCTTCATTGTGTTCAGCAGAAGAAAAAAGTAATACAGATCTGGGATGGCATGAGGCGGAGTAAATGATGAGAGAATAATTTTTTTTTTTGTTGTAAACTATCCCTTTATTTAGATGAAGTAAAATAATGAATTGTTGTAATGGTTAGTGTAGTTGTACATCTGTTATAATTGTAATGATGTTTTTAGGGTTCAACTGCTACTGTTACAACTGTTGCTGATAAAGTTTTTATAAATAGGTTTGGTAAGTTATATGTCTGTCATTTCTTTCCTTTTAAACTTGGACCTGCATTTAAACTCAAAGTTTGATCATGCTGGGAGAGTGTGGCATGAAAGAATGGGAGAGACTTGCCCTCAGGAGGAACTCTGTCACTCTGTGTAAGGAGATGGTGGTGGATGATCTGCTGGTCCAGTATCTGCATCAAGATGAAATCCTCACAGACAGCATGACCGAGAGCATTATGGTACAGATGGCGATTATTATGTGACTTATATAAACACTATGACTTATAACAATGTTATAAAGCAATATTTAACTATATAATTGGTTATATATAAATCCATGTGGAATCTACATTTGTTTTATGTGCTGATTTAGGGAGGGAAATCTACAGAATTCTGCAGAATGTGTTCAAAAGAACTGAGAATACTACACTCCTATTGGTAGCTGATAGCATGATCAAATTAGGAAAAACATTCTAATTTGATCTTTTATTAATTTTGTTATTTTTTTAAAAGTCTTTCAAATTGCAGTTAAATGGGGGAATACATAGGGAAATGCAGCATTTTGTGAATGATATTTGTTCAGATTTTGTTCAGAAAAGTACATTTGATAGTTAACTTTGAAGCTAACTTACTGTTCTATTTGTTAATCATAGTCCATTAGGGCTTATTTGTTATTGATACAATCTGGAAAAAGTGTTACTGAAAAGCTCTTTGTGTATTTTTTGATGGACCAAATTGCAGACTTCATTTGAATGACCAAAGGAGTTGTAAATTGCTGGTTATTTAAAAGGCTAAATATTATTTTTAATTGTGGCATGATTTCCCCCTTTACAGGCTAAGCCGACGTCCCAGGGCAAGAGTCGGCATTTGTTGGCTCTTTTGCCCAAACGTGGCCCCCGGGCATTCAGCAGCTTCTGTGCGGCTCTTACAGCGACAGAGCAACTGCACCTCTGCAGAATGCTCATGGAGTTCACGGAGAAAGGCGTGAGTTGGTTTCTCCACATCAGCCATAATCTGTTTTGTTTATTGTCAAACTTTATTTTATACCACACATTAATGTTAGATTTTATCTCACTTTCCAAATAGATTTTGCAATAAAATATCATGAGCTATTTTTAATGCAAGACACGGGTACTTTAGACAAAAAGAGATAGAAGAGTGGAGGTGTGGGGTCAGTGTTACAATCATACAAGACATATGGCAATCAAGCCACCCCAGAGGTCATAGCTGAGTCAATGGAGTAAGAGGGAGAGAGTGAGACTAAAGGGGAAGTTAGAGTGCAGTTACTGTGCACTAGTTTACCACACCCAAACTGCAGTGATTCTTTTCACGAAAACCAAACAGACAAGTAGAGTCTCTCCTTTCCCCTGGAAGAGTGAGAAATAAACAGGCTGTAACTTTCATTATATTCTCACATAAAGACCTGCAGTGAATGTAACAATGATTTTGTGCTTTTCTCTTTATAGAAAAGGTTTTCAGAGACTTCACTTCCTGTCCCAACTCAGGAATGTGTGATACCTGCAAAAAGAGCCCGAACTCATGGTGAGAGATTGAGCATGTTTGTGTTTGAGGCTATAAATGAGTTTGTTGGCCTACCATAGAAAAAAAAAAACTGAAAATAGATGGAAGTCAAAAGCTTTTTGAAAGCATTACAAATTTTGCCCACCTTTTTTTTTTTTTTTTTTTTAGTGCTTCTAGCAATTTTAAAGTAATATTTTTCCAGTGCAACCCCAACTTGATTACTGAAGCATAAAACATACAGTAATGGGAAATTGTTATGTGATATGAACCTCATATATTTGAGCTGCATATGGTTGGTTTTGTGTTTCAGAGTCTATGGAGATGTGTTTGGATGCAGACTCCCCAGTGACCACAGCTGTACTCCCCTGCACTCATGAATTCTATGAGTCCCACAGATTTCAGGTGGGTAGTTGACCTGAAATACTTATGGAAAGTTGACCTGCGGTGTGAAATGCTATACTCCATCTTAAACTATTCAAACAGCATCTTGCTAATGTTTTAATAATTATGCTGCTTTTATGGCCTCTAAATTGAAAAACTACATGGAATATTTTTTACTTTGTAAATTAGATTTCTCACATTATAAGTCCATTTAAAAGTGACCAGTTACAGGACTAAATATATAGTAATTCCCAAATGCATTCACATCATTCTTAACCTATAAACTTGGTGTCAAGTACCCACATACAAGAATACAAAATCATCCTTTGAATGCACATACACACACACTCAAACACCCATGATATTTGCATGTATTTTACACTACGTTAGAACATAAGAGTATGTAACCACTATGCAAATGTTTCCTCTCCTCTCAGGCTTACGCGATGCGCTCTAGTCCGCGAGGACTGGCCTTGGTGCTAAGTAACGTGAGGTTTGACTCTGCAAACACTGATCTGGACATCCGGAGGGGAGGAGAGGTGGACGAGGAGGTTCTGAGGAGACTCTTCACTGAGTTGGACTTTACAGTCAGTCTGCACAAAGACCTCACAGCAGAGGTGAGTCACACACATCTACAGATCAAAGTCATTTATTCATCATGATTTGATGATTTGTGTGTATGCTTCAGGCAATGCGCAGGTGCTTGGAACAGTTCGCCCAGCGGCAGGAGCACGCAGAGTATGACTGCTGTGCTGTGTGTTTTCTGACTCATGGTGTTGAAGGCTCTATCTATGGTACTGACGGACAGCTGCTGGAGGTACACACTCTGAATTTGTAATTCTTTCTATAACGTCAACTTACTGCTTTGAAAGAAGATCATTGCATTGTCAAAGTTCGATGTGTCTCTCTGTCTCTCAGTTGGACTGGGTGTTTGAGGTTTTTGATAATGCCCGCTGCCCTCTGCTCCAGAACAAGCCAAAGATGTTCTTCATTCAGGCCTGTCGAGGAGGTGAGAAGTTATCACTGACCAATCCAAATCCGAATCCTTGTGTTATTTTTATTACTCTCAAGCTTCAAAAATTAACCATAAAAGCACCATTGAAGTTGTCTGTAAGACTCATGCATTTTTTTAGTCTCTTGACGCCATATGATAGTTTTCGTAAAAGGCTATGTTTAATAAGTAAATAGTTTGAATGCGCAAACTTCAGTGAATGAGCACACTCAAAGCACGCACTGTGCTCATGATGATGCGCTGTTTTCAGCTCATTAAGCGGCTCACAATATGTGAGAGCTCTACACAAACTCCATCTTAGATATAGATGTTTGTTGTTCGGTTCACTTGTAACATAAATTGAAGAGGGCACCGGTGGAGCATTTCACCAGATTTTGAATGAAAATCGAATTAAACTGCTGTGAACTTGCCCACACACAGACACTCAAAGGTCTTCTTGCTGTGTTCCGCCAAAATAAAAGCCGGAGGGTTTTAAAGTTAAAGGTGCTGTGATTTATTTAATGGAAAAGAATGCAAAAATTGTTCCCACTCCCTTAAAGATATTAATGAAATAAGTGTCCTGAGATATCTCAATGGTCTCTGTGACAGCTGTAGACTTTGTAAACAGCAAACAAAAATGTGACCGCGGACATTGACGCTTTTCACCTGTCAATCATTTTGCTCATTCTCATTTGAAGCAGATCATTGAGGGTATGATTCATAATGTTTGTCAGTTGAGGATACTATTGTGCCTCTGTTGAATTTGACAGCCACAGGAACAAATAATGCTCTTCTTTTGCTCGGTTTTGGTCTCAAAATTATCTTGGGAGGATGGGGTTTTGGAATGAGGGGGCGTGGCTAATTCAACGGCTCAGTCACATGAAAGCTTCAGAACACTAAAATCACTTACAGCATCTTTAAGAAAGTACGGCTGAAATACTGTATATTGCTATTGTATAATATGACTCTAATATTTATTATTATTAATTGTAATAGTGAAGTATAGATTATTCTTAACCGATTACAAAAACAAAAACACTGGTATCGAATCAGGATCCTTATTGGCTGATGCTGAGAGTTCAGGTATCGGAATCAGGTTGGGAGAAAAAAGTGGTATTGGTGCTTCCCCTACATTATAGGGATGTTTTTGATTAGTTGTTAACTGATATGGGTTTTTAAATGTCCTATGCCAATATCTGTCAGCAGGGTAGCAATATAATATCTGATATACAGTATATTTAAAGAATTATATTGAAAGTGAATTATTACATACGCAAAATTGCAGAATTCATTAAAATTATTTCTCACTGTTTACTAAAAATGAATTAAAAAATATTTGAAAACTCCAGCATTACTTCAGTCTATAATAAAGCTACCTCACCAAACAGGCACAGGTCTAGTGATATTATTGACATTTTTTCCCTTTTGTTTCAGAGGAGATGGACAACGGCGTGGACCAGTTGGATGGACAGGAGCGTACACAGTCCCCAGGCTGTGAACAGAGTGATGCTGGGCGAGAGGAGGAGAGACTGGACAAAGAGAAGGAGGAGAAAGACAGAGAGAGACTGAGAGTCAAACTTCCCCAGAGATCAGATATGATTTGCAGCTTTGCCTCCCTCAAAGGTTTCAGTGTGTACACATTGTTGGATATTCATCTGAGTCATTTCAATAGGTTTCTTATTTGGCAAAATGTGTCATGTCACTTCAATGGCTTGTGTGTGTGTGTGGATTTGTGTCGTTTCAGGCACTGCTGCAATGAGAAACACCAAGAAAGGGTCCTGGTTTGTTCAGGAACTAAACACAGCCATCAGACAGAGAGCCAATGACACACACATGTCTGACATACTTGTGCAAGTAAGACATTTGGGTTCGTAGATTAAAATGCTGTATCTTAGATCACATCAGCACTACACAACATCATTTCAGTATACATTTATATTTATTCAGTTGGCTGATGCTTTTATCTAAAGCAACTTCCAGTGAATTCATGTTAGATAGCAGTGTTTCTGCACTGCTTTTCAGCAGCAGATGTGTTGTGTTCCATTCGGTTTGGTAATGCTGAGCCTTATATTTACAACACTCTAAATTCACTTTAATTGCCCACTACAAGTTACTAGAGCTGCATGATTAATCGTTAAAAGGTCGCGATATCGATTCAGACAACCAAGCAATCTCATTTCTAAATAACAAAGATTCTGCAATGTATATTAACGTTCCAGTGGCATGCATTTGTAAGACGGTAAAATTTAAATTCAAAATTCACTTCAAGACATGTTTTTAAACATAGATAAACTTTATATGGCATCTACAAAACACAGCGCTCCTGCACGAGATGCTGAATAAACTAAAACGCAATGGCCAAAGACGTTTTTCCAGCACAGTGCTTTACAAACTGCAGGGTGCAGCTACGATTAGCTAGGAGTGTGACATAATCTCTGTTCAGTTCAATATTTTAATAGCTACCGATGCTACAAAAATACCGGCATTACCAAGATCTGACTAAATTCGCTACCCATGTGCTGTTTGATCACAGCCGACTTCTTTCAAACGCTCACATGCATGTGTCTGCCCATGCACTTGTGTCTTGTGATGAATGCAGCGATCCTGCACGAGACTCTGTAATGTTTTTAATCAAAATACCCTCTTTAGGCGATATTAATATAAACGCAGCTGTTAATGAATTACCAGTGTAACAGACGGGATTAAATCTGCACTGTCTTGACGAGATAATAAAGCAAACACAGCCATTAATGTATAAGCAGACGGAACAAATTCTTTAAGATGTTAGATTTGTGCGATGTCTAAATGTATATAAGCTACATGCTGTCTATTCAAATCAAATCAGATCACTTTATTGTCACACAACCATATACACAAGTGCAACAGTGGGTGAAAGTCTTGGGTGCAGTTCCGAGCAACACAGTAGTCATAACAGTGATGAGACATATACCAATTTACAATAAACATCAGATTTACAACAATAATATACAATGTACAGTATACAATACACACAATATAGAATACACAGTATATAATACAAATAGTGTATATAAAATATACTGTTATAGGCATTCAGGCATTCTTACTGCACCAGATCAGTATTAATGTAGATCTGTCACACAGTAAAGAGTGTCAAGTAATTTCGTTTTGCATTAAATGACCTTTTTTAATGTTTTATGTTATTTATTTTTTTTAAAGTTGAATTGCTACTGTTGCTGAAAAACTTAAAGCACTGTTCACTGAAGGTCTCATTGTTTTAATTTAAATTGTAATTTAAATGATAACTTTTGTAAAATAACATATTTGCTTACAAATGCAATACCAAGTTTACATAGAACTGTTAATGAAGCTTTTTTTCTGCTTGTTTTGCTTTTTACTTGGCATGTGAGAAACAGGTTAAATCGTTTTTTTTTTAAATTATTATTATTATTATTAATATGCAGTTTTTTTGTTTGTTTGTTTGTTTGTTTTTTTTTTGTTTTTTTTGTTGCAATAATCACAAGGTGCTGTTTGGTTTATAATTTATTCGTTGTGCCCTCTTGTGGACTTTTTAAATGTATATATTTGATTTACAACTTTATTGCATTTTTGCATAGATTGAAGCAGAGAACATTTTGTCAGAACCTCTAGTAAATTATGTTACTTTTTTTAATACCCTTATGTCCAGGTTTTGTTAATCACTGAAATAAGCATTTTTATTCAGAATCGTGAGAGAATCGTGATCTTTATTCTAAATAAAAAAATCGTGATTCTCAATTGATCCAGAATTGTGCAGCTCTACAAGTTACTATACAAATCGAAAACAACCCTGTGACACCAGGTTTTGTGGTATTTTACCATATTTGGAGTTACTAGGTGCTCATATAAAGGCTATTGTTAACATGACTTCACAAATAAAATTCCTGCAGTTTTTAACCAGATCCCATAGCAATGCCACGTACAAGTTAAGAAATGGTTAGAGAAATATTACTTGCATAATAATAATAATACAGTTATTATTAGTTATTAAAAAAGGCCTAAAATTGTAATATATTTCAGTAATTTCTTAATTTAGAAATAATAACCATTATTATTATGATTACAATTATTCAGAATTAAATTACAATGATTTAATATATAATATTTATTTAATATATAAGTTGCCTAGGTTATAAAGAATAATGAGAGAAAAGTGGGACCCATCGCAATGTGCACAGTCTGTTGAATCTGAATTCTGTAGGAAACACTGATATATAGTAGCCTACATCTTATCAGTATGTGTGTTCTTGGGGACTTGAACCCATAACCTTGCCGTTGCTAATAAAATGCTCTACCACTTTGAAAACCATGCTCTGCTATATGGAAAAAATAAATAGAAGCACAATAAAGCAGTAAACCCCTCATGGCGATGTGTTATAGCGAATTTACCATGGTTACAAGGTCTTGATGGATGCAAAGCTGGGGTAAATTGTGGTGAAAACAATAGACATCACAATAAATGATTCTTTCACCAAATTGTAGTTCATTATAGTTCACAATAACCATTTAAATAGTTTGTATTTGACACATTAGAATAGTTAGAGTCTGAATGTGGCTCATTCAATCAGGTATTAGAGCTGGAACTGTTTTATCTGATAATTTCACACCACATACACTCACAGTAATACATATATGCATGACAGTTTAAAATGGATTTCGTTCTCTGTTTTTCTCTGCAGGTGAACGGTCGGATTAAAAGCAGAGAGGGTTACGCTCCTGGTTCAGCACATCATCGCTGTAAAGAGATGTCAGAGTTCACCAGCTCCCTCTGTAAAGACCTCTACCTCTTCCCTAAGTACTACTCCAACAGTTAGACACACATACTCCACAGGCACAAAGCACACAAAATACTACCCTCAGAACTGATGCAGTAGCAGGACTTCAGCGGACACGCTTGTACATCCATCATGCACTATAAGCTCAGAACACAGACACATAGTTATGTAAATGTAATTAGACCCATTCCACGTTTCATCTGTCTCACATTCCTCAGCACAATGGCAGATTCATTAGGACAGTTGTGTACATTATTTACTGTGTGTTTGCAAAGGTAGAGAATTTACCGATTTAAAAAAAAACAATTATTATAACTATCCGTCTTTTAGTGGATAAGGTGCAATCAGAAAATCTATTAAGCATCTGATCCAGATATATATATATATATATATATATATATATATATATTTCCCCCTTTTCCTTTAGTAAGGAAAGAGTGAAGATGTCATTTGGGAGGATGTGTGAAAAGTGGTATCAGTTTGTTTTCATGATTTTAAACTGGATTTTAGGGTTAATAGGCAGAAAAATTAAAGTCCAATAATTTTTAATCATCTGCTGTGTAAATGTTTGCTATAAGTCACAATGTGTACTTTCATCAACTTGGTGCTTTGTAAAAATCTATTGGCTTATAGATTTATATTGACCTTCCTTCTTTGCATAGATTTATTTTTGTCTATTTGTTTTGAGTTTTATTTGTACAGTTTTGTCTCGGTTGTTCTTGTACTATTGGTTCAGTAATTGTGGACCCTTTAAACCCTAAAGCCAAACTATAAACCTTTCAATGACACATTATTCGTACTAACATTGTGCCAGTACCATAGTAAAGTAAATGACTCATTGGCACTGATATAACAGATGCCCTTTTTTCTGGAGAAGATCTGCCCTTACTTTATTTTAGGTGTCCTTAATGCACCTTTACATGCATTATATCAACTTAAGTACATTTTAAATGCATGCTTTCTTCATAACATCAGTTAATTAATTCACTTTAATCATCCCGTATGCACCATGGCAGCTGTTTTGTCTATACAATTAATAGTGCTTCATGTTTCAAAGTGAAACTATCTGCTCAACCTTGCTGCTTTGTTTGGCTCACAATAGATTCTAAAAGCTATTTATCAAACCATGAATGCATGAATATGTTGCACATTAACATATCCTATTGCATCACTCTACAAATATTCGTGTAATTCCAAAACTTCCAAGAACCATTTGCATTCCAGGTATTTACCCCAATTTTCCATGGGGATTGGGGGGGGGTATTCGCAAAGTGAAATGTATATATTCTCATAACACATTTTTGGAGTTATGCTTTTTATATATGCAGCAGTTTTTTTGTTTGTTTTTTTGGCAGATTTCCCTCACTCTTGCACATGTCTTTTCTCTTTAAACATTCAATGTGCCAGTGAATGCACATTTAATCCAGACTGAAAATATGAGTGTTTATGATGTCTTAAAACACCTGGAGGTGGCAGTGGAGAGCTAAAGCACTTAACCAGCACACGTTTTGCAATATAGAGGTTGCAACGTTTAGACTCACACAGTCTTCCTGTTCTGCACACACAGCATTATTCCTCCGGGGAATGCAGACTGTAAATTTTTGTGTGCTGTTTTTTCCTCTGTGTGTGTCTTCATTATACAGTAGGCATTTGTGTTAGGTTAAAAGTCACAGCCTTTGACCTTTTGACACTGCTGTGGCATCCCTTGAACACTTTTACATTTCACACTTGTTGCCTTTAGCTTGAGTAATCATTCAAGACTAAGTAGTGTTTTATTTTATTTTTTATTTTTTTTACTGTTTAGCAGCCAAAATGTTTTATTACAATGTTGATGCTGATGTTGCTTTCAAGCTAATGTTGTTTGGGTATTATTTTGATATTTTAATTAATGAGCTTCTTTGACATGGGAGAAAAATATGGGATGAGTTGTTCTTAAATGTTAGCTGGGACAAGGTCTTGTATATCAGAATAAGGGGCTGTTTGTAGAAAACTTCCAAAAATGTGCTTACCTAATGCAAACTCTGTGCCATAATATTCTAGAAATAATTTGAAAGTATTTAAACAAATGACTAGTTATTTGATCTGATGTACTATACGGTGTTTTCATTAATCATATTATTGTTCAAATAAAAACAAAGGTGGGAATAGAAAATATGTACACTGGAAAAATGTATTAATTTCAACCCCACAGTGTTACTATACTGTGCTTGGAATGAGCGACTCAAAGTAGTATTGGTTTTATGCGGCAGTCTTCCCATTGTGAGAACACCAGCACAGTGTATGTTCTCTAATCCTGCATTTAAACAAAAGAAAGGAAGCTTGTGTTAAAAAATAAAAAAACAACTCCCACAGCTGAAAAATAATCTGGATAATAAATGTATTTTTCTGGCCATGTTCACCTAGTTTTGATGTGTTCAGAATGCTAATGGTGAAAAGCTATGTCATACTGAGCCCTAAAGTTTCTTGTGGTTAAATGTAATAGTTAAATTTAAGTTTTTAAAATTTCCTTCTTAAAGTGTTAAAACCCACAATGGAGGTACATGTTCAGCTGTGTTATATAGTGCAGTTTAGTCTCACCCAGCCTGACTACCAGATGAGTGCCTAGTTAACTTCATTTGAAAAGAATAGAAGAGTTTATTCACTGCCTTTGTCTTCTAACCAACTATGAAGGTTGCTTAAATCAACTATAGGGAAACTGCCATTTTGTATTTTTGTAATGCAAAAGCTGCCATGAAATAAATATTGTTCTAAAGAGCTCGGGTGTTAATTGAGTTTTTTTTGTTTAAAGCCTGAGACCACTGATAAAAAAAAAAAAAAGTTACATTAAGCATTTTTCTGATATTTTATTATTATAAATTTGATTACCAGCTTAACAGTTTAACGTAGCTGATGTTATTCCAGCATGATTTGAGAATGTCATGTGCTTCAATGGAAGCAAGGAACCTTTTGTTCAAAGGAACATGATGATTTGCTTATTTCTTTAATGTACCAAGAAAAAGAACAGAATTAATATTTCATATTTTTCTACCATAACATTTCTTTATTTAATTTTTTTTTAAATGTTTTTATTTCTTTGTTTATTTCCTGGTTTAAATTCCATTTTGAATCCCGGATTTCTCAGAATTTTGAACCCTACTATACAGTATGTTAGTTGTTTGCATGCATATCAGTTAGTGTGTATATGTTAATGCACATACAGGGTGTGTGTGTGTGCTTGTGTATATATACGTATATTTTACAAATAGCATTCTGAGACGATATTCTTCTCACCACAGTTGTACAGAGCCGTTATCTGAGTTACTGTAGACTTTGTCAGTTCGAACCAGTCTGGCCATTCTCTGTTGACCTCTCTTATCAACAAGACATTTCCGTTCACAAAACTGCCGCTCACTGGATGTTTTTTGTTTTTGGCACCATTCGGAGTAAATTCTAGAGACTGTTGTGTGTGAAAATCCCAGGAGATCAGCAGTTACAGAAATACTCAAACCAGCCCATCTGGCACCAACAATCATGCCACAGTCTAAATCACTGAGATCACATTTTTTCCCCATTCTGATGGTTGATGTGAACATTAACTGAAGCTCCTGACCCGTATCTGAATGATTTTATGCACGGTACTGCACTGCTGCCACACAGTTGGCTGATTAGATAATCGCATGGATGATTGTTGGTGCCAGACGGGCTGGTTTTAGTATTTCTGTAACTGCTGATCTCCTGGTATTTTCACACACAACAGTCTCTAGAATTTACTCTGAATGGTGCCAAAAACAAAAAACATCCAGTGAGCGTCAGTTCTGCAGATGGAAAAGCCTTGTTGATGAGAGAGGTCAACAGAGAATGGCCAGACTGGTTTGAACTGACAAAGTCTACGGTAACTCTGATAACTGATCTGTACAATTGTGGTGAGAAGAATAGAATCTCAGAATGCTATTCTGAGATGAGGGTTGGCGATGTTTTGGCGGCACGAGGGGAACCTACACAATATTAGGCAGGTGGTTTTAATGCAGGTGTTTTTTTTGTGGCTGGTTTGTTATATTGAGTATGTAAATGTCATGGATAGACGGGGTGGATGTTATGTTCTGTATTTGAGTATTGAGTTGTTTAGTATTGGATGTCTCACTCCTTCTCCCTCTCTGTTTTTCAGAGTTGTCCTCTGCTTCCGTGGTGATACATTTTTATCCATGTGCTCGGGTTTCTCTGTCCTGCCGTGGCTGCAGGAACAACTGTCATTGTGCCGTTACACCCCGATCCTGTAACACCTACCCGCCTGACCTGTTAGCGTGACTCTAGCACCGTGGTCTTTGCCGCCGACACTAGTTGGTACAAATATAAATCTGTGGAGGATTACTTTAATCACTTTATTTATTTTATTAAGCTTTATTTAGTTGCCCATTGAGACCCTTTTCCAGGGATGTGCTGTCCGAACAGTGAGTTTTCAGTGGCCAGTTGTGATATGAAATGTAACCGCCTCTTAGGGCTGCACAATTATGATAAATATCTTAATTGTTCATTATTTTATTTTATATTCTAATTGTGATTAATTTTGATTAATAGAATTTACATTTAAATAATTATTCTTTACCTTGGCTACACATACAAAACAAGCTGAGAATTGTGTCCCTGAATTCCTTTTTGCTGTATTATACATCAGTAAATCAAGACATTGGCTTTGTTTGCATGCAACATGAAACAAAACCATTATTAAAAGTTTGATTAAACTATACACAGAAAGCAAACAACGGACATGTCTGTGATTGATTTCAATGGTGAACTGCTGTAAAAATAAAAAGAGAATAGAAAATTTTGATGTAACAGGAAATACCTAAATGGAATGCTGGATTTGACACCTTTCACCATCAGTTAATTATGACAGCTGTAACTGTAATCTTGATTTTCCAATTAATTGTGCAGCCCTATCCAATTCAGAGCCCATATACTCCACACCAAGCTATGAAGGATCGTATTGGACTGTAAGTCTTGTCATATGATTCCAGGCTTAGTTTTGCAGCACATTTTTGTCATTGAGCATGTCACATCAGTGGATGCTTTTCCCAGACATCCCCCTTGGGTAATGTCCATAAACATCTCCGGCTGCAGAAGCCATCTAGAATGGAAAGGGAGATTGCAGGGAGTTTACATATTCATCAGACTGTTAATCAGAGTTGTAGTTGAAACAAAGCAGTAGTGCGTTGTATTTAAAGACTATGCGGGGCATCTAGCTTTTCTCGCTGCTTAATTTAATGCTGTTGTATTGGGTCACGCCACCCCCCCCCCAACCTCCTTCCAAAACACATACTCACTCATCATGTTACAGGGGCGCCCCCGAGGGGGTGGTGCCCTGTCAAAAAAAAAACCACCCATGCTGGCCAGAAGGAACAAAAACAAGAAGAGGTGGAAGCAAAACGGAAATCCATTTGGGAGGGGTTGGGGCCCGTAGATAGATGAGGAGGCATGTTACCGCTAGTAACGGCTGCTAGTGTGGATGTCGCTAATGTGAGATGAGGCGCACGATTAACTGTGTGCCCTGGCTAAGAAAAGACTAGCACATCTGAACCTGCATTATCAGTTCAACACAAAACACGCGTACACTCGTTTGCACTCATCTGTTTCAGTCAGTCTCGCTGCTTTCCCTCATTTATTTCATGGTGTTTTTATTCTCTGTTCATTAATTGAAAGATTTGCTGCATTGTTGCTCCATCCACCCATCCTCTTAGTGATTTTTCTCTGTTTTAGTTTTTCTGCATTTCCACCCTGTTCTCTCCACAGAATTTACCTTTCTTCATTTATTTCCCATATCCTGACAGTGTTTAGTCTGTTGAGGATTATACGTTTCACACTCACTACAGAACATATTAGTGCATCAAAATGAATGCTTCCCTTCCCTTTCAAAAATTAACCATGGTTTTTCTATAGCAATATTGTAGTAACCATGACTCTAGTAACCGTTTTTTTTTTTTTTTGTTTTTTTTTGTAGAAAACGTGGTGTTGATGCAATCAATCATGGATTACATCAGTGATAGTGTAGTATCCATATAGACACTATGGTTTACTATAGTAATATTGTAGTAACCATGGCTGTAGTAACCTTCTTTTTTTTTTTTGGCAGAAACCATGGTTTTGATGCAATTAACCATGGTTTTACCATAGTAATATTATAGTATCTATACAGTAACCATGGTTTTATTATAGTTATATTGTAGCAACCATTACTGTAGTAACCATGGTTAATTCTAAACCATGGTTACTATTGTTTTACTACAAATACCATGGTTAAACTATGGTTACTGTAGTAAAAACCATGGTAAATTTTTATAAGGGTTACAAAAATGAATCATTGTAACCATAGTATTTTCCTTAGTTTCGTCAAAATACCACTAAAATGCCAAAACTTTTACTACAGTTATGGTTAACAGTGTAAAACCACATTAATTTCATAGTGTATATCCCTTAATATGTGTAAGATGTTTTCACAATTTTCTGTAATTTGGGTTAATTGCTTTTTTGATGACAGTGGCAGTTAACACCAAGTTACCACAGTTCTATTGTAGTAACAATAAACATAGACAAAGAACATATCGGTGTTCAATTAATTTTTTCATTATCAATATCTTAGGTCAAAACTTATAGACACGTATAAGGGAAATTGTATATTTGGTCACCATTTCTTTAAAGTGCTTCATTTTGAATCACCTTTGCAGGTTACTTTAATGGTCCTGCAGTGTGACAAATTATTTTTAAAAGTACAAATACACCCTGTAGCCTCTATAAGTCATAAAAACTATGATATTTAGGTGGTAACTATGGTTACCATGGTAAACTGACTGTATTTCTGTTACTTTTGCATTGTGTGTTTGTGATAAGTGTTTGCACCCTCTGTTCCTGTACTTGTGTTAGTGTTGTTGGTGTATAGTAGTGCATGACAGGTAGGCCGTGTTCGGGAGTTTGTAGATGCTGTGCATTAGTGTGCATGTTGCTGTGTATCTAATTGAAGAATCACATGTCTCAGCATTTTTCTTGCATGTGTGTTGCGGGTACAGTGACATAAGAGTGAGACTGCGTGTGTGTATTTCTCGGTTTGAGTGGGGTGGTGTGTGTAACTGAATAAACGGGTACGAGTCGGCGTGTGTATGTGTTTCATATGCTGTAACACAGGAGTGAGACAGTGTGTGTGTTTATTTTTGGCTCAGTGCGAGCGTGTCGATGGCTGCCGATGCGTCGCAAAGGAAAGCTCTGAGATACCAGCAGACCCTGGTCAGTCACTGTCTTTCTGTCCCTCTCTTTCTCTCTCCCGTTGTCTTGTTGTCTTGCGCCGAGGTGTTTCGCTGTCTTGCTGTTTGTGGGTGGCTTGCTGAGGTGTGTCATGGTCAGTCTGAGCTGTTCTAACCTAGAAACACTTGTCTGCCCAAAATACGACTCTTTAAATAATGGGTCTCAAAGTCTTTAACTTCAATAGCCTCTGCTTTAATTGATTTTCCATTCTATTCTTAGTGGTAACTCGCATGGAGTTCACTGGGCTGTTCTAGCACAACTCATGAATAGGTATGAGAATTGTCATAACCTGTGTCAGCACCCTGGTGATTAAAGACAGTCTGTCTCGGAAACTTCCATTAGTGTTTAGCCAACCCTCAGTACTGGAGATCTGTGGATTAGAGGTTCCTTATCAAATGTTTTTGGGTTTTACAGGAGAGAATTTTCCTCTTCCGACCTTTTTGCTGCTTGCTTGCTTGATGTCAGTGATTTTATGGTCACCACTTTTTCCTACTTTGCCTTTCTGAAAGCTTTCTACGACGTCTAAATCTTTTACTAGATATCTGCAAGACATTTGGAGTGGGAAAAGTCTCAGGATTCTGAAGATTATAGCAAAACCACAAATGCCCTTTGAGATTATTTGCAATGTCATAGACTTGCTGATCTAAGCTGGTCTGTGGATTAAACCTCATAATTCCTGTAAACTACAATGTAGCTGCAGTTTTTTGAGATTGTGTGTGCTAACCTACGCTCCACATCTCTGCTGCTATATGCTAGCAGAAACCTGAGCATGCAGGTTAAATATACGCCTAACCCCTTCCTTCAGGCTGCTGTCAGTGGCCAAAGTGCAGCCACCATACAGCAAAGGAGCGTATGGTCAGCTTATGAAGTACATTAAGTTATTTCCATTGGACAGTTTATTAGGAAGGCCAGTGGATTATACAGCAGCCTCAAAAAGTATTTGGACACTCAAATACATTTGAATGTTTGTGCAATATATGAAATGTCAAACCAAGTATTTATTTTATTTACTTTTCAAGCAAAACATTTCAAAAACAAGTTTGTTAGGTTTCAAATGATGAAACAATAGATATGTTGTTCAAATGTAGATTATTTGGACACAATTTCCTCAGGACCAGTTGGTTAAAAGGAATTGCAATTTCTGAGAAAATGTGTAGCATAATTTGTTTGCGGATACCGCTTGGTTTGATATTAGGCAGTCTGATCACACTGTGAATTCGGCAACAGGAGGTCGGAAGTTCTGGTGCTGAAATTGTTCTGTACTTGGCGAAATTCTAACCACTGCCCCCAGTGGCCGAAGCTGGAAGTGTTGTTGACTGTATGGGCATGTGTGAACTCCCGTCTCCAGGTTAAATGTCCACAGGGTGGCCTCAAAAGCGTATGTTTTGTTGTAAATTATGTAATACAGTCAACAGGGATGCATAATTTATTAACAAACCCCAACCCTAAACCTAACAGTCAGTGAAATAAAAAATGTAATTTTAGAGTGGAAATGCAACCTCTGAATTGTGCTCACCATTGTTTATGTGAACGCGATTACTTCCTGTTTCCCATGGAACCAGAACCTGTGTCTCAGAGGCTAGCAGTGCCACAGGGAAAGGTGACCAAGAATATCAAAAATATCTGATGGGGATAATGCTTGTCAGTATTTTGGCAGTATGGGGTCGATTTTAGGGTACATGAACTTTTGAAAGCAACATGTCGATTTCCCATGTGATCGTGTTGTATTATGCACATGAAATGAGATTCAGATCTCATTTGGCTTAAATGTCCAAAAGTGTTCAGATACCTTTTTGGGTCACCATATCCTTGCTGGAAGAAAAGGATTGTGCAGAAAATGAGAAGAAGAAAAAAAGGTCAGGTGTCAAAAGAAAAGAAGAGAGAAAAAGTAGAAGATTAAATATGGCAAATGTGTGTGGAGACAGGGTGAAAGAGTGTACATTTTTCAGCTGTCAGTTTTGCACTCTCACAAGTCATTAAGCTCTCACACATAACCTCCCCTCAACCTTCCATTTCTCCACCTGCCTTCCTCTCTCCTAACCGCTCTCTCTCTCTGGATTCCACATCGATTTTCCTCTCCTGTCGCACAATATGGGAAAATCGCCAGGACCAGGAGCTTTTTTTAACCTCTGCAAGTTTTACGCATAAACGCATTACTGCCTCTGCTGTCCCCTTTCTGTCTGTCTCGCACACAATGGAGATTCCTGTTGGGAAAAGGATCCAGTCAAAGGAATATTTGCATATGTTTCATCAGAAGAGGCAGCACACTAATATACCACACTGTGAAATAATAGTATTAATGGAATTGTTATGGAATTACTGATATAATGAGACTCTGACTTGTAAAATGCCTTAACGTCTTCATAGAACTAGTAATTACAAGTTGGAAACTCTGAATTTTATGAAAGTTCTTGAACTAAAATGGCAGCAGCCTCAGCAGTTAAAGGTAGTTTAGACATATTTCTGTTTGATATGCCATTTTATAATAACTACTCTTTCCTGTAGCCCTTTCTTTATTCTTGAACATTTTGCAAGAACAAAGAATGGATGAATTAATGTAGTGATAACATTTACATTAAATATATTTAACTGCCTTCGTACCATAGTGTAGCATTGAGGATGTATTTAATCCATTTAGGTGTTGCTATAGAAACAAATAATAGATCAGTCCGAGGACGTTAACTGCTCTTTGTAGAATCTTTAAAGTTAACGCCATAAGAGTTGTCACAGTTAGATACAGTAATTCCAATTCAGTGTGAACACAGCTAGAGACTATTTAGCCAAAGACGGAGCACTTGTCTTAAAATGAATAGAAGAAATTGGATCGGCCAAAATGGCGGATGTAGGAAAAAAATTTTCCGCCTTACACGTAAAAAAAAAAATCTAGCCACCTTTTATATACAGACATCGCCTGTCAGTTAAGTTGAGACTGCGCTTGCGCATTAGCTAGACCAGCCTGACAAATAGCATCTCAGCATCATCTGAGCTAAAGAAGCACAATTTATGCTTATTTGAAATATGCTCTTTGATCCTAATCCTGACCCACCCTGATTTCAGTCTTTCCCCATTTAAGTAGATAGGAGCTGTACTTTTATGGCGCTATGGTGTGTTCCCTCAATGGACGACGAGTGGAATGACTTGCCTTGAAAGGGACTTTGACACAGCGTAGGTCTGCAAGGATCAACGTGACAACAGCCCCACCTTGATAGTGGAGTGCTAGTGCACCCCCAACCAGTGTACAACACTATTCACTGGCGGTGGTCGGCCTTTTACTACCACGGTGGCAAAAATAATTCCAACGCAACAGCCCTAACACAGCAATATTACTTTTGAACAGAGAGAAATTCTGTTTAGAAAGTCTACACACATTTCGCCAATTTATTCAGTGTTTTCTGTAGGAGTTAATACACTATGTTTCTGCTCAGTAAAGAGTATTTTTTTCATAGGCCTATATAGGATCTATCCGGTGCCCAAGACATAAGTGACTTAAGTGTATGTGACTGGTCATAAAGAATTGTTTTTTAGAGCAAACAAGGCCTGTTTTACACTGAATACAGAAACATTATGTATTTATTTCAGCTCCAATATTAACAAGCTAAAGCGTTGACATTGCGTGTGTAATCAGCGTGACTTTACATCACAGAGTAGAGTTTGAGTGGCAGCTGCAAGTAGAGTTTCGGCACTGAGTGTATTCTTGTTGCGTGTTGCATGCTGAACTTAGCAGGAAACATTTGGATTGCACTAAATAAATCTATTCATCAACACAACCTTTTGCAAAATAGAATATGAAGCAACATGAAATAAAGGCGTGAACTACTTGCAAATTTGGCACACAGTGACAGCAAACGGTACTTTCTGTTCAAGTATGACTGGATCTAAATTGAACCAGTTAATAGCCTATATTTTGTGCTTAAGGTTCCGTGTTAATTATTTACAATTTGGAAGCAAATGTGATCCACCTCCTCATATAAATTTTATTTAATGATGAAAGTTTGTAGTATTTTTTAATAGCTCTCTCCCAGTTACAATTTTATAGTTTATAGTCGTTATTAAAGGAAATATTCTATGTAGAAACACATAATTCACTTTATTTTCTGTATACCACCGCTCTTATTAGTTGAAACAGCATAACACAAGCCTCTGTTGCAGTTACACTGAAGCTCCGCTTATGTGTATGGTGTGAAACAGGCCTTCATGTGTATTCATTTACAGGAATGTTTACTTATGAATATGTTGAACAGCGCTACGTGTTGTTTTTAATGGGCACAGTTAAGTGATTTCACTTCCAGGTCACACAGCTGTGGATGTCCTCTTCTTTAGCAGCGAGGCCTCTGGGAGTCTGACTGCTGAATGACAGCAATGAACAGAGACTGAGAGTAAAATAGAGAGAGAGTGTGTGTGTATGTGTGTGTGTGTGGAGGAGATGTGCAAGAGAAAGAAGAGGAGTTGTGTTTGAACTTTCAGTTCATTAATGGGCAGAAATGCAAATAATACAGTTATGATCATGGCTTTGATTTTGTATATTCGTGAGGTTTTTAAAATTAAAGGCTACGCTATAATATTAGAATCATAAGTTTCTAAAACAGCCTTCTTTTTTAAGGTTGTGTGGCCTGTTTCTTATCTTCATGGCACTTTTAATATAACTTTTCATTAACTTCCAATAGCATAAAGCTTAACTAATCAGTAGTTCATGTAGATTCAAAAAGGAAAATACATGAATAAATGTTTAATGACATTTCTAATTAGATAAATGCACATTTAAATAATGAGCCTGTTAAGCATCTCAAGAAGTGTCTGTCTGTCTGACATGTCTTTGTAATTATAATTTTTATCTGTACAAATGTAATAAATACTGATTATTTCACAGGTGTAATTCAAAAAAACAAAACAAAAGCAAAGCGGAATATATAATTCTGCCACAAACAAAACTGTTCTCTTTGAATATTTTTCAAAGATTCAGGTAACCTGACAAATGTATTTTTGTCCTGAAAAGCACTATTTGGTTGATTCTCACAAAAGTCTGTGAAGAAAATGCTCTGGTCATATTTCAATATCAATACAAAAAAGAAATTATATTTTATATTTTCTGACCGTAGTTAGAAAATTAAGCCTAGATTTAGGAAAATTATAATTTTTTGCATTTACGACTATTTACTATTACTGATTATTTTCAGGACACTAATGTACAGTAAATTCTCATTACCGTAATGCATCCAGACATTTAACTATTTCAATTTCAATGACGATTCTCAATACTGTAACACTTTTTTTTTTTTTTTTTTTTTTTTGGCATTACAGTAAAAAAAGATGCTGTTGTACAAAGATTTTTAAAATTTAATTAAGTGAAAATTAAATGCAGTACCTAGCGAGTATTAGATGTAAAAATAAATGTACTATTTAATTAGTATATTATATTATTAAATTATATTTAAATGTGTGTAACTGTCACGAAAATAATGTCACAATGTAAAGATCACAATTGCCCTTCACTTTCTATTTGCAAAATATTATGTATCATTTGTTTCTTTTGATTTTGGAGTAAACTAGGACCAGGACATTTTCTTGACAGGTTTAGTTTAAATCAACTAATTATAGCAACCCCAGGGCCTTGTAAACAAAAATCTGTTTCCAGCTTGACTAGTAAAAACCTGTGCTTCCTGACTCCCAGCCAAAAAGAAAGCCAGCTAATCAAATGATAAAAAGTGAGAAAGTGTTGCGTTTGTGTGCAATATGTTCCCGTGGTCATGCTGTTTGAGGCTGAGATGAAGCATTTCGATGATGAAATAATTTTTGTTATTGACTTATTAATGAAAGTTATTAAAAAGTGTTACCTATATCATTATTGCACTTCTTTTCATACGAAGTGGCTTGAATGTTCAGTGGAGAGGTGAAAGGAAATTATACGGACAACAGGGGGAATGCTATCGGCATATTACTTGATTGATTCAAACTGGGTCGCTCGTGCAAGCACCAAAAGGCAACATGTTAAAGCATTGGCACTACTCGCCAGGCCACATGTCCATCTCATACTGCTTTTTACATCATTATGTGGGCAGAATTTTCCATGTTGGTGACAAAATTCCAGATCAAATATAATTTTACATCCCTGTGCAAAGCTGATGAGCAGCATGAAACGGCAGACACAAATCAAAACCAATAATGCAGATTTAACAGCACAGATGACAGTGAATGAAGTGACTCATGAAAAACGCTCCCACTTAACTTTAGGTCTAAAGCATGTCAGTACCATCCAGATATGTGCAGTGGACTAGAGCTTCAGGATTAGGAACTACAGCCATGTGAATTAACAGCTGCTGACAGCCCACTGTCAATCACAGTCTCTGAATGAAGTCCGCTGCACTATGGGTAATGTGGTTTGCTTGTGTTCACCTACAGGACACCCACTGTAAGGCAGATAAAGTTACTAATATTTGAATATTTTGTGAAGGTGAAAAGGACAAGGATAGAGCGGTAGAGAGGAGGAACATAGGTAAAAAGATAGAAGCAGTCTGACAGAGGGAAAGAGAGCACAATATGATAAGGGAACCCATCAACACCTTTGAGACTGTTCTGAATTTTGATCAGATTCTGGTGAGATTAAATCATTATGATTTTTTATTTCAACTAAAGATCTCTGTAAATTGAGAGTGTGCTTAAATATTAATTGGTAACAGTATTATTTTACACAGGAATAGAATATTATTCTTACATATGGCTGAATGATAAGGAGGCATTGACCAATGCAATGGATATTATTGTTCTTTTTCACAAGCAGTATTCTTTAATAGAATTTAATTCTTCTGCTGAAAGTCAGTCTATGTTCTAGAAGTTTTCATGTGCAGGACCCATTTTTTCTATGTATTTATATGATTATGTATCAATAAAAGTTACAGCTTAATGAAACATGATGTTGGACAGGGAAAAAAAGGTTCTGTGTAGAACTTCTGCTACTCATTGTGTTGCACATCTGTTACAAATACTAAGTTTAAACATATTTCTAAAAAAGGGGTTATATGTGTACTTGTGTTGATTGCTGTTTGGAGAAATGCATGATCAGTGTTTATCCTGATCTTCTGATCTGTCTGTCAGTGAAAGTGTCAGATTATATTATCACACTTACACACACTCATGCAAATGCATACACACTGACCATTATAACTGTGTTTTTAATTAACTCTCAAAGTCACTATGTCCTTCACTGCTTGTATCTGTTAGCAACTTTCACTCACTCTGCTCTGCCTCTTTTTTTTTTTTTTTTTTGCCTCAAATCCCTTAAGAGTCAAGTAGAATTTTGCTTGTCTTATATGCAAAAAATTGATCTTTGCACTATTATTTAAATGGTGAGCTGTGAGATGGTTTGTTCTTGGTCTCATCCTTGGTGAATTTAATAATTTTTTCATTATTTTCTCTTGTATGGACCAAAAATTACAATAGCACTATCATTGTTTGGGTGTGTGTCAAGATTGAGGTAAATGTGATCATACGCTCAGATTTTATAGAAATTAGAAACAAGCTGTGGGTTTAGAACATATTTTAAAACATATATATATTTTTGAGTTTTCAGGTGTCAAAGATGTTGTTTGTTTTTTTGAAAGGTGAAAAAGTTTGGAGGTTGTATATGTGGTTGTACAGTATACATAGAGAGTTGTTAGAGAGGTTAGGCCCTCGGAGTGCTAGGCCTTAGTGGCTTTGAAGTTTAGTGTGAACTGGAAATCAGTTATAGGAATGTGGAAAACAGATGGAACTGATGAGCAGAGGGAAAGAGTGTGTTTTGTACAGAGTGAGAACATGTTTGTAAAGTAAATGTTTCTCTGTTCTGTGTCTCTCTCACGCTGTCATTCTAAATCAGAGAATTGACCTCAGAAAATTAAAGAGACAATGATGTCGACAGCCTTGAGTTCTCTCTCTCTCTCTCACACACACGCACAAAGTTTCTAGTCTCTTACCTGTCCTGATCATGTAATAGATGAGAAAGGTTTAAAAAGGCATAAGTGTGTGTGTGTGTGTGTGTGTATGTGTGTGCATATGTTCAAGTGTAGTGTATAAATAAATGCTGTTCAATAAGTGTGAGATGATCTGTGGAAGAATGTCAAGTTCCTTTACAGTATGTATAATACAGGAGCTAGAAATGAGGTGGGTTTGCATTTGTCTCTATTAAATACCAAATTCAATTTTTTAATTAAAAAATACATTAATTAGGAACATTTAGCAGTCTTTTTGACTTTTGTTCTAATTAATTGTATAACAATACTTTAAAAACTTTTCAAACTTCCTTTAATATGTCATTAACAAACATTACATTATATAATTCTTCATTCAGATTATTATTTAATGTATTATTTTTATTGTAATTATTTAATACACACACAAATATTTCAGTCTATTTTTATGATTTACGCATTTTAATTGTGTTAAACTTTAACAAACTTAAATGTATAAAACTTAAATATATTTAAGTTTCATTAATTTAATTTGATAAAGACTACTCTGATGGAAATGTATTACATAATTGAAATATGTAAATCTTTAAAAAAAAATTTTTTTTTAAACTCAATTCACAAGTTATTTAGAAATATCATGAAACTTATTTAAGTATATTCATATATTTTCACATTTAGTCATGCATTAATGTACATGAATTATAGATCTGTTAAGCGTTATGATAATTGTGAATGACTTATTCATGAAAATTCTTACTTAGTGTTACCACTATTAATAAACAATAACTTTAATACAGTTAACTTTAAGTTTGTGGACTTTTATGAGCAAAAATGAAGATAACAGTATATAATGTGCTGTATATTACATACACTGTATTAACTTCAAGCAAAGTTAGAATTAAGACTAGAAGAAGGGCAAAAGGGGAAATAATTAAAAAAAGAAAACCCCTTGGAATAGTCTTCATTTGGAAAGCATTTACATTTATGTTTACTTTGAGCTTTACATTTTAAAGTAATTGAACTCTTCATACTGCTTTCAGAAACCAGCAATTATGAAGCTGAAAATATAAAACTGGGTTCTTGTTTAATTTTAAATCTAGCTTATTTGAAATTTTATAATCTCACATTTATACATTCTTTTTTTGGTAGAACTTTATTTTACAGTACTGTTCTACATTTACTTGCTATATAATTATAACAACTATAGTAATTACTAGGTACTAACCCTAAACCTAACCCCAACCCTAGGCTTAACCCATATTAAGTACATGTAGTTAACTAATATTACTCACTACTTTCTTGGGTAAGTACACTGTAAGTATACTGAAAGTATATGTACTGTAAAATACAATTTAATTGTAACATGCTTCCTTTAAAAAAAAAAAAAACAATTCCCACATTTTTATCAAGCAATGACATTTTTTTGAAAACAGCTAACTAAAAATTCACATTCACCTTTCATTTATGTTACCTAATTTATTTATATGCATTTGAACATTAGATACATTTACAATATATTTATGTTGTATTGAGCACTTCTTGTTTTTGAGTGTACATGTGTGGACTGAATCTGATCCCTTCAGTCTTGCACCGTGTGGGGTCTGTGCTGCTCATGAATGTGTGTGTATTAAGTGTAGTGAAAGGAAGGTGAAGAATGTCTATTTTGGTGGATCACTTCCTCCTTTACTGGCCAATATTGAGAGTGTGTGCTCTTTTATCATGAAAGCTCATGATATTTGCACTTGTGTTTGTGTAGCTCTGCATTAATGTCTTTGTTCTTTCTTTTAGATGGGTTGGCGTTTTGTGGTTTGTGCGGTATTGCTTTTTATACAGTTTTGGGGGTTCTGTAAATTCTTGGGGCGAAGTTTGTGTGTGTGCGCGCGTGCACGCGTTTGTGTGTGTGTGTGTGTGTGTGTGTATGAGAGAGAGAGAGAGAGAGAATACAGTATGTGTGGTTTGTGTGGTATTCAGGGGAGCTCTTTTTCCATTCTGCCCTGTTAGACATAGCCTGACTATTTCTGTCTGACATATACAAATGACTGTAACTCCCCACCACACTCACACATTTATAGATTCACTACATATTCCCACTTCCATAAGCACTTCCATGTATACAATCTAAATGAACAAACAGTTAGTCCAAAAAATATTTTGACACTTTTGGACATATACGTCACTCTCAAAACGTCTGAATGTCATTGCATTAGATAAAATAAAAAATAAAAAAAAAATGCAAAGAAATGATTCTAGACCTTTTCTCAAAATTAACTTCACTATTCTAGCCATTTTTTCTATTACTTTACACAGGTGTCCTAGCAGGGCAACCACAGGTGTAGTTCAGCACATTAACTATGGACATGTTCCACTAACATTTGACAACAAGAAACCATCAAAATGCTTTTTGTCTTCATTTTCAACAGTAATATAAATCTGTTTTATCCTTTGAAACCTAACAAACTTCTTTTTATGAAGTTTTCTGCTTGAAAAGTGTGTCTATTATTTTTTTATATTTTAATAGTCAATATAACAATATTTTAGTTTTATTGACTATTTCGGGCCAATGTATATAAACTCAAAACGCAATAGCAATAATTTATGTCAGCTTTTAAATGTGGGGAAGGTTCAGGTCAGGATTTTCCTAACAACCAAACTATGGGTGCCATAGTCACAAAGCAATTCAGAGATAATTTTCTCTCACACTCCAATGTTTTGCAATTTTCACTGCAGTAGCAGCAGATTTTTTTATTCTCTTCACTGTGGATAATGTCGTCCAGTCCCGAAGTGATTTTGCTCAAGGGTAGTGTATAATGACTAATGTCTGCATAATGGCTAATAGTGTTCTGACTGTCTCTCTCAGCTGTATGGGGAATACAGGGAGCAGCTGGGTAATATTGCCAGAAGGGAGGCCACACGTCTGTTGACTGAAAGGCAATGGAAGAGACATGCCGGCAATGCCAAGGTAACAAGGAGAAGCCACGGCCGAGCACATCATGTCAGCCTGGAGGCGGGGCCCATGACTTCAGGTTTAAGCCACTCCTCCTCTATAAAGAAGCCCCGCCCCTATTCCAAATGCCAAGGTGAGGGATTAAAGGAGAAATTGATTAGAAAATTCATTCTATTTACCTAAAAATCAAGTGCACTGTTTTAAACATACTGGACAGTAGCAGTCTGTTTAATCCACAACCAGCAAATCTTGCATTTTCAAATAGTATGTTATGTCTAATAGCTTATAGCTGATGGCTGTGAATAGCCATTCCAATGTGTTTGTGTTGCAGACTGCCTGGCTCGAGTCCAGAGGTATATTGTGACAAAGTTGGGGGAGGACTGGATCTTCCTGGTTCTTTTAGGTCTCACCATGGCTCTGGTTAGCTGGAGCATGGACTATGCCAGTGCCAAGAGCCTACAAGGTACAAAACATGACATATTCCATACCAATGTCAGGTGTGAAAGATAATATTGCAATTTTTGTTGCAGGGCACAGATACGAGTGGCTAGATGGGAGTTATAATGATAAGCTGTTCAGCTTTCACTTATTTTATTAACCTCTTTGGTAACACTTGAAGCCTGTATTTAAGCATTAATGGACAGAAGGCCATGAAAAGTTTCACAACATATTTGACAGTACTATTATATTTACATGTACTCAGTGAATTCTAAGTAATGAATTTATGAATTATTAGTTATGGAAGTCTTTCATTGCATTTAATTCAAATGCAGATGTTATGTAATACATCAGTATTTTCTACACTTTAATACCATTTTTCCTTTGCAACTCATGATTATAACGGTTAAAGCATTTTAGAGTTCCGACAGTGACTTCATTGAGTGTGTGCAAAAATTGTGTCCCAGAACATTTCAATGTCTCTTGCAGCATATAAGTGGATGTATGGAGAGCTTAAAGGGAATGTGGCTCTGCAATATCTGGCCTGGGTCTCATATCCCATCATCCTTGTTGTGTTTGCATCCCTCTTCTGCCACCTGGTCGCCCCTCAAGCAATAGGTGTGTACCTCTCATCCTCTTTGTATTCCTGTATTATTTCCCTGTATTCTTTCTGTACCGCTTTGTTCAGTACGTCTTTATTTTTTATCTCTGTTTACAGCATTTTAAGTCAACATGAAATCAAAACTGACCTATTATTTTTTATTTATTTTTTTTGCTTTAAATATCCTGTTTCACTCAGAAATCCATCACATTGCGGAATTAAAATGGGTTGCGTAAAGCAATTCACATTGATTTTAAAATCCGCCACTTTTTCTAATTCTCTATTTAGTCATCTGTTCCCTACTATTACTCTTTCTGTTCAGTCTTTGGGTATTTTTTGTCCTCAATCCACCTCAAGAACACACAAAACTTTAAATCTTCCTACCGTAAGTCTTACCAAAATGTGATAATTATGGTCTCGTTTTCTCTTTTGTTCTTTCACCTCTCCATGCTACAGTTGTTTTGATAGCTTTCTTCTGAGCCTTATGTCAGACTAAATTATATATGGCAATTTCTTTTTCATTTTTTATAATCACTGTGACAAGATAAACACTGTGTAAAATTGTGTCTGTGATTTTATGGATTAATTTCATGCTCATTATTCCTTCTGTCTCTCTGTGCTTCAGGCTCTGGGATCCCTGAACTCAAGACTATTCTGAGAGGTGTTGTGTTAAAGGAGTATCTCACACTCAAAGCTTTTGTGGCTAAAGTTATTGGTCTTACAGCGGGTCTGGGCAGCGGCATGCCCATCGGAAAGGAGGTTGACCTGTTTTGCTTCTTTTCTTTTCATTTAATATAATATAATATATTAAAAGAATCTCAGTATGAATATTGATCCAAATATCTATTTGTCTGTCTGTCTGTCTGTCTGTCTGTCTGTCTGTCTGTCCATCCGCCCGCCTCTGTCTGTCTGCCTCTGTCTGTCTGTCTGTCTTCTCTTTCTAAATATATCTCATATTCCTCGATCAATTAGTTCGGTTATCTTGCTTATCAGTTGTACTAATTGCTTTCCCCCTTTTTGGATTTCAGGAAAATTAATTTTGACTTGTTATATAAAACGCTCTGTGTACATATAGTACAGATTAATTCCTCGTTTATCTTTGTTGGTGTTTTCTTGATTAATAACCTCAATTAAATGAATCCTCAGGGTCCTTTTGTGCATATTGCCAGTATATGTGCGGCAGTGCTGAGCAGGGTCATGTCCATCTTCACTGGTGTGTATGAGGTAAAAATCAGCCCCGCTGAGTTTGTGAGTTTGTGTATGTGGCATGAGTGTATGTTTGTTTACTCTTCAGAAGCTGCTGACCTATATGGCTGATCAAATATCATGTAACCTCTTACTGGCACAATAATTCCAACTCTACCTCAGCCTTTATAAGGGTTGTTTTATTAGTACCTCTATATGGATTCCAAAACTGGTCTCTCAGGAGCAGTTAAAGATGAAATGTGCAGTTTTTTAGAAGTTAAAATACATTTTGGGTCAGGACTATCTGTTTGGCTGACCAATGTTAGGGGGAGTGTTTGAGAAACCTGTTTGATTGTTTTTGCAGTTTCGTTTGGTGTTGCTATAGTGGCACAGAAATTACACACGTCACCTTTAAGGGTTATGATGAACAGATCTTGGATATTAATAAACTGAGTTTAACATAATGCAGCTGCATGTCTAAGTGTCTTTGCAAGTGTCTAAATGTCTCTCTATGTCTCCTCTAACAGCTCATTAGGTCTTTATTAATATGTGATGGTATTTTTTGGCATGTGTAATAACTGTGAATGTGTGTGTCCTGACGCTGTAATTTTAACCCCACCCAAATCACCCAGAATAGTGCCCATGTTCAGGATCTGCTGGTGTGTGCCTGTGCGGTTGGAGTGGCTACCTGTTTCGCCGCCCCAGTGGGAGGCAAGTCACGACCATTTATTATCCGGAATGCATTGCTCTGTACCATGTACATAACCTTCCAAGATCCAGCAATTCTGTTTTGTCCTCTGTAGATGACATTTGTTTTATAATTTCTCTGATCCCAGATGCCACACTAAGTCCCACTTTATTTTAAAGAGGACATCTTGGGCTTTTCAGAGATACTAAATATTTAGGGGATTGGCCATAACTGTTGTTAACATTGTCTGACATCACAATTCAGCACATTTTATGGAAAGAGGAACCATAGTTATGTTACTTAATATTATCTTATGTCTTTGATTTTTTTTCTTTTTTTGCCAATTATAAAAAATGTATTTCTTTTTCAAAGCAGGGTCTGATTTTTTTTGTACCAATAAAACACGATTTCTTTGGTCTATAAGGCTAAGGGCATGTGTTTTCACCTGTTTTGGAGACACTACAAGTGAATGACGTTAAAAAGAAATTATCAGTATTCCAATTTAAAATGAGATATTCATCTGAAACTTTATTAGTTATTATTATTTATTAGCCAAGTTATTACCCTCACTATTGCAATTAATGCAATATTGTTTTTGTATTACAAGTGACCTCAAAAAATGTTTATAAAAAAAATAAATAAAAAAAAAGGTAAATAGTAAATGAGACACTCTGTATAAGGTTCAGGGTACCCACGGCCATGGAAAACCAGGAAATATCAGGAGATTTTAAAATTGTGTTTCCAGGCCAGGAAAAGTCAGAGAAATTAATAACATTTCAAAAGTCATGGAAATTTCTTGAGTGAATATATATTTCTCAAGATTTTTCATGAGATGTATATTTGCTCTTGTGTAGAGGAAAACTTTCTTGTAGAGCCTAATGTTCTATTTGAATCTTTATTTTCAGTCAATTCTTTATTTTCAGTCAATTGGATCTTTATCCAGAAATCACAAACGCCTGGAAATGTCATGTAAATTCATGGGTCAAAAAGGGTGGCAACCCTGGACCTGAAGGTTGGTCCGTTTTGGCTCATGTTTACACAAATTGTTTAATAAATCAGGATGTAAATACTGTATAAAAAGCATTCTGTAAAATATTTAATAACATAACTTAGAACCTATATACAGGTTTGGTTCATGTATGTTTAGTCGAAGTTCAGATTTCTGTGCCAAAGTGCTGAAAAATACTCATTTTGATTAAATTCCTATTATGTGCAGCCACTGTTCATTCAATATTTGTTAATATCTGACACCTGGTGCCATCTACAGAAGGCACCAAATAAAATATAAGAGTTTTATTGATTTATTTATTTAGTCATATGCCTCTAAATGTGAAAAACAACAACAACCCTAAATGGCAAATGTGTTTTTGTTGGGTGTCAGGAGGAGACACCCTTCATAACAAAGAGAGAAAACACAGCTGATGTTCATCTCTCTCTTTTCTCTCTTTTTATTCTGAGTTTATGCAGCTGGTGTGTGTAAAAAGCCTTGGTTTGCCTTTTCTTTGCCACATTGGATGAATCCACACAGTTGGCTCTTTACTTTTCACTGTATTTATTCACTTTACCCTTTGTTTTTCCTTTGCTTCCCTTTATCCATCATTCTCTTTCTTTTCTTTTTTTTATTCCATCTCTTGTCCTTTTTTATTTTTCCTCTTTCATCTTTACTTCTCTCCCTTCCCATGCAATGTACTCACTGACATTTCTTATCTATTCTTCTCTTTTACATCCCTTCATTTCCCTCCCCTGTAACCCCCCCCCCCCCCAAAAAAAATCTCTCTGGTGTCAGTAGAACCCCTATAGTTACACAGACATACTGACAGTAGGATGTGCTGTTGGGGTGGGCTGCTGTTTTGGGACTCCCCTTGGAGGTAAATCTCCTGTTCTCTCTCTCTCTCTCTCTCTCTCTCTCTCTCTCTCTCTCTCTCTGTTGATTTAAGAACTTCTTTTCTTCCTGTTCCCTTTTAGCTTGATGCCTGTTGAATAATTAACCTCATCAACACCTCACAGTTAAAAGCACCCGTATGTTATTCATTTATATGTTGTGCACGTTTTACATTGTATTTTAAACAGTGGATATACTGTACTCAGAGGAGTACGTGATAAAACATTTTCATCTCTAAGAGTGTCTGTGGATTTTTAAGTGTTTGTGTATGTATATTAATTCTCTGAGCATGCATTACTCAGATTAGTTTTTTCTGTGCTAAGATGTTAAAGGTGAAGTCAAGTGTGCAATTGTTTCAATGTTAAAATACTTTCTTTATCTCGGCTAAATAGAAATAGCTGTAAGTAAGCTATTTGTTGGTTGATTTCCCAGAAAAGTGTATATGCTGTGGATCTATTTTGGTCGCATTAAAACTTTGCTCTGTTTGTTCGAGCATCCCAATCCCAGTGATAGACACATAGAACTTGTTTGAAAACTGATTATTTTTGCAATACCGTTTGGTGACGCTAATGGCACAGAAGTTACGCACTTCAGCTTCACCAAGAGAGACAATATTCTTTTAACTCCTACTCTCTCAAAATTCTCTCCTGTACTTTCATTTGCCTTTTTTGCTATTTAACTTTTTAATCTCTTTTTCTTTTCTCTATGATTATTCTTGTTCTCTTTCTGTTTCTATCTCTCAGGTGTGCTGTTCAGTATTGAGGTCACATCAACATATTTTGCAGTGAGGAATTACTGGAGAGGATATTTTGCTGCTACGTTCAGTGCCTTCATATTCAGAGTACTGTCAGTGTGGAACAAAGATTCTGGTGGGTCTGAATCACACACACACACACACACACACACAAACACGAGGATATGATAATTGAGTAATTAATTAATTTCATGCTATATGTCAAGCTGTCCACTGCTTAGTGATCTCCACAAATGAAATACAGTATAATATTGCTGAAATACTCTCATGTTTTCCTTCCTCAGTCACTATAACAGCGCTGTTCCGTACAAACTTCCGTATGGATTTCCCCTTTGACCTGCAAGAACTGCCCGCTTTCGCAGTAATCGGGTGAGTGAGTTTGTGTGTGCATATTTAAATGTGTATCGAGTGGCCCCTTATAATTTGGACATCTGCGTCACACTTTTTTTTAAATTCAGTTTCATTGCATTACTTAACAAAATCTTAAACCAAGTGGAATCTGCAAACAAATGATGACTTTTCTCACAACTTTGCTTCTCTTAGCCATTTCCCCCCCCAAATGCTCCAAAGGTCAATTTTAATGATTGTAAGTTCACACAGGTGTGTAGGGCTAAAATGCATTAACTGGTCCTAAATGTAAAGGCCCTAGATGTAATAATATTTGGTCCTAAATGTCCTAAGTGTAATTCCTGTTAGTCCTAAACGTAATAATGTTTGGGTCTAAATGTAATAAAGGACCTACAGGTAAATGTACTGTAATAACTTTTTGTCCTGTATGTTACAAGAACCCTAAATGCAAACACTTTTGGTCCTAAATATAATTAAGGAGGCTTAATTTAATGACTTTTGGTTGTAAATGCAATAAACACCCTTAATGAAATAACATTTGGTTTTAAATGTACAGTAATGAAGACTCTACACACTTTCGGTCCTAAATTTAATTAAGGGGTAGGCTACTTAATTTTTGGTTGTAAATACAATGAAGTGTATAAATAAAATAACTGTTGGGCATAAAATGTTGTAAATATAAAAGCCTTTTGGTCCTAAATGTAATAATGGTAACACTTTACAAAGTTCATTTGTTCCCTTTGTTTAGGTTTATTAATGACTCATAATTAATTTCCAGATGCATTGATATGCACTTATATAAAGAGGAATAATAAGGGTGACTGGCATGTAATGTAATAAATGTTTAATAAACAACTATTCATACGTGTTTTAATAAAAAACTTAAATGCCATTATTCATGAAGCAGCAACAAGCTGTTATAGTGAGATGAAAAGGGGGAGTATGTCTTATTGCCAGAGTTGTCAAAAGAACAGTGCTGCTCCAAGTGTGGTGTGAACTATCAAAAGAAGTCTGTGGCATGTTTAGAATTTTGCTTTTCTTCATATAAATGTGCTAGATTGGTGTTTGGTATATATTTTAGGTAAACTAGTTTAAGCTTGCGTTTGTATATATGTATTTACTAAGTACACTGACGAAATGCATGTAGTCACTCATTAAAAAATGGCTTGTAGGAGCTGTAAACATCTTATAACTCTAACTGGTAAATGGTTCATTGGTATAAAATTAAAGAATTATTACATTTAGGGCCTTTGTTACATTCAGGACCAAAAATAATTTCATTCCAAATCTTTATTACATTTAGCAACAAGTTACTACATTTATGCCTGTTATTACGCTTGGGACCACAAGTTATTATATAGAGAGCCTCCATTACATATAGGACCAAAAGTTATTATATTTAGAGCCTTTATTGCATTTAGGACCACATTTTTGTTACATTTAGGGCTTTTGTTACATTTAGGACCAAATTGTATTACATTTAGGGCTTTTAACACTACATTTAGGACCATTTATTACATCTGTGCCCTCAACATATGTCCTAACAGACTAACTACAGGTGTAATTCATCACAATAACTATGGACATGTTTCAATCACTGTTGTTAAATTTGAAACCTAAAAAATTTCTTAATCTTTGTGTAGTGCTGAAATGTTTCAAATTGTATTTGTGTGTGTGTGTGTGTGTGTGTGTGTAGGATATCATGTGGGTTTCTAGGAGCGTTCTTTGTGTATCTGAACAGACAGGTGGTTCTGATCATGAGGAGACCGACAGCTCTCACGCGCTTCCTTACAAAACAGCAAGTCATCAATTATACATGAATAAACACTTTATAAAGCATTTGTTATTCTGTTATTACACCTGTATTGCATATTATATTGACAGTTAAATTTTTTGACCTCAAGATGTGGATTTTACACCATCACAGTGCTAATTTGCTTGTTTATGTTTGTTTGTTCTAGTCGGTTGATTTATCCCGGTGCCGTGACACTAATTATAGCCTCCATCACGTTTCCTCCGGGTTTCGGCCAGTTCATGGCTGGAGAGGTGTGTATTCACTCATATACGCATACATTTCAAATAGCAGTTCACAGAGCTCTGGTACTTAAACGTAACCATTTCAGGAGCTATTCCTTTCATTTTTTTTTGTAAGAGCCACATTTTAGAAGCACCCTTTGAACATATACTGGATTTCTTGGTTTTTATTAGTGTTGTTGCCTTTAAATTGATCTTATAAATTGAGATTACACTGCCACAAAGCAGACATACATACTGTACATTTTACTGCACCATTCAAAATGAGAAAAACATGTCACTTCTTTTCCTAACACTCGATACTCATCCTTGTATCTCCATTTCTTTTGAATTAAATTTAGCCTAGGCTAGATGGCTTAGTGTGCCATTTTGTCCCCTGACTGATAACTCATGAATGAGTCCTTAGATTCTGCTGGTCTGGTGTGGTCTGGTGAGTCACATGGTGAGAGTATTTAAGGGTGTTTAAGGTTTCTTTTGTGTTACACAGTTGATGCCCAGAGAATGCATTAATTCGCTGTTTGATAACTTCACCTGGACGAAAATCTGGGGCTCCCCGGCCCCGCCCGGACTGGGCCGCTCTGCCATCTGGCTCCATCCACAAGTCAGCGTTTTCGTCATCCTCCTCTGCTTCTTCATCATGAAGGTGCTCAATTTCAAATCTTTCCCTTCCTCATAGATGATCTTGGTCTCATGAAAAATACTTGACTCTGTCGACATTTTTGCAAATGATATTACGTGGCTCCTTATCTCGTCACGCTCCATATCTCGGCCATTCCGAAATGAAACGTCCACTGTGTGATGCTAAAAGTAAGTAACATTTTCTCCCAATTAGATCAGGTTTTTGAGGTTAATGCTGTAATGAATTTTAAATCAAGAAAAACTCCCTACCCAAAACCTTAAACCAGAACCTAACTGATAGTGTCATAAAAGCTAATGTAAGATGAATACAGATGAGATTTTTAAGGTTAATGCTCTTTCGGGTTTTAAATCAATAAAACCTACCTACCCTAAACGTTTAAGCTAAGCTCACTCAGACTCACGTGTCGACTCGTGTGCTCTTCAGGACTCATTTCCTGGTCCTTTGCAGTGCAAGTGCAATGCTCTATCAGTTGAGCTACTGTCCATTTTGATTGCACTTGAACAAGTTTCTAAATGTATTTGGTTATGTAATACAAAGAATAGAACAAATCGCCTTATAAGTCATGTGTTATAGTAGTAGAGTGTTTTGATGTCATTAGATAGTGATGTGTGAGGAACTTGGGAAAACAATAAGAGTTTATCAACTGATAATTTGCCATTTTACAAAAAGTAATTGTTGTTGCAGCTCCTTTAGAATCAGAATCAGAATCAGAATGAGCTTTATTGCCAAGTATGCTTACACAAACAAGAAATTTGTCTTGGTGACAGGAGCTTCCAGTGTACAACCATACAAAAACAATACAAAAACAGCAGCAAGACATAGATAATAATACAAAAAAAATAATAATTATACACATACGTACAGACACACACATACATACATACACACATACACATGGATAGTGCAAATCTAATACAATCTGTTATGTACAGTGTAAATACAAATCTGTTATGTACAGTGCAAATTTTTTTTTTTTTTTTTTTTTCAGAGGAATGAAATGGCAGAAGAGGTTGGATGTGTTGGAGAAATATAAGAAAGACTAAACTGTGTATTGCACATAGTTATTGCTCAATGGGGCAATGTAACTGTTCATGAGATGGATAGCCTGAGGGAAAAAACTGTTCCTGTGACTGACAGTTCTGGTGCTCAGAGCTCTGAAGTGTCGGCCAGAAGGCAACAGTTCAAAAAGGGAGTGGGCAGGGTGAGTGGGGTCCAGAGTGATTTTTCCAGCCTTTCTCCTCACTCTGGAAGTGTATAGTTCTTGAAGGGGGGGCAAGGGGCAACCAATAATCCTCTCAGCATTCCGAACTGTCCTTTGTAGTCTTCTGATGTCTGATTTCGTAGCTGAACCAAACCAGACAGTTATTGAAGTGCAGAGGACAGACTCAATGACTGCTGAGTAGAACTGTATCAGCAGCACCTGTGGCAGGTTGAATTTCCTCAGCTGGCAAAGGAAGTACAACCTCTGCTGGGCCTTTTTCACAATGGAGTCAATGTGGGTCTCCCACTTCAGGTCCTGTGAGATGGTAGTGCCCAGGAACCTGAGTGACTCCACTTCTGCCACAGTGCTGTTTAGAATGGTGAGGGGGGTCAGTGTTGGGGTGTTCCTTCTAAAGTCCACAATCATCTCCAACGTTTTTTTAGCATGTTCAGCTCAAGGTTGTTTTGACTGCACCAGACAGCCAGCTGTTTAACCTCCCTTCTGTATGCAGACTCATCGTCATCTCGGATGATGCCGATGACAGTGGTGTCATCTGCAAATTTCAGGAGCTTGACAGAGGGGTCCTTGGCGATGCAGTCTTTGGTGTAGAGGGAGAAGAGTAGTGGGGAGAGCACACATCCCTGGGGGGCACCAGTGCTGATTGTACAGGTGCTGGAAGTGAGTTTCCCCTGTCTCACAAGCTGCGGCCTGTCCGTCAGAAAGCTGGTAATCCACTGACAGATAGACAAGGGAACAGAGAGTTGGTGTAATTTATTCTGGAATATAGCTGGGATGATGGTGTTGAAAGCTGAACTGAAGTCCACAAAAAGGATCCTTCCATATGTCCCTGGTCTGTCCAGATGTTGCAGGATATGATGCAATCCCATGTTGACTGCATCATCCACAGACCTGTTTGCTCGATAAGCAAATTGAAGGGGATCTAGAAAGGGTTCAGTGATGTTCTTCAGGTGGGTCAACACCAGTCTCTCAAATGATTTCATGACCACAGACGTCAGGGCGACAGGTCTGTAGTCATTAAGTCCTGTGATTTTTGGTTTCTTTGGGATGGGGATGATAGTGGAATGTTTGAAGCAGCATGGGACTTCACACTGCTCCAGTGATCTATTGAAGATCTGTGTGAAGATGGGGGCCAGCTGGTTAGCACAGGATCTAAGACATGCAGGTGAAACGCCATCTGGGCCCTGTGCTTTCCTTATCCTTTGCTGTCGAAAGACGTGGCTCACATCATATTCACAGATCTTAAGTGCAGGTTGAGTAGCAGGAGGGGGGAGGAGTGGGGTTGCAGGAGGTGTTGGTGTTTGTGTGAAGTGAAGGTCAGAGTGGGTGTGGGGTGTGAGATTGGGCCTTTCAAATCTACAGTAGAACACATTCAGGTCATCAGCCAGTTGTTGGTCCACCACAGGGTTGGGGGCAGGAGTCCTGTAATTCGTAAGTTGTTTCATGCCACTCCAGACTGATGCAGTGTCGTTAGCTGAAAACTTGTTTTTCAGCTTCTCAGAGTATCTTCTTTAAGCCACTCTGATTCCCTTATTCAGTGTGTTCCTGGCCTGATTGTACAAGACTTTATCCCCAACTCTATAAGCATCCTCTTTGGCCTTACGAAGCTGCCTGAGTTCCACTGTAAACCATGGTTTGTCGTTGTTAATGTTAAATAAGTCCTAGTAGGAATGCACATATCCTCACAAAAACTGATATATGATGTAACAGTATCTGTGAGCTCATCCAGATTGGTGTCTGCAGCCTCAAAAACACTCCAATCAGTGCAGTCAAAGCAGGCTTGTAGTTCCAGCTCTGCTTCGTTGGTCCATCTCTTTACAGTCCTTAATACAGGCTTAGCAGATTTTAATTTCTGTCTGTAGGTTGGAAGAAGATGAACCAGACAGTGATCAGATAGTCCCAAAGCTGCTCTAGGAACAGAGCGATATGCATCCTTTATTGTTGTGTAGCAGTGATCCAGTATATTTCTGTCTCTGGTTGGGCATGTAATGTGCTGTTTTTATTTGGGCAGTTCACATGTGAGGTTTGCTTTGTTAAAATCCCCAAGAATAATAATAAGTGAGTCCGGATATTGTTGTTCCGTGTCTGTGATTTGATCAGTCAGCTGTTGCAGCGCTGTGTTCAAACACGCGTTTGGCACGATGTACACACTCACCAGAGTAAATGAGGAAAACTCCCGCGGCGAGTAGAAAGGCTTACAGTTAATAAAGAGTGCTTCCAAATTAGGACAGCACATCCTTTTTAACGTTGTTACATCTGTACACCAACTTTCATTGATGTAAAAGTATGTTCCACCGCCTCTCGTTTTCCCCGTTAACTCCGCGATGCGATCCGCTCTTAACAGCTGAAAGCCTGAAATTGTGTTCAATTCAGCAGTACAATACAAAAAACGAGCCACTTGCAAAAATTTAAGTTTGTAACGTGATTCTGTGAGACCAGGTTGGTAAATTTTTCTGGCTCTTTCATTCACACATAGTTCTGGATGTCTGCGGTCTCTACAACAATGCCTGTCCCTTCTGGAGCTTTCATGCCTGTTTTTATCCTGGGTCAGTCATTCATTTTTCCATCTACCCTTTCATTACAACTTAAAAATATTCACAGATGAATTCAGGTTTTTAGTTGGAAAAAATCCAACACTGCTGTAGCTTGCACAAAATCCTTTATTTATTGAAGCTGCAGTTTTTTTTTTGTTGTTGCTGCTTCAATAAATATTGGAAATCTTGCCAGTTATGGCAGCATGTAGGATTTTTTCTTCTTTCTTTGTAATATTTTCCAACTTTAATGTGCCTACCTGCAAGTGTGTTTATTTTTTGTTCTGTGTAGTTCTAAAGATGAACCATGTTCATACAGTATATTTATGTTAAATGAAATGTGAGCGTGATAAAATGTTTCTGAAACAAGCAGGAGCAGCATTCGGCCGTTTGGTGGGTGAGATCATGGCCACACTCTTCCCGAATGGAATTCTGTTTGATGGGATTGTGTATCAAATCCTGCCTGGAGGCTACGCAGTGATCGGTCTGCAAACATTCCCCTTCCTGACAATCCTACACACCTCTAACATCCATCATTGGTCTTAAAATAAAACCTTTTTCCACTTTTCTCCAAATGTTCTTCTTTAAATTCTTTATCCTGTAGGTGCAGCAGCTATGACCGGGGCAGTCACACACACGGTTTCCACAGCAGTGATCTGTTTTGAGCTGACGGGGCAGATTGCACACATCCTGCCCATGATGGTCGCCGTGATTCTCGCCAACATGGTGGCTCAGGGTCTCCAGCCTTCTCTTTATGACTCCATCATCCAGGTCAAGAAACTGCCCTATCTCCCTGAGCTCGGCATTGGCCACATCAGGTAGCACTCCCACTGGAGAGTGGCATATTTAGATGGGGTATACAATATATCATGAAACTGTGATAAATTGCATTCTTTCACTTGTTTATTATGTAAGAGATAACGTACAGACGGCCGGTTGTTATCACAAAATAAACCCTGGGGTCTTGCATCAGCCAGGTTTATTATGCATTAACAACCGGCTAACTGTACATTATCCCTTACATAATAAATGCTTATTACATGCTTATTACATGGCTACTAACCAAATAAATAAATACATTGACTTTATTTATATTGATTTGTGTTGAAATTATGTCATTATTTGAGAAGAAATCACTGCACAGCTGAAATCCACCTCTGGTTTGTGTGAGAGTTCTGTTGGTGTTTATTTTGTAATTAATGAATGTCTTATTGTACATTACCCAGCTTATTACAAGACTACTTGCCAAATGAATAAATAAATGGACATGAAACATTGATTTGAATTGAAATTATATAATTATGTGAGAAGAAATATATCACTGAACAGCTGAAATCCACCTCCGGTTTGTGTGAGAGTTCTGTTGGTGTTTATTTTGTAATTAATGAATGTCTTATTGTACATTACCCAGCTTATTACAAGACTACTTGCCAAATGAATAAATAAATGGACATGAAACTTTGATTTGAATTGAAATTATATAATTATGTGAGAAGAAATAAATCACTGAACAGCTGAAATCCACCTCTGGTTTGCATCAGAGTTCTGTAAACAAACATCTGACTGCTCATTTCCAGTTTATTACAAGACTACTTGCCAATAAATAAATGCACATGAAACACTGATTTGAGTTGAAATTGTTTTATTAGCTTACTTGTAGTGATCATGCAGTGACCGAGAAGTGGGAAAGATGCCTTGCAAATTCACAAAACCCGGATGAGCGGTCTTAAGAAGGGATGTGCGGTTGTTACTCAAAAATACCAGACCGCTAGATGGAGCCATTGACCAATCAGAATCGAGGATTCCAGAGAGCCATGTAATAATCATCTATAAAAGACTTGTGCTTTGTGCAATGAGTGCTCACAGAGCCATAGAAATAGCGTTGATAGGCATGTCAGTGTCAGTAAAAAACAATGTGAGGGAATAGCATTTCTTGGTTCCAACGTGTTTATCATAACACTTAGAGCTTTGTTGTCTACGATGCTGAATGGGTAGAAATCCTGAGTTATAAATTTCTGCTCTTACTTCTGAGTTAGCAGTTTTGTTGAATAGAAATAATAGAAATAATTAAGCCTTCTCACATTTGCTTCTCACATTTTGCGAGTGGGGGTTCGCAAAAATATGAATGTGAAATGTAACGTAAAATGTTGATTCATGGTAGTAGGAAATCAATACAATATTATAGGGTAAAAATATTGTGATTCTAAATATAATTTTCTTTTCTGCATCTCTGATTTGAATATAGTATCTTTGTCCTCCTTTCCCTTCAAATATTATTTCTTTAGAGTTTTATTTGGGGATTTTGAATCACACAAAGGAAATGAAGAAATGATGGACAGAAACTATTTTGCACTTGACATAAAATATCTCTTTTTCTCTCCATGACAGTAAATATAATATCTTTGTGGAAGACATCATGGTGAAGAAAATAAAGTTTCTGTCACCTCAGTCCACATACAGCGAGCTGAAAAATCTACTGGAAACCACATCCCTCAAAACCATCCCACTTGTTGACTCCAAAGGTTTGGGATGCTGATGACACTTTGAATGAATATTACAGATTATTCTGAGCAGTGTTGGGTGTAATCTGATTTCAAATTAATCAGTTACAGTAACTGAATTAATTTTGTTCAAAAAGTAGTGTTAAGAATTACATTTTAAATTATTTTAATCAGATTACAGTTACTGATTTTCAATTAACTTGATTTTTTTAAATGTTTTTATGTAAAATAATATAATTAATGTACAGTACATTTAAAACAACGTGTGTTTGCATTTGTGTGACAGCTGAAGGACAAATGTGTGATACTGAATATATGACTTGCATATGACAATGAACAAGGAGGAAAAAACAGATATTAATGGAATATTTCCCAAATATTTGAAATTGATGAAAAAGGATTATTTTTTTTTCCCTCATTGTCAGAGTCAATGATTCTATTGGGCTCCATTGAGAGATGTGAGCTTCAGGCCTCCTTTGATTGGTGGCTCTCAGCAGAGAGGCGGGTTTACAACCAGGGTGAGGATGTGCCCAGCCCGGGGTCACAGGTCAGCTGGGAGTCCTTCGCCTTTGTGGATGAAGAGGTTGGAGAGGATAATGGGGAGAAGGTAAGAGGAGGGTTCAAGGGGCTTATCATGGGAACTACAGAAGTATTCTCACACACTGTCATTCCTGAAAGACCCCCTAACAGATCACTTTTGTTTTGTATTTGGTATGCTCAGAAGTGGATTTTAAGTTCTCTGCTCTGACACCGATAAACAACGAGTTATACAAAGCAAAATTAATTTCAAGCTAATTATGTTGGTACATTTATCTTGGTACATTTACGCTGTAACTCAAATAATTAACAGGAAAACACAGTCTCTGAAGAGTGTAATGGCCCACTGGGGTCTTCTAAAACCACAGACATCTCTACTAATCATACCACATCTGGTGAGTTTACATTACCTGGCAACAGCTCTACACCAACCCAACATAACGCCTTTGTGTTACACTGTGTCCTAACGAGGTGCAGTATAGTTTCCAGCACAAGCAATTTGTCTGTCCACACAAAAAGTAAAATCTTTGCACAATTTGACAATCTGCCAATCAGAAGATGTTTGATGTTTATTGAGGATCAGGATTTCCGATCAATGAGATTTCACAATTGGCAGGCCTACCAAGCATGATGCTGCAGACATAAAAACCTAGAGACAATAACACGTCCTGTCATGGATTCAGGGGGTTAGGTCAAAATCCAAGATTTACATTAAAGATAGCTTTAATCACTGTATCGCTTTGCGTCTTGTTAGGACACTGTGCTAGAATGTATTTATAATACCAATTAAAGCTCATTGTGAGTTATGTTAAATCAGGCTTGCCTTTTTAAGATCTGATTGATTAGTGATGTTGCATTCTTTAAATTGTAACAGGTACCCTACAGTCAATGCGGAGGACCCTTCATCGCCTTTTCTCTTCCTCTTCCTCGTCAGGGCAGGCCGAGCCACAGGTGTGTCTAGTAAATGATTGTCACTTACAAGGAGAACACAACCTAGACTTAACAAGTGACTTACTGAAGATATGAATGGAATTAACATGGATACATGAATTTAAAGCAGAATTAAACTAACATAAACTAAAAAAATAACACTAACATAAACCACAAGTACAGTAATGCATCTAAAATATAAGTCAGTGGGGCAAGGGGTGCATCTAAAATATAAGTCAATGAGGCAAAGGATTTAAAAGCACAAATGTGCCGCTTGTATTTTTATTAAAGTGCAAAAAATATTTTTTAAATGCTACGTTTACAAAATAGTCCTTTTAGTGGTGAGACTACTGTTTTTGGCAGAATTCGACAACAGTAGGTTGAAAGTTTTGCTGCTGAAACTGGTTTTTGTTTACCGAAAATCAAATCACTGCCCTCTGTGGCAGATTCTCCTATTTCTGGGCGAAATGTACACAGATTGGCGTGAAAAAAGTTGTATTTTTAGTTGTAAATTATGTAATACAGTCAACAGGAATGTGTATTTTATTAACCATATGCCCTAACCCAAACCCCAACCCTAAAGGCCAAAGTATACTTTGCACACAGTATGCAGGACGAACATTTCATCATCAGCACTGTCTGCGCGGACTGTCCGCATGGGGCCCAGTTTTATCCACATGAGACACTCCTGTATACTTTGTAAGGCTGAGCGCTCGACCATGTGAGAGACAGCTAGGCACGCAACCTAACCGTCAGTGAAGTAAAAATTTATTTTTAGAGCAAAAATACAACCTATAAACCTTACTCGCCATTGTTTATGTGACTGGGATTACTTCCTGGTTTTTATTAGTAGCGCTAGAGAGAAATGTGTTCATGCTTGAATGATGCAAAAGTGTCTGATGGGGGATGGCAGTAATTTGGCTAAATACGGTTGATTTCAGAGTACATGAACTTTGAACACGTGTGATTGTGTTGTCTTAAGCCCAACACACTTCCTGTGGGTGGATTTTTCTTCATGTAAACAGTCCCTTTTTTTAAAAAAAAAAAAGAAAAAGATTGGATATAACTTTGCACAGACAAAATTAGTAAGCAATATTTATCACATTAGTCTACTTGTCATAGTAGTTAACAAGTATAACATTTAAGTCTTGTGGCTGTACTTTCTAAATGGTGTATATTTTAACATTTATCCCAGTGAAGAAGAAGAAGTTTTATTTATATAGCGCCTTTCTCAAAACTCAATTTCAGAAATACATTTCATAATTATAAATGGAGAAAAATGGTTACTGAAAGTGTACTGCAAATAGATACGTTTTCAGCTGGGTCTTGAAATTGGACAGAAAGGAAATATTACAAAAAGTAAGGGGTAATGCATTCCATAGCTTAGGAGCAACAACACAGAATGACCTTCCACCTACAGTGGACAACTGAGATCTAGGAACAGACAAAAGGCAAAGTTCAGAAGATCTAAGAGACCAAGTAGGCAAATAAAGGTGAAGTAGATCAGATGAATAAACCAGAGCAAGTCCATTTAAAGCCTTAAATGTTAGGAGGAGTATCTTAAATTGAATACGGGATGCAACAGAGATCATGCAGAAGAGGGCTAATGTGGGCAGAGTGCCTTGTGAAGATGAGGACTTTTGCAGCTGCATTTTGGACATACTGTAGTCTAGCAATGTTTTTTTGGGTAAGCCGATAAACGGCATTACAATAATCAAGGCATGATGTGATCAGAGTTTGTACCAAGATTTCAGCATCAGCCAGATTGAGTGAAGATCGGAGTCGTGCAATATTCCGTAAATGGAAGAGAGAGTTTTTAACAACAGAGGAAATATGAGAATCAAAAGAAAGAGAGGAGTTTAATTTCAACCAAGATTACAGACAGAAGGGGAGGTCTTAACATGAACATCATCAATATCAAAGCACAGGTCCATTATATTTACTTGAGTAGTGGAGCCAATTAATAATATTTCAGTTTTGTTGTTATTGAGTTTAAGAAAGTTCAGGGTCATCCGGTGTTTGATATCTCTAATACATGCATTGAGTGAGTCAGGAAGAGGTGGTGAGTCAGAGCTGGTGGTAAGGTAAATCTGGATGTCATCAGCATAGCAATAAAATTGAAGGCCATGTTTGCGTATGGTGTCACCAAGTGAAAGCATGTAAATAATAAACAGTAATGGTCCAAGAACTGAACCCTGGGTAACACCTTGTGTTAGAGGAGCAGTAGTAGATTTGTAATTTTGTATAGTGACAAAATATTTTCTCAGTAAGGTAAGAAGTAAGCTAGGTTAGAACTGAACCAGTGATGCCAATTTCAGAGAGGCAAGAAATGAGAATATAATGGCAAACAGTGTCAAAAGCAGAACTTAGATCAAGGAGGATTAGGATGTTTGTAGACCCAGAGTCCATAGAGAGGAGGATGTCATTAACCACACGTAGAAGAGCAGTCTCAGTGCTGTGTAATGGATGGAAACCAGACTGGAAAGGTTCAAAAAGACCATTAGATTTTAAGTAAGACTGCAATTGTGAGGCCACTACTTTTTCAGTTATTTTCGCTATGAACGGTAAATTTGAAATTGGCCTGTAATTATTCAAATTTAAATGATCAAGACCAGATTTCTTAAGAATGGGGGTTACAGCAGCAGTTTTTATTTCTGCTGGAACTGTGGCAGAGACTAGGCATCAATTAATCAAATGTGTAATGGTAGGTGAAATATCAGAGACACACATTTTAAGTAGAGTGGTGGGAGCAGGGTCAAGTTGACAGGATGTAGAATTAGATTTCATAATTAGATCACTTATAGTAGAAGTAGTAGTAGGAGTAAAGGTAGAGAAACATTTGGGTGGACTGACAAAGACTTAGTGTGAAAAGCACATGTATGTGGTGTATCATTGGCAATAGACTCAGAAATAGACTTTAATTTGTCTGCGAAAAATTGAAGAAAGCCATTCACAAGCTCATCAGAGCCAGAAACATCATGTTCTGGAGACATAATGAGTTTATTTACTGTTGCAAAAAGTGCTATAGGTCTGCATCTAGAGTTTTTAATGATTGAGGAGAGATAGGAGCAGCGTGCAGCAGTGAGGGTAGTTAAGCATGTGCTCTGTATAAACCAATGAATGTACAGTTGGTCCAGTTTTTCTGGACAATCTTTCAAGGCGACGGCCTTCAGCTTTCATAGCCCAGAGCTCGGGAGTGAACCAGGGTGAGGCGTGAGTGGAGGGAACCATCCTAGTCTTAACAGGGGCATGCTTCTGAAGTGCTTTAGAAATAGCATCATTATAGATAGAACAGATCTCTGATGGACCGTGAGATAATAAAGAGTCTGACAGAGGAGAGGCACTTATACAATCAGAGGAAAGATGTGGGGTTGACAGAGCTGATTTTACAGTAGGAAAGCAGTTTTTTTGTACATGGTGTAGATATTGGAAAACTGAAGCTAAAGTTTAAAGTTTGTGGTCAGAGAAAGCAAAGTCAGGGCCAGAAACAGAGATATTAGATAAACCAGATGTATACAAATAAGGTCCAGTATATGACCCCTGGAGTGAGTTGCAAAATTAACATGTTGTATGAGATTGAAACATTCCAATATAGACATAAGTTTGTTAGATTGCGCGGCATTTTCATGTATATTGAAATCACCAAGTACAATAACAGATGAAGACATAGCACAGACAATAGATTACAGACAATGATGTATGACCAACAATCTTCAAGGCTAAGTACTCAAAAAGGAGACATCATGAAACTCAATCACAGAGATTTTAATAATCTAACGGCAAACTACAGCCAGTCCTCCACCCCTGCGATGGGGACGCAGTTTAGAAAAATTGGTGTATCCAGACGGTGTAAGCAAGTTTAAATTTAGGAAGTCTTTGGGCACTTGCCAGGTTTCAGGAAGAAGCATATCCAGTTGTTTGACAGTAATCATGTCATTAAGCATTGATGATTTGCCTGTTAAAGAGTGAGAGTTTAACAAGGCACAGTGTAAATTTGAAAATGCGAGTTTGTGGCTGCCATAATGGGGATCAATGGGCAATGATCTCAAATTTCCACAATTAATTATATGATTTGAATGTGGAAATTTACGCAGAGCCCGTGTGTTAGACCAGATTGCAGGAATGCCAGTCGGAGATGAGCGGTGAAAAGTCCAAAGTGTCCTTCTCGATCTCTGTATATAACGTGGATGGTGTACAATTCCGAGTTGTTTACACCCCTCATAAGTGTCTGAGGGCAGGCGAAAAAATCCTTTCAAAGTTCTAAGCTGAGCAGTTGAGTACTGAACAGCCATGTTGGATGAAAAAGTGTGGTTGAAGTCGGCCAAAAACACAAAAAGTCCAAATAACAGCATTTGAAAGCAGTTAAACAGAGACATGACCAATAATTGTTCAGAACCCAAGCAAACAGCTTACCGATAAAACTACTGTGTTATCTTGAACTGTATCAAAACCAGACCAAACAAACCACAGGAAGGAAGGATACCTAACCATTTTAAGGAATGCCAGCAAAAAATAATAAAGAGAGTGGAAACTCACTGTATCAAATGTGGAGGTGGTGATGGATACGAAGGGAGAGGGTCATGATCAAACTCCAAGCAGTTAGTCCAGAGGTCCAAAAAACAAACAGACATTCGAACAAACAAAGGGGCACCAGCATGAAGCGGCAGCACAAGCGCGCACAGCATACTCACGAGCATCCGATATAGATTTATGTCTTGCCCCCATGACTTCCATTGTAAGTATTTTACTGTAAACTGATTTTACAGTTTGGAGGGCAAGTCTAAATTCTTTTTTGCGGTAATCAACAGCATGCCACAGATGCTGTCGTTAGAGCTTAACATGTACTGAATACAAAACATTCTTGTAATAGTGTGCAGAGCACATTGGCTTGTTGCTCCATCACCCTCATGAAACAGCTGTGTTACACCTAGCTTGCTGTAGCTGGCATATTTCAACTGTACATGGAGACAAATCTCAAATGTGAAATTTTTTACATTTTAAAATTAGGTTGTTTCACATTTTTCCTGTCACTGTATGGGCCCAGAGAGCATAATTTCACAGTGTGAGCAGCTCTCACCAGCAGATGGCATCAAAGGTGCTGTGTGAAGCATCTAGAGTTGCAAAGCAGGATGAAAAATTTAAGTGGTTATTTTTAGTGTGAAGTATGATGTTGTCCTCCAAAAATTCTCTCAGTTTGCCTCTCATTTCTTTGTATTTCTTATGCATTTCTTTCTGTAGAGCCCTGCAGCCCCCCCTGTAGCTGATAACATGACCCCTGAAGAGGTAGGGTGACGAATTGGTTTATTTCCACTGCAGTTCAGACAGATGGCACAATTCGCTTGGCAATTCCTGAGCTATCTGTGTGCTGTCAATCACTTACTGTGACATCACAACTGAGATTATGGTTTATTGGGTTGTTCAGATCAAAGCCTGGGAAGAGGATGAGCTGGATAAGCCGATTGACATTGATCAGATCCGTGTTGACCCCTCACCTTTTCAGCTGGTGGAGAGAACATCTTTACATAAGGTAATCCACAATCGGATTGAAATTACATGTGAATTATGGATTATTATATTAAGGCTTTTTTATGTCTTTCCAAATGAATCATGAATTAGTCTTTTTTCTGTGCGAGAATGTCATTCTAAAGCTCTCATTATTTCATGCCCTCTGGGAAATATGTTTTACACATCTCCATAAAACAACAACAGCAATACTGGACATTCTACATTCAGAGGTTTATACATCCATCCATCCATCTTTCCATCCAATTACTTGTCCATCTATTCACCCACCCATTCATCCATCCAATTATTTGTCCGTCCGTCCGTCCGTCCATCCGTCCATCCAATTATCTATCTATCTATCCATCCATCCATCCATCCATCCAATTACCTGTCCATCCATGCACCCATCCATCCTTTCATTCATCCATCCATCAAATTACCTGTCTGTCCATCCACCCATCCATCCATCCTATTACCTATCCATCCGTCCGTCTGTCCATCCAATTACCTGCCCATCCATTCATCCATCCTAACATGTATAAAATTTTTGATTGTTTCAGACTCACACCTTGTTCTCTCTTCTGGGTCTCAGTCATGCTTATGTAACCAGTATTGGTAAACTGGTTGGGGTGGTTGCACTAAAAGAGGTAAAGATGACTTGTTTATCTGCTTCTACATGTATTTTCCCATACCCTATTTTTCTATCATATGTCAGTGTCTTTGGATGATTTTGCTCCTCTATCTCTCTTCCTCTCCCTCTCACTCCCAGCTCCAGAAAGCAATCGAGGGTTCGACCCGTAGTGGAGTGCGTCTGCGTCCCCCTCTGGCTAGTTTCAGAGATGCGAGACGCAAGGCCAAAAAGTCACCCCATTCCCCTTCCATCCCGTCCTCTCCCACACGGGACAGAGAGTTGTGGAGCGAGGGCGTAACTACAAGAGAAACTAAAGACGAGTCCAGTGGTAGTAGTCTCCAGACAGCTGGGAAAGAGCGTAATATCGCCATGGGCAACAACAGCAAAAGCAGCATCAGTACCTCTCAGGAGCAATTGCCATCACCTTCCACTTCCACGATCCCTCTCTCTTCTCTTCATTCCGTGCCTAAAGGAGAGGCAAATGATGACAGAGAAAGCGATGAGGAGCCTTTATAGGTCTGTTGTTTTTTTAATTTTTCTCAAATTTAGCCCTCCAGGGGGAGTCAAACCACATTATAGTGCTGCCTTTGAGCAGAGCATGGACCGTATTAGGTCACTGGAGCTGCACCATTGGACACGTTGGTGTTGGGGTGTTTTAAAAGGGATTCTCTACTCTACAGACAGAACGTTCTCTTTCTTTTGAGATGTTCTTATTCAATTACAGCCTTTTTTTTCTATACATTTGTATATATGGACAGTCTGTCTGATACATCTCACTGAATGTCTTCCCCCACTACGGATCCCAACGTTTGAATGCTGTACTTGGTATTCTCTGACATATAATCTAGAAAGTGAAAATGTAGAGTTGTTATCTTAAAGGCATAGATCATCCAAAAATTAAAATTCTGTCATTGTTTATTCTCATGTCATTCCAAGCCTGTTATTTGTTCTATGGAATACAAAATGAGAAATTTGGAATCTTCTGAACCCATACAATAGCTTTGTGTGAGAAATTTTAGTTATTTACTGAAAGTATTCCCTTCCACACACACCAAGCCCACATCTCATCCAGATTAAAAAAATGTCCACTTTTGTGTTGCGCTGAAAAAATAACAGCATACAGGCCTGAAAAGACATGAGGATGAAAAACAAATGACATAATTTAAATTTTTGGGTAAACTATTGCTTTCCATCGATCTGACCCTTTAAAATGACTTTCAGTGGTGTAACCTAATGTCATGTTTATTCAGTCATATTCAAAAATATTCTTGACTTGAATGAGACGATTTCATGAAGCACAATTTTTAGTCTATCTGACAAAATATTTTTTTTACATGGTAGAGAAACAAGTGCTTTTTGTAAAATGTAATCACTAAACATTCATTTTAAAGCTGATTTTCCAAACTGTTTACTACATAATTTAAGCTACAAAGTCATTATCATTAAATCTTCATTTCATAACTACTGATGAATATCAGATTAATTTTTATTTATACTTGTGTTGTTTTAATGGTCTCATTAGCATGCAGACTTTTTGTCCAATAAAGGGCATGGAAAGAAATACAATTTTGCTATGTCTTAAAAATACACAAAGTGCGCAATACTGCTTTGTTTGTTTCATTTATTTGTTTGTTCATTATTAATATTGGGAATTTTTTTTAAAGGAATTGCAATATTCTTGAGGTCAGGGAGGTCTTTTCTTCGTGCAGGACAAACAGATGTGTAAGAGAGAGAGAGAGAGAGAGTTCAAAGGATCCAGAGGGAGAGCACACTGGAAGAACCATCTTATTATAACCTTCAGAAAAGCATGCATAGATATATCACAGACCATTTCTTATATATGACATCTTTGATAAGCTCAGTCAGTCAGTACCTTAAATCAATGTATTTTTGTCTGTATGCCACAATTGGAACATGTTGAATCAATATCTGAATCCTTTACAAGTAAAAAAATCCAAAGTATTACTTTTTCTGAATATGATTCTTCCACCAAGAGGAGACAACACAGGGTTTGAATAACAGAAAGATAACATACAAAGGGCAAGAGAGAGGAGGAAAGACAAGTACATAATTTCACAGAGAGAACAGAGAGGTAGAACAGGGGACCGTTTACAGTGTCATGCCCACAGACAGTTTCGTAGTGAAAGATGGCAGTAGAATCGTACAAAAAACCCATTTGAAATTAGTTTATCTGTAAACACAAATGATAAACAACTACATCCAAGAAAATACAATTGGCTTTTTGTTATTATTTATTCATTCTTATATTCCTTATCTTGCATAAAAAGCAATAAAACAAGTCATGATATCACTCCTTTGGTTGCAGTAGTATGATCTGGTAACTTGTAATCGGCATTTCGATTAATTATAAGCGCAAAATCTTTGAGGCATTTTTCAGAGTTGAAGGATATCGGGGGAGATGACATTAACAAAATGATGATGAGGCACGCTAAAATGAATAAATTAAAAAAAATTGGATTGACAGTGAAATTAATAACTCTTTTGAACTGGTCAATTGTCAATAGATGCATGGTTGGAAAAAGTCATTTAATATGTCCAACCCTTACAAATTACTATACAGTATATGCTTTATTAAGAGCAAACTACCCAAAATCCAAATGTTGTCCCAGTTTTACTTCAGAATGCTGCAAGTATGCTTTTCTTTCAAAGCATCATCCATAGTGAAGCAATTTGGGGTTAAGCACTTTTGCTTAAGGGCACAATGCTGATACAACTTATGATTTCATTACCTCTTCACTTTCACCTGTAATTGGGATCTGAACTTTGTGCTAGTAATAAAGATCTTTAACCATCAGGCTACCACCACTCCCATTACATGTGTACAACACAATGTTGCAGTATAGTTCTCATATACATCAATTTATTTGTATGAAAAAAAGAAAGAAAGAAAGAAAAGGAAGCTTTTAAGTTTATCATTTTGCTTCATGGGTCCAAAAAAAGAAAAAAAAAAAAAGAAAAAAAAACAAAACCCAGAGGAAGAAGGATCACCATTTGGATAGCATATTCTCACCTAAACCAGTGAGAGCGATACCATTACAACCAAAGGCGCCTTCATCTCGAAATAACAAATAGGTATCATACAGGCTGCAAACTTAAATCCCTCCCCTATGTAATTTTTAAATAAATAAATGGGTACATATTATTTCCTGTGAGCTTTACATGACATAACCTCTAGATAAGAGACATGGATCAAACTTGTTAAATGGTTGGATTGTTACATGTAATATTAATGTAGGCTCTGTGATGTTAGTAAATGTAAAACACTGTAATTATGACATTCAATGAGATGTTTTAGATCTTAGCTTGTGGGTTTTGTAATGACAAAAAGCACATGCTCACAGACTCAGATCTTCCACAGGAGCCTGACAGTGAAATAATATGTACCCCAACATATACAGGAAAGAGTGATCACAATTCTGTAGAAAAATAAACATTGTCCCAACATTGCATAAATAATCAGTCAATAAATAAATTCATTCAAGTCAATACACTTGACATAGCTATTAACGCTATTTCTTCTTGCCCCAAGTTTGTATTACACACAATCATCAAAGGTGAACTCTGTCCTACAAAGAAACTGTTGCAAATCCTTGGTGAATCATGCATCACAATGCAGTATGATGTAGTTATCTCTGTGTTTCTGAACCGGACAGCCGCTCCCGCTTTGGGATGCATATTATGCTTCACATCCATTTAAGTACACACACACAGTCAACACAAAGTTTGTTGCATCATAGTGACTAATAATCAGGGACCATGACACCTGTGCAGTTCTAACTTCCAAATGGTCTGAGAGATGTTTATGAGGTCACTTTCAACACAAATTAAAGTCCATTGCCATTCTGTTGGGGACATTTTTCCTAATTGATATTTTGGTGAATGATATTTACAGTATGTGGATCGAGGTCCTATTTTTTTCTCCCTTGGTATACAGTGAAAAGAATTAGGCAGTGGAATGCATTTAATTTCTAAACAAAAACTATGACATGCTTTATAAAAATAATTTTAAAAAATCATCAAGAGTGGTCCTGAAAGTACATAGAAGTACAAGTTCTTACTGTAGTAATTTATTCTCTTTATTAATTAGAGTTTTGAGGTCCATCTTTCTCTTCTCACATTTCAATAATTTTCTTAATCAATGTTTTTCTCTTGTTTTTCAGTTAAAATATCTGGTCACGCTTTATATTAGGTGGCCTTAACCACTATGTACTAACATTAAATACATACAAGACTATGCATTTACTGTGTAACTACATGTTGTTCTGCAAAATTCCCACATTTGCTGCTACTGAAGTTGAGGTATGGGTAGGTTTAGGAGTAAGGGTAAGGTTAGGGTTAGGATTAGGGGTTAGAGTTAGGTTTTGGGGTAAGGGATGGGTTAGGGGTAAAGTTGTAATGCAAGTACTTTAAATGTAATTACAATGCGACAACATGTATATACATTGTATCAAATGGTTAAGTACATAGTAGTTAAGGCCAGCTAATATATTCTTTTTCTTGTTTTAAGCTTAAACTTCACAAAATTTGGTTAGATTTATGATTCAACCATGCAAAGAACAATTTACCAATGGTGTGAGAAAAATACATTTCATTCAAGATGTATTCACTGAAAACAAGGATGTTTAGATATTCTTACTGGAAATCAAGACAGATATACTAAATATGATTCAGTATTTTGAATTAACTTGATCTAGAAATTTGAAAAACACCCAGAAACCACTAAAACTTATTTACAGATGATTCCAAAACTTTGGGAAATATGAGTGGAGTTCCAATATTCCAAATCTTACTGTTTATCTAGATGCATGAATCAGAATTCTGCATATACAGGTAATGTAGGGAAGTGTGACATCTTTTCTTTTTCTGTCTCATAAACAATTAATTACCAATTCAAAAGGCATCTGTCCTTCACCCAGCAAACCATTGCAAGTACAAACAGTTATTTTTAAAGCACAATTCTCTGCTTTATGCAGCCAATCAAATCACTAAACACACTGAGCTCACAGAGTCAGCCTCAAGCTCAACTCAGTGTACTGAGTTCCAGTGCAAATATCTATACAGTGTTGTATAGAACTCCAGAGTACACTGACAAACCGCTTGCATGCCAAAAGACACACAGAGAAGAAAACACACCATGTTACAATCCAGTACTGTATAGAACAACATAGATGTGCGTTTGTGTATTTGTTTTTTTGTTTTTTGAAATGCCTCACAAATATAATAAAACCTTAAAATAATTACTAATGAGGACAGTGCGTACTCATAAATTAAGTTGGTAACACTGTACAATAAGTTCTATTCGTTAGCTAATGCATTAGGCATCGTGAACAAACAATTAACAATGTCTTTTTTACACCATTTATTAAACTTTGTTAATGTTAGTTAATAAAAATACAACTGGTCATTGTTAGTTCATGTTAGTTCATAGTGCATAAACTAATGTTAACAAATACAACTTTTGATTTTAAAAATTGATTAGATTATGTTGAAAATTAACCTTAACTAAGATTAACAAATGCTGTAAAAGTCTTGTTCATTGTTATGGAACCTTATTGTAAAGTGTAATCAATGGCTGTGTCTCGTTTGGAAGGCTGTGTCCTCCGGAGGTCGCATTTGTCGGCTGCATACGTCATCGAGGCTGTCTCGTATCATTTCTTCTTTTTTTTATATAAAAAATTAAACAAGACAGCCTCGATGACGTATGCGGCCGACAAATGCAGCCGACAAGTGCGACCTCCGGAGGACGCATCCTTCCAAACGAGACATAGCCAATAAGTTAAAGGTGCACTCAGAAATTTTTGTCTATGTTAAGATGGCCTATATGAACTTGACTGACACCTAGTGGTGTGGATGCAGCATCACATAAAAAATAGGTTTTGGTTACCGATCGTGGAAATGCACAATTCACAGTCAGCCATCATTTCATTATTCTGTGAGCGATAATAGGAGAGTTATCGAGATAAAAGTAGGATCTCAACATGTGTGATCTCAACATCTCAAAGAACTATCGTGCACTTTAAGGGAAACACTTTTTATAGAGGAAACAAATTGTTGAGTGCACCTTTAATAAATAGGCCAATCATGTCAAAATGTGAATGGAAAATGCCGAAAGCTGGGTAGGGTTAGAGTGTAGTAATTATAATTAGTGTAATTTAGAACAATAGTCTAAGGAAGGTCCTCACATGTATAAGGGTTTGTGCATGTCTGTGTATTTGCATGTCTGGGACTGTATGCAGTGGCGGTCCCACCCCCTTTCACCTACTCGTCCTCCATGCTGAAACACATGATTTAACTTAGAGGATAATACCAATCAAGGCCAGTTTTAAACATGGGCCATTAAAGATAAAGGAGTGTATGTATTTGTGTGCTGGAAGGGGTGATCACTGAAGAAGAGACTTTGTCAAATCTCACTGCACTGCCAAAAATATTTGTTTTGTCTGGTTTTCCAGTAAAAACAAGATATATTTACTAGAAAAGCACAACTATATAAGATATTAGGACTTATTAGGTTTTTAGAGAATAAATCTTGAATTAAGTTCTTACCCTATTGGCAAACAGTTTTTTTTGTGCTTTAAACATAAATCTAACAAAATTTGGAAAGAAAATGGGGGCCGAAAAATAAACTGAATTCAAGATATATTCTTTGAAAACAAGTCTTACCTAAACTTAAAAATTAAAAATGATCTCTCATAATTGATCTCTCACAGTAAGTATCTGTGTGGGACCGGAAGGGGGCGTGATCTGCGGGCATGGCTTGAAAAAAACTAGTTTATTTTACAATTATATATTAAGTTGTTTGTAGTTTCTTAGAAAATAATCATGTTATTATCATAATGGTTTATTACTATGGTTTATTGTCTTTTATTTATTTTTTTAAGTAAAGAGTGTCACCACTCCTTGCAAAAGCATGCACATATTTATCAGAATGTACTTCACATTTGTCTTCCCGAATTCCATATTCCTCCATCTCTATTGCTCCATTTCTGTCAGATTTTTCAGCATTCTCACCTCCTCCCCCCTTCCAAGGATTTCCTACTCCCATTTTCTGTCTTCCTCTTTCAAACATCCATAATATAAGGCTTACAAAAAATAAGATCGTTCAGGTAAGCAGTTCTGGTTTCCATTTTGGGTTTGAACAGTCAATTAAATTCTGTCACAATGGTATTTGATTCCTGAAAAAGGAGTTGATGTTGTTTGATTTTGCTGATTGAAATATCTGCCAAAACCAGCCCTAGTCTCACTCCTGTCATTTAGTTGGCTGCCGTGACATCAACAGATGAGGATTCTGACTCCTCCTCCTTCTCTTCCAGCTCCTCAATTACACATGGTGAGACATCAGAAGCCTTTCGCTCTGTGATTGGTTCTCCAGAGGCTTGACCTGGACTGCTTCCTCCTGTTGAGGTCACTTCCTCTCTCTGTGTCACTGGGGATGGAATTAATGTCACTGGTTCTGGTTCCATACAAAACGTTACCTCTTTCTCCTGGAAAAAAGAGAGTTATTGGATATTAGTCTATCTACAAACTTGAGCCATTATGTATTGTATTTGTGTGCTTGTTTAATTTTTTTTTTTTTTTTTTTTTTAAATAAGAAAAAATAACACACAGGAGTTTTAAGAATTTACTTTAACTATGACTCATACCTGACTGCTACAGAGCAAGGTGTTACTACAGAAAACTTAAAACAGGATTCATATTTTTCTTGTTGCTGACTGAAATAGCAGGGGGAGGTATTTTCTGTATTTTCTCCAAAGATTTTGCTGTTGACAAATTATAACACTCCTTGACTGCTTATTAGTTGCTCAGCATCATAACCCTTTGTGGAGCTGCTCAGCACGAAGATCCAATATTGTGCCCTAAAATATACAGTGAACCCAAAAAGTATTTGAACAGTTAAGAATATATGAATGTCAATGCATTTGAAAGCAAAATATCAAACCAAAAGCCACCTTTAGTTTAAAGGAATAGCACACATTTCTAGATTAAACATGTTTTATTATAAAACAATAGTGAAAAAATCTGGACATTTTCAGGTTGTCAAACATGGTGGAACATGTCCATAGTTAATATGATGAACTATATCTGTGTGACCTGACTTCATACATCCACTAAAAAGGACATTGGGACCAGTTGGTTAAAAGTAATTGCAAACATTTTTAGACAAGTATATTTACTTTTGAGATAAGGTCAAGCATCAGTTGTTTGCAGATGTCTCTTGGTTTGATATTTTATTAAAGCTGAAGTGTATAATTTCTGCCCCACTAGCACCACCAATTGCAACAACAACAAAAAAACAACAACATTGTTTTCAAACAGCTTTCCGAATATGCCTCCCTACTGCCATTGATCAATTAAAGGGATAGTCCCGCCCCCAACTCACACCATTGGTGGAGTCATTGTTGTGCAGAGACGGGTCGCTCAAAACAAACAGGATAATAGTGCCACAGAGACACACTGTACACAGTTTTTGAGAAAATTAACCCACAAATGGATTACTTATACTGTAGTTATCTCTGTATATTAAGAATATGAAACCGTATTTTAACCTTGAAAACGTTACACACTCCAGTTTTAACTAATTCAATGACATTCTACCATTTTCTAAATGTGGCTAAAGTGTCCAAATACATTTCAGGGCACTGTAACATTGCGCATTAATTTTCCCCCTCACCTTGATCTCTTCCTCCTCCTGGGCTTCCAGTAAAGGTGAGTGGTCTGTCGTCACCTCCTCTGTGGGGGCTACTGCTAGATTTCCCTCTACACCAACAGGCATGCCCATGTAGCCAACCATGATATCTGCCTGACAGGTCTCTGTTTGCCCCCACAGATCCACCAATGGCGGGTGAGTACGAGGAGGCAGACTATGGAATGTGCTGTTTGGAGTAGCTTGTAAAGAATGAGTGGCACTCTGATGTCTTTGTTCCATTATCTGCAAAGAGAGAGACCGGTTTGAGTTTCCATTACATTTACATTTTACATTTATTCATTTGGCAGACGCTTTTATCCAAAGCGACTTACAAGAGAGGAAATCATCTTAGGAGACAGTGGTATGAAAAGTGCTGTATTACAAAGTATCACTAGCATCATAATAGTATTCAAAACAGAATAAAGTGCAACAGAATTGTTTTTTTTTTGTTTTTTTTTAATGATTGGTTAAGTGCTCATGGAAAAGATGTGTTTTTAGTTGTTTTTTGAAGACAGAGAGTGAGTCAGCTTCACGGATGGAGTTGGGAAGGTCGTTCCACCAACGTGGTATGATGAAGCTGAAAGTCCGGGAAAGTGTTTTGGTGCCTCTTTGTGTTGGTACAACAAGGCGACGTTCCTTAGCCGACCGCAGACTTCTAGTGGGCGCGTAGCTCTGCATAAATGATTTTAGGTATGCTGGAGCAGACCCAGTAACAGTTCTGTATGCCAGCATCAGAGCCTTGAATTTGATATGTGCATCAACCGGTAGCCAGTGGAGAGAGACAAGGAGTGGTGTAACATGTGCTCTCTTTGGTTCATTAAAGACCAGACGTACTGCTGCATTCTGGATCATTTGGAGGGGTTTAGTTGCACATGCAGGGAGGCCTGCAATGAGAGCGTTACAGTAGCCCAGTCTAGTTATGACAAGTGACTGGACAAGCAGTTGTGTGGCATGTTCAGAGAGGAAGGGTCTTATCTTAGAACTAAAAGAACCCTACTTTTGCAATGGCTGATGAGATTTTTAGTGTTTGATTCCTCATTTGCTTCAGCTTCCTTTGCTTAATTACTGTGATAATCAGGTCTGGCTCGTCCATATGGGCAGGTAGGGCAGAGCCCCACCTAAATATTCATCCCTATGAAAACATAGATCCATACTATAAACTGCTAATAACGTAATTTGTTAACCTGCAATGTGTTCAAAATGCTGACATATGTATTTAAAAGCAGGACTAGAATAAGTTTTTCTCTATTTTTAAGTAGTAATGTAGCTGAAACATCCAATACACTGTATTTGATATAGATATATGGCCATGTGGAGCAGATAATCTGCTGCTCTCCCAAACTCCACAGCACCCCTCATTTTTACAATGGAAATCTGTGGTCAAATATGATACTGCAATGAGCCTCATTAGCTGCTTTTCCACTTTCGGGCCAGTGTGAACCAGGGCCATAAACTGGTCAGCCGGGGCCAATAGCCTCTGCAGAGCCGGCTCTGTAGCCGGCCAGAGTGCAACAGTTATAAAAAGGAGTGGGCAGGGTGTGTGGTGTCCAGAGTGAATCTACCTGCACATTTTCCTCAATCTGGAGACCTACGGGGGGGCACCAATAATCCTCTCAGCAGTCCTGACTGTCCTTTGTAGTTTCCTTCTGTCTGATTTGGTGGCTGAACCAAACCAGACAGTTATAGATGTACACAGGAAAGACTCAATGACGGCTGAGTAGAACTGAGTCAGCAGCTCCAGTGGCAGGTTGAACTTCCTCAGCTGGCGAAGGAAGTACAACCTCTGCTGAGCCTTCTTCACAATGGAGTCTATGTGGGTGTTCCACTTCAGGTCCTGAGAGATGGTAGAGCCCAGGAACCTGAATGACTTCACTGCTGCCACAGTGCTGTTCAGGATGGTGAGGGTGCTGGGGGATTTCTCCTGAAGTCCACTATCATCTCCACTATTTTGAGCGTGTTCAGCTCATGGTTGTTGTGACTGCACCAGACAGCCAGCTGTTCAACCTCCCATCTGTATACAGACTCATCACTGTCGCGGATGAGGCCAATGACCGTGGTGTCATCTGCAAACTTCAGAGCTTGACATAGGGGTCATTCATGTACAGGGAGAAGAGCAGTGGAGAATAACAGTTGGTGTTCAGTGACTGTGGCCTCCATGCTTTTTCAGTTTGTCCAAGCCAGCACTTCGGAATGGGGTACACGGTCATGCCATGTGATCCCCAGGATTCGCTGCAGGCATCTTATATGTAAACGCTCCAGCAACCTTAGGTGGCGACTGTATGTGGCCCAGGCTTCACAGCTGTATAGGAGAGTGATGATGCAGACGGCTTTATAGATGGTAACTTTGGTATGCAAGTGGAGGTGCTTGTTTTGAAAGACCTTTCAACGGAGTTTGCCAAAGGCTGCAGAGGCTTGTTTTATCCAGGTATGGATTTCATGATCAATGTTGCAGCCCTCTGATAGGATGCTACCCAGGTATTTAAAAGATGGAACTATTGTGAGTGGTTGATGTACTATGGTGAAAACAGGCATAGTGAATGGGGGGCTGGTCCTCCATTGGCATATCACCTCAGTCTTGGTGGTGTTGACTGAAAAGCCCAGTCTGCTGTAGGCCTTTACAGCAGCAGCAAGGATGGTTTTCAGGTCTTCTGGGGAGTGAGCCATAAGCGCGCAGTCATCAGCATACTGCAGCTCAAGGACCTGCACTGCTGTGACTTTGGTGGTTGCCTGGAGCCTTTGGATATTAAAAAGGTTTCTGTCTAGCCTGAAGTCTAGAGTGATCCCACTACTGCTTTGCAGCTCATCATGGAGAAGTTTCGTGACACATAGGAGGAAGCTATTGAAGAGTACTGGCACCAACACACACCCTTGTCTTACCCTGGTGCGTACATTAAAGGGCCCCGATTCCTGTCCCCCTATGGTCACATGGGCCACCATCCCATCATGGAATTGTGACAGGATGTTCACAGATTTTCTTGGGCAGCCAAATTTGATTAGGATGTCCAAGAGTAGCTCTCGATTCACAGTGCTAAAGGCTTTGGAGAGACTGACAAATGCCATGAAATGGTCCTGATGCTGTTCGTGGCACTTTTCTTGAAGCTGTCCAATCATGACCACAGTACTCCAGTTCATCCTGAAGCCACACTGTGACTCTGGCAGCAGATGTTCTGTTAGGTTTTCCACCAGCCTACATAGCAGGACCTTACCTGCAAAAGCTAGCAGCGATATGCCACAACTGTTGCCGCAGATGTGTTTGTCACCCTTGTTTTTGTAGAGAGTGACAATGTTGGCATCCTTCCATTGTTAAGGGACACTCTCCAGGTCCCAGACCTGCAGGGTGTATTGGTGGATCATCCTGGTACACAAGTAGCCACCATGTTTGAGGAGTTCTGCTGGGATACCATCACTGCCAGGGGACGTGTTGTTTCTGAGGGAGTTGATGGCTGCTAGCACCTCTTAAAAGGTTAGTGAATGGTCAAGGACTTGAATGAGTAGCCGATTAGGCAGCTCTTCCAGGATGGAGAGATCAGTTGGTAAGTGTTGGTTAAGGAGGGCTTCAAAATGTTCAGCCCACCTTGCCAAGCTCTGTTTTTGGTCTTTCAATATTGAGAGACCATATGCTGCTTTTAGAGGTGTGATGGAGCAGTTCCTAGGGCCATATATGGTTTTTATATAGTTGTAGAAATTCTGCATGTCTTTTCTGTCAGCATATGATAGAATTTCTTGAGCTTTGTTCATCCACCATGTATTTTGTAGAGTGCATAAGGTTTTTTTTACCTCCTTTTGTGCTGTTTTCCACTGCTGCTGGAGGATGATGGATGCAGGGCAGTTGAGAGTAGGCCAGTGTGCTCTGCACATAGTTTCCAGCAGGAACATGATGGTCTCTGATTTCTCGTCAAACCAGTCCTGATGTTTTCTAGCTTAATATCCTATAGAGTCGACTGCAGCTTTATGTAGCACTGTGGTTATGCAGATCCATTTCTGATCCATGGAGTTATCGGAGCACAGAATGGCCTCAACATCTGGTGCCCTCATACCTACGGAATGACGGTACATGTTCCTTGATGGGGTTAAATTTAACAACACAGTTCAGCTGCTCTTTAGTAGATTTCCTTAGATGCTGTGGGGGGCACACTGATGTGGAGCTTGGTCATGATCAGGCAGTGATCCATCCAGCATTCTGCACCTTTCATGGCCCTGATCAACAAGACATTGCTTGTGTCAACACGTCTTTTTATAATTTAATCGATCAGGTGCCAGTGTTTGGATCACGGGTGCATCCAAGATGTTTTGTATTTGGAATTCTGCTGAAACAGTGTGTTCGTAATGGCGAGGTCATGCTCTGCACAGAGTGTTAGCAACCTCAGGCCATTCGCGTTAACCTGCCCAACACCGTGCCTACCCATTACTCCACTCCATATATCTCTGTTTCTTCCCACCCTAAAACTGAAGTCAACCAGAAGAAAAATCTTGTCATTCCTGGGGATACGGTGAAGGGCATCATCTAGTAGCTGGTAGAAGCCGTTGTTCACACTGTTGTCTGTTGGCAGTATTGGCGCATATGCACTTAGCATATGAGTAGTATAGTGTGCCTTTGCTAGGAGGATACGGAGGGTCATCAGCCTCTCACTTATTCCAGTGGGTGTTTCAGTGAGGTTGGGTAGAAGGCTGTTCTTGATTGCCAGTACCACACCATGCTGATGTTGTCCACCAGGGGGGTAGACTCTCCAGAAGAAGGTGTAACCTCCTCTCTCTTCTTTCAGAGAACCTTCATCCTTAAATATGGGAAACACATATGCTCTTGTCTCGCTAAGAGCAGCGATGTCCACATTGTAGTGCTTCAGTTCCTCAGCAATCAGCATGGTCCTTCGGTGAGGTCTATTGCTGTCGCTATCCAGGAGAGTCCTGACATTCCATGTTGCCAATCTGAAAGGGATCCTTTTCTTATTTTGACTGCAGGGTGGAATTCCCTGTATGCATGGTAACCTACCCAGGAGATGGTAGAGTGGGCAATTTTTAGGCCACCTTTTCTAGGCCCTTCCCCTGTTGGGCATGAGCAGTGCGATCCCTAAATAGGGCTGCTCAGTCGCACGGGGGTCTGCCAAAAGCAGCTGCTACTCAACCCCAGCTGCTAGCGACCATATACCCCGTGCCACTGATGTGCAGGGTTCTAACTTGGAGATCTTAGGCCATTCCTCCCTGCTCCCATCGCCTGGCACCCCATCGCTGCCAGACTTCAACTGGATGTGAGGTCAGATATTGTACACCGTGGTCAGAGGTGGAGACCTACGCAAAGAGGTTTTTTAGAGTGCCACAGGGGGTGTGCAGTCCCCAGTAGCACTATCTTCGCCATGTGAGGTAGATCCCGGTGGCAAGGGGGAAACCCAGGACAACCAGTCCCCCAACATTGCTGCAGGAGGCAGCTGGAGCTCCAGTCTGTCGAAGGACCACTTAACATGTGCCGCCAACACATTGCTTTTAGCCTTGGCATGCACTAGCACACTCTCATTTTGCCCAACAGTGTAAATGCGGCTATTGAGACCCATTTGGGCAGAAATTAATCTGCCCATAAATGTAGTGCGTATTATGTAGTCCCTGTATTAGTGCGCAGCAGCAATGTAACAGACTGTGAACATGGCGAGCGTGATCGATGAACGTGTATGTAAAAGCATTGTTCTATTGTAAATTCAAGACAAATTGGCCATCAAACAAAGGTCATCACAAGGCAAACATAAAAATAGTTTGGCAATCAAAAGACAAGTGTATGTGATAACTAAGACATTGTATGTATTGTATTATGGAAAATTGTGTCAAAAAGCCTTGGCTCTTCGTTTCGCTGAACTAAATAATACGTTGTGTTTCCCATATTTAAGTGCCAGCAGCCATAACACCCTGCAGCTCTCGCCCACTAAAGCTAGCAGGGTTGAGCCTGGTCAGTACCTGGATGGGAGACCTCCTGGGGAAAAATAAGGTTGCTGCTGGAAGAGGTATTAGGGAGGCCAGCAGGGGGTGCTCACCCTGCGGTCTATGTGGGTCCTAATGCCCCAGTATAGTGATGGCGACACTATACTGTAAAAAGGCACATCCTTCAGTTAAGATGTTAAAGTGAGGTCCTGACTCTCTGTGGTCATTAAAAATCACAGGGCACTTCTCCTAAAGAGTAGGGGTGTACCCCAGTGTCCTGTTCATATTCCCCCCCATTGGCCGTTATCTATCATGGCCTCCTAATAATCCCCATCCCTGAACTGGCTACATCACTCTACTCTCCTCTCCACCAATAGCTGGTGTGTGGTGAGCATTCTGGCACGCTATGGCTGCTGTCGCATCAACCAGGTGGATGCTACACACTGGTGGTGGGAGAGATTCCCCCTATACTATGTAAAGCGCTTTGTGTGCAAATAAATGCACTATATAAATGTAAGGAATTATTATTATAATTATTATATTTACTTTTTCATTCTTATTTAGCAAGGGAACAGAGATGTTCTTGGCATGTAGATAGTTCTGTTTATTTAGACTGCTATTTCATCATAGCTTTCTCTTCCTCTACTCTTTGGGTTTCTTCAACAACACAACATTATAAAACAACATTTGATTAAGATTTTGATCTTCAACAAGTCAACATTCTAATATAAAACATTCTTATTTAGAATATCAGAATCAACATTATGTTCTAAGAGTGCTGCTTTGTGGTGGAATAATGAGTTGGAGTTGAATATTGTAAAAAAAAAAAAAAAAATTGTGGTTATACATAATCTATAGTGAGCAAGGTCTGCCCCACCTATATCTGTGGTCACGAGCTGCTACTGGTGATGATTAGTGACTTCTGGTTAATGTCTGAATGATGGAACCTGATTAATGAATTTAATGCTCTTGTTGCTGATACTGTAGTGGCCATTGTTGAAATGACCACTGGGAATTGTACTAATTCAAGTCTAACCTTACGCTGTAGTTGAAAAAGAGCAAGTGCTGTAACTGACTTGTTCTTGATACTAACATAGAAGGACCTTTTTGACCATTACACTGTCTCACTGTTTTTTAGTGTCTTGTACATGAGCACTGCATTTTTAAGATGCTGTGTCAAGTTAAAACTATAACTTTTAAAAATTATTTACAATTTCAAAATTTAGCCCCTAACAATGTTATTTCAAAAGTTAGTGTACTTCTTAACCAAGCAGACAAAAGTATCAGTGAAGAGCTTGCTTGAAAGGAAATATGAGACAAGTAATTTTAAAGAAAACAAAGAAAAATCAAGGTAAATATAACTTGTGAGCAGCAAATTTGTATTGGGCGTCATTTCCAATCAAGCTGTAATTTTGCCAAATTTTGCAAAAAAGTTAAAATATTATTTAATTGTGTGTTTTTAGTGTACATAAAATGTTAGCTATGAAATAAGCCATAACAAGACAAATAAGTCAGACATTTTATTTAAAAAAACATTAAAAATGTCATTTCCATCGACATGGAATTTTATTGAACATGTGGTGGAAATGAGACTGTTTTGGGAAAATGAAAAAAATGACAAATCTCCTGTGATGCAAGTGTTGGACATTGTTAGTATACAAATAATAATAATAATAATAATAAAAATAGTCAGTGTGAAAAATGTTCTAACGATACTTCTTTCTAGTAAAATCAACAGTGCTAAAAGTACCCAAGGTATGAGAAACATCTAGTTGTAAGCTGCTTATATCGTCTGAATTCAGTCAGATTTACTTAGAGTAGTGTGCCCAATACATGTTTTTTTGACATAGTAGTTCACTCCATTATTTTATATTCCTTCATATACTCCATATTCCAATTGCCTATATTTCTATAGATTATGATGATAAATAGATTTACTGTGCATTTCCAATGTTTTCTGCTGAGTTCATCATGCTACACTCGGCAATAACCAAGCAGTGAAACACTACTTTTTACTTCTATACGCTGCATGAATGCTGTACCTGTTAAAATGAGTGGCAAACCAGGCTATGTGAGATTTGTAGTTTTATGTCTTATTTTTAGTAAATACAGCTGCTGTTGTTACAGAGGCAGACAGGCTTATGGGAGTTATTGTTTTATAACTCACCTGTTGCTGTTGATACTGCAGGAGCTGTTGTTGCTGGTATTGCTGGATCTGGTGCAGGTGCTGGAACTGCTGTAACTGGCTCTGATACTGCTGCTGCTGCTGCTGCTGGGACAGCAAGTGTGCCGCTGCATTTGGGTCATATCCACCCTCAGTCCCCACCGCCATGACATAAGAGCCAGCAGCAGGAGAGGCCACACCTGACTGCTCATTACAGATGGGCTCCCAGGCATCAGAGGAAGAAAGGCAGTAAAGACCTTGGGAGATGTAATTGTGAGGCCACACCTCTGCAGAGGAATGGTGCACAATCTGGTCTGTATGTGTGAATGAGAGAAAGAAATTGATTAGAGAGAGATTACTGTGAAAGAAAAGTGAGATTATGTAGAGAATCATGTGCATCTGAATAATGCTCTTCTTCATCATTTACTTCAAGTACTGCTGCCATGATCAATAGAAAATGTACACAAATTTTTTTATGTACTATCTGGTTTCCATGGGCAGCAATAGTGCAACGTTTATTTCACCAGGCAAATTGTGATGACTTTTGTGTATGCCAATCTATAAGAAGCCTAAATTACATAGTAAAGAAGCATGTTTGCACTAAAATGAATGACAATGACTTATACTGGTTAAAATGGATTGCTGGTGGTTTCGCCACAGGTTTTCGTGCTCAGATACTGCATGCAAAAGTGATGCAACTGTTTAGTGAGTTTAGCCCAAAGGGTAATTATACAGAAAAGTAACATTCTTTGGATTTTATCTTAGATTATTATTATTGTATTATGTGAGAAAAAAGAGCCCATGGAGTGATATGAGAGACATGAAACTAGCACAGCTATGTAGGAAATTTGTTGCATTCAATAATATTTGAGTGCCAGTGCCTCAACTGACCAGTCAGAATCAAGTGTTCCAGAGAGCCATGTAATAATCATTATTATTGATCAGCATCTTAAGGAGGACAAATGGATTAGTGATAAACATCTTCACAGGAAAACAAGATACAGCCGCTTACAACACTCCAGACATTCAATGAATAAAAAGGTTATTATCGTAGTACACCGGAGAAGTATAATAACGGATATTGCATTACATGTTTCATAATTTAATGGCTTCATGATTGTTTACTGACTGAATTATGTTACAGTCAATGCTCTTAAAAACACTTTTATAATGCTTTGAAAAGATGATACGAGCAGATGTCAAATATATTTTACCTCTCATCAACAACCAAGTGTTGAAATTTCAATTTAAATGTATTTTCTTTCTTCAAGCCAAATTCTGTGACTTTTTTCATTGGAAAGATATTTTCGAAATTGTAGCTGATTGTAAAACAATGTTGAATAATACGTTCACATTCTGTTTCTGATAGTGAAATCCCTTGCATCAGAATTCCCAGTGGCCATCATTGTGAAATTACAATGACTCATTTTACCCCTCAGGCTGGGCAGAAATGGGATTCTTTATTTATTGAGAAAAATGGCTTTTGTAATGTAGCACAGCAACACTCACTCATACACAGACTGTCCACTGAGCTGAGCTTAAATCACTCTTTTTTTATCTTCTCTATCTTCTGCTATCTGTCTCTCACTACAGTCTCTTCCACATGATGTGGATCTGGAAATGAGCCTGCACTGAAAAAAATAATAAGTTGAATTGGCATGATGTAGACTTCAGATTTGCTATTTAAATGTTGTTGTTTCTATTTAATAATTATTGTTAAATTGACTCAAATTTAGATCATACAATAACAGCTCAAATGAAGAAGATTATAACTAGGCTTGGGAACCGTTCTTGTTCAGAACCAGTTCCATTCTTTAAAAATACCAGAATCGACTTTTGGTTCCGTTAACGGTTCTCCAGCGTGAAATTTTGTGCATAAAACATACAGCGCTTCCATTTATAGTCCGGTATACAAGTAATCTTATACTGATACACAAGATATGAATGTCCAACTCAAAATTAATTAAGAACTGTTGAAATCTCACAAGCCTGAAGTACAACATTAGGCTACAAAACACAGACTAAACCAGGGGTATTCAATTAAAGTTCCAAGAGGTCCAGTCTCTACATTTCCGTCCCACCAAAGGTCCGGACAATGGTTGGCGTCAGGATTCAGACACCCATGCTCCATGTTCTGTCTGTTATTGACATGGGTGCATTGTGCTTATGTCATCTTGGCGGCATGCACTCACATCAATCGTTTATGTCTGTCTCACGACCACGGGCGCGTTTCGTGTTGCACTTGCGTTGCGCTGCGCAGCGCACCCGGGTTGCTAGCTGTCTTCACGTTGTGCTGAGTTTCGATCACTTCGGTCTGAGGTGTCGGGTTTGTGTTTGGCTGAACTCTTATACAGGTCCTGTCTCGTTTTGTCACCTGTTGCATGCATCGCGTGGTGTCTGCCTTGAGATGTTCGCTCAGGCTTTGTCTAGTGTGAGAATGCCGTGCATTCTCTCGTCTTTTCTGTCGGTTGGCATGGGCACATATTGCCTATTGTCTTGGCGATATGTGCTTGTGACATTCGGGTGTCTGTGTTTTTGTGAGAGCACGTGGCTTTGTTTTGTTTCTGTTTTGCCTTATGTCTCTCTGTCTTTAATCTCGCCTCCTTGTTTGCTTATTATTAGTTCATTAGTCACACCTGCCCTGCTTGTTAACCTGTTTTATTTCTCTCCCTATTTTAGTCTCCTCATGTGTGCTGTCCGGGGCCAGATGGGAAAAAAATCGTTTCTAGTCTAAAGGCGCTCTGGAACCATGCTAAATTGTCCTGTCACAAACTTTGCTTAGCTGAACCGTCTGAGTCATGTCAGACCCATAAAGATTGTTTCATTTTACTTCATTTTCGTTGAAGCAAAAGTGAGCAGTGTGTTTTAGCGAAATATGCACCGGCATCTATATCCATCTATATTGCTGCTCATTGTATATCTCCGCTACGGTCTTCTGTCGTTAAAATAATCACGTTTGCAGCTCTACTATGCGGCACCTCATGTCGAGGGCCGGGGGAGAGAGGTAACGCGTGCGGAGCACGAAAGGGCATTAATGAAGTGTATTCGATGCTAGAGAAAAACATTAAAGGATATAGCGCTGAAAGTGTATGTGTACACAGCGGTGTACACAGCTCCTTTGTTTTGTAGTGCTGCTAAACTAAAGTGTAGAAACAATACCCGTTGTCATGATGTCTCGCGGCCCAGATGGAACTAATCTGGGGTCTGGACCCAGACCGCGGTCGGCTAATTTGTGAAATGTAAAATGTCTCTGGAAGATGGAACTGTTACTGTTTATTTAATGATGACATGTGTCAGGGGCCTGGGTAGCTCAGCAAGTATTGACGCTGGCTACCACCCCTGGAGTCACGAGTTAGAATCCAGGGCATGCTGAGTGACTCCAGCCAGGTCTCCTAAGCAACCAAATTGGCCCAGTTGCTAGGGAGGGTAGAGTCACATGGGGTAATCTTCTCGTGGTCGCTATAATGTGGTTCTCACTCTCGGTGGGGCGCATGGTGAGTTGTGCGTGGACGCCACGGAGAATAGCGTAGGCTTCCACGCGTGCTACGTCTCCGTGGTACCGCGCTCAACAAGCCATGTGATAAGATGCACGGATTGACGGTCTCAGACGCGGAGAAAACTGAGATTCGTCCTCCGTCACCCAGATTGAGGAGTCACAACGCCACCACGAGGACTTAGAGCGCATTGGGTATTGGGCATTCCAAATTGGAAAGAAAAGGGGAGAGAAAAAATAAATAAATGATGACCTGTGTCTCTGTTAAATCAAGCAGTGTAGTTGCAGACATTGTCATATGAGCTGATTGTTCATATGACAATGTATAATTAAAGATATACAAGTTTTGTTGTAATAAGTGGAATGGTATAAAACAATAAATGAATTAATGAAATATGTTGTCACATTTCTTGTTGGTTTAGATTTCTTTATTTAAAATATAGTTAGGATCTATTATTGGATTGTATTTATGTCTCTAAAAATTCTGCAAACACACCTTTTACAAGAACTGTATTAAATTGATTTCTGATTGGTTATATCTGCTCTGTTGAAATCTGAAATGATCTCATTATTTGTTAACAGACAGCAGAGGGTAGTAAATACAATAAGAATTGCATTTCTCATTTCTAAATAATTATTTATTTGGAGAAAGGTAAAAAAAATAAAAAAAAAATGTACTAAAAGAATTACTGGTATCCTTACTGGAACCAGAATCGTTAAGAGGAATCGGAACCGGAATTGTAAAATCCCTTACTATTCCCAAGCCTAATTATAACCAATTCTATGTCAATCATTAAATAAACTGAATTCTCCACTGAAATGCATCTAAACCCACACTTCAGTTGCACATGCACAAGGTGATCTAAAATAAAGTTAACAGGGTCTAACTTGACCAAAGGGGACACAGATCACCCTAATGGTGACATCCCACAAAACAACTATTTGCAACAAAACAATATAAATAATATTACAAATGAGCTAAAACCTCTATGAATTTTTAATAACAACAAATTAAATGCCCCATAAGTTCCTTTTGACCAAGGAAATATAATTAAATAATTCAAGCGCAAGGGATTATAGGTATTCCACATTGTCTCAATTTTAAACTCAATTGTTTTAGTTATTAACATTTAAAATCATAAGTCCATTGATTTTTAAGGTAAATAAATTCAATGAACATATTACTTACAATCATCAACCACTTTAATAGGAACACGTGTACACCTACTTTTTCATGCGATTAGCTCATCAGCCAATCGTGTGGCAGCAGTGTAATGCATAAAATCACGCTGGTACGGGTCAGGAGTTTCAGTTAATGTTCACATCAACCATCAGAATGGGGAAAAAATGTGATCTCAGTGATTTTGACCGTGGCATGATTGTTGGTGCCAGACGGGCTGGTTTGAGTATTTCTGTAACTGCTGATCTCCCGGGATTTTCACACACAACAGTCTCTAGAGTGTAAAGAGAATGGTGCGAAAAACACAAAACATCCAGTGAGTGGCATTTCTGCGGACAAAAACGCCTTGTTGATGAGAGAGGTCAACGGACAATGGCCAGACTGGTTCGAGCTGACAGAAAGGCTATAGTAACTCAGATAACCCCTCTGTACAACTGTAGAGAGCAGAATAGCATCTCAGAATGCACAACACGTCGAACATTGAGGCAGATGGGCTACAACAGCAGAAGACCACATCCACTTCTGTCAGCCAAGAACAGAAAGCTGAGGCTGTAGTGGGTACAGGCTCACCAAAACTGGACAGTTAAAGACTGGAAAAACTTAGTATGGTCTTATGAATCTCGATTCCTGCTGAGGTACACAGATGGTAGGCCCACTGTAGCCTCAGCTTTCTGTTCTTGGTTGACAGAGATCACTTTTTACTGAGATCACATTTTTTCCCCATTCTGATGGTTGATGTGAACATTAACTGAAGCTCCCGATCCATATCTGCATGATTTTATGCATTGCACTGCTGCTACATGAGTGGGTGATTAGATAATCACATGAATAAGTAGGTGTACAGGTGAACATAATAAAGTGGTGGGTGAGAGTATATTATACACATATTACATACAGTAAATCAGAAAAAATATAAATATATTTGAGTTATGAGCCCAAAACGTGACATTTCAAGTAATGTTAAATTGAGACAACTTGATTTTTCCAGTAATGACAACATTAGGTTTTACAGTGTACATTTACATATCCTTTTATTAGTGTTACATACAGTTCAGATGTTGAAGAGAAACTACCATCTGGATTTATTAAAGCCTTCAGAGTGTGAGACTGTGAAACTAGTTACTTGATCAGAGATTTGTAACCATTCTGCCTTAGCATTTCACATTACTGATACAATCACGTCTGAAACATGCTGTCATTTGGCATGCAGATGGCTTTTGTTGTTCTGAGCTCTCATTTGAGTCTGTAAGCTTTACTGAACTGTTCAGTGGATTAGTTTATGTTCTCCTGAGAATCACGGGTCCCTGACCTTTAGTTATTCATTTATTTAAAACCCAATGTGCGCTGAATTCCAAATCAGCTGCAATATATCAATTGCACCCTCTCTCTAGGGGGCTTTCAATGGAGAACTTTGTTTTAGAGGAAACTCTTAGCTTAAATAAAAGAAAAACGAAAGAAATACCTCATTGTTCAGTCATCAAGGGATTAGTTGGGGATATCAACCATATCTTCTATACCTAGTCTTTGATCTAAGATCTGCTTAATGGAAATGGTTGAAAAACAGAGTGTTTTATTGCTGCTTATGACAGCAAGTTGACTGAATTGTAACAGCACTCATCAGGGATCACTGTGACAGGGCAATCAGACTTGAAATTTCTGTTGTTGAATTGATGAAGTTTTCAGCCTTAAAGTCATCATGAATTGCTGTTTGCAACCCATTTCACTTCCATAATGTGAAATCAGGATATTCAGTAAGAAAAACGTGGGACGAGACTTGATTTTATCCATCAAAAACTGATTAGATAGTGAAAAATGGGCGTTACCAGAATGAAGCCAGACTGAATATGAGTTTGCTAAAATGATGCCTAAATAGGTATTTGGCTGTTGGTAATGTCAGCAGAAAATGAAAGTTATTTCAGAGGTGAAGCAAGTTATTACATTTTGATTGAAGATTACGAAGATATGCTTTTCTTTGGAATAACACGCACCAGTTAAGATCAGGAACATGCATTGAGAAAGTAAACAGGGTCAATTTGGATTTCATATTGACCATACACACAGCAGGGCGTGTTAGTGAAATTGGCTTGGAAAAATGTAGTCAATACCTCGGCTGGTGATGCTCTCCTGGTTGGCTTCACTTAGGTGGGCTACGCTCCCCTGGTTAGATCCAACGCTTGTGCTCTCTCCATCCATAGAGCTCCAGGCCAACAGAGTCGCCTCAGAGATCGCAAACTGCTGAAGCACACCTGATAGGATTCAAATTCAGGAGTCAAGGCTAATTACTGTTGGCCAGTACAAACACATCAAAACTTACAAATTTATCTAGGTTTTAAATTATACAGGTAAGAATAAGTAGAACTTAGAATAACGGATACTTTTGCATGACATTTTGGTACTGAGACATTTAAAACATTTTACCTGCCATTTTGAAAGTGAACAATTCAAACATAACCACTTACATTTTTGATCAAAATGATGACGTTACATCATCACTCACTACCTCTAATACCACCTGTCCTCAGACCAAACTCAATACTTCATTTAGAGTCAAAAAGCATATACTGTATATTAAACTTAAAGGGTCAGTTCACCCAAAAAAGAACATTCAGTCATTGTTTACTCACTCCCGTGTTGCCATAACCCCATATGACTTTCTTTTTCTTAACACATAGGGACAAGTTGTGAAAAAATGTTGTGCTCAGTGATGTTATACAATGGCAGTTTATGGTGACCATCTCTTCAAGCTTTAAAAGGACATTCAAGCTACAACTCATTTTGTTTATTTAAAAACAGGTCCACCACAGCGATAGAAACAACAGAAGACAACACAGCTGCACACAAACCAGATAAAAGACTTAATGTGTCTGATCAGGGGCGGATCATCCAGTGGGTTTTATGGGCATGTGCCCAGGGGTCCAGGTCACTAAGGGGGCCCACGAGAGCAAAAAATCAAGCTGATGTAAACATGGAGACGGTGTGCAACTGCGAAATGCATCCGTGTAGTGCATGGTCATAGGGTAACGTTCCGCTCCCACAAGCCCGTTTTTCCCCTCACACCCCCCACCCATGCAGTACGACAACAGGCAGGGCACAGTAAAACTTTAAGCCCAGGGACCCTGAATACCTTAATCCGACCCTGTGTCTGATGAGTTTGTAGTCGGAGAACAGATGCATTTCTATGCCCAGCCTCATTTGTTTGAAACAGAGTACTCAATCAAGCAGAGATAGAGAAGGCAGGAATGTCCATCAGCTTTCCTCCGTTCTGAACCGGTGAGCATTTGTGACAGACCTCCGACTGACCTCCGACTGAAGAGAGCGATACCTCAGTGAAAACATTCTTGGTCAAAATCAAGTTTTTAACCGGCTAGTGAGATGCTGGCTTCAATATACTGTTATGAGAAAGTTTTTGGTCCGGTGCCAGTTCATAGCGGGCGCGGTTACCCAGAGAGATGCCGAAAATGCCGAAAATAGAAACTAAGAGAATGACAGAATGTACTGTTGCTTGTCACGGCTGGTTAGGACAACAACTCTGATTAACATCTAAAATATACCTTTTATCACATGTCATTTTCTGTCAGGTTAGGACATGGTGTGACTGTAGCTGCCGTCAGCCTCCTCTGTCTATCTCTCTCAGTTTGATTGAGAACTCTATTTCAAATAAATAAGGCTGGGCATAAAAAAGCATCTATTCTACAACTACAAACTCATCAGACATATTTAATAAGTTCTGTTCTCTGGTTTGTGTGCAGCTGTGTTGTGTTCTGTTGTTAGTATCGCTGTGACGGACCTGTTTTTATATAAACAAAACGATTTGCTGCTTGAACACCCCATCTCGTGACAGATACTGCTCTCGTGCAGTCTCATGAACGTGCAAAGGTCGGTCAACAGTTTAGCTAAATAATACATTATATTTCGGTTTGTTTCTCACCAAACCTCATCGTATGCTTTCATAACAATTGAGTCTTGTGGAATAATTTATTAGACTTTTGAGTTAAACTTTTGTGTGCTTTTGAAGCTTGAAGAGGGGGACACCATAAAATGCCATTGAATGACATCACTGAGAATAAAATTTTTTCACAATTTTTCCTTTTGTGTTAAGAAAAAGAAAGAAAGCCAAATGGGGTTATAACAACAGAGGAGTGTGTAAACAATAAGTGAATTTTCATTTTGGGGTGAACTATCCCTTTAAGAAAAACCAAACTATGCATTTGTTTCTTAAAAAAATAAAAAAAATAAAGTCTTGTGGTGTTGACAATTCAATAGACTGATTGTATCGATGCTCTTCTCAGTTAATTCTTTCATTAATTTAATGCTAGATTTGTCAATATTATTAAAAAATAATAATAATAAGGAGGCCTGGGTAGCTCAGTGGTAAAGACGCTGGCTACCACCCTTGGAGTTTGCTAGTTCGCTAGTTCCAATACCAGGGAGTGCTGAGTGACTCCAGACAGGTCTCCTAAGCAACCAAATTGGCCCAGTTGCTAGGGAGGGTAGAGTCACATGGGGTAACCTCCTCATGGTCACTATAATGTGGTTTGTTCTTGGTGGGACTCATGGTGAGTTGAGCATGGATGCCGCAGTGGATGGCGTGAAGCCTCCACACACGCTATGTCTCCGTGGCAACACGCTCAACAAGCCACGTGATAAGATGCGCGGGTTGCCGGTCTCAGACGCGGAGGCAGCTGGGATTCGTCCTCCACCACCTGGATTGAGGCGAATCACTACGCGACCACAAGGACTTAAAAAAAAAAAGCACATTGGGAATTGGGCATTCCAAATTGGGAGAAAAAAAATAGACACATTATGTTTATATCTAACAATGTACAGCAGGACAGCAAAATGGTGTTTAGGTAAATACCTCTAAACATGTTTAGGAGATTAATCTAAATTAAATCTTTTTTCTTTTCTTTTGTTTTTTCAGTTTTGTTTGTGTAGTCCCTTTACTTAATAATCAGTGCACTACTTTTAAGAGATGTAGTAGGTTTTTACATCATAATTTTTATTGTTTTATGTCACTTCATCTGATCCAGAAATTTGATCATTTCCAGGTATTAACTCAAGGACACATAAAAATGTTAAACTTTGACTTCCATCAGTTACTAAGCCCTAATCTCTTTCACCTGTCTGTGGAAATGCTATGAAGAAGACTCATCATTTCAGATATAAGAGATAGAGGCAAACATCCCAGCCATATTTCCGGCATTCTCATCGGCATAAATAAAGAATGATGATGCATTCAGGCTGATTTACGGCATTCAGTGGCAGACAGGTGCAGATGAACTGAGTGTGGTAGTGCTGTTTCTTGCACCTGATCCTATGCTAAATAACAACAGACTGCCTACTCAACACAGTACAGCATGCTTTTCTTGCAGTATAAAAAATGATTTTACAGTATATGCTCACAACAGATAACGTGTTAATTATACATTATTCTTAATTTATCAGACACTTCCTTACACAAAGTAATTTAAGTTTTTTTTACTACAGGAACAATCCCTCTGGAGAATTACTTGGTTAAGTGCCTAGCTTAAGGGTATAATGGTGGTAGCTCATGAATCAAACCATCTGGGAGTTTGAGCCAAGGGTCAAGTTTTGGCTGGTTATGGCCCTGTAAGTCTCTAATAGTAGATAGTGTACACCATCTGGACCCAAAAAGCATCTTTCTTTATTGACTCCCATTCAAAAGTAGCCGTGTATTCTGACAAAATATTTTTCTTATGTATAAGAAACATGTTACATTTTTAGGAATACATTTGAGCCCTACATTTTTAATGTAGATCTGTTTCTCATTTTCTCTTTCGCCCATCTTATTAGCTCTGTCTGTATCTGTCTCTCACCTGCAGCGAAGCGAGCCTCTTTCTCTCCGTCGCTTAGATCACTGTATGCGTCATTTTCCAGCTTGCGCTCGTGTTGGAGGTGCAGACTGGAGGTGCGTCCCGCTCCCATGCCCCCCACGCCCACCGTCTGCATGCCCCAGCTCTGCCACTCAATCATATGAGCCACGCGTCCCTGGGCCATCGCTGTCGGCTTTGTCACCTTATCCTTCATAGACCGAGACACTCCTGAAGTGGACAGACAGAAGAGTGGATGAAGGGACAAGAAAGGAAATGTGTGTGAGAGAGAGGGAATTTTTGTAGATAATGGACAAAGAGAGTAAAGTAGCTTAACAGTATGAGGTCACTTGCTCAGAGACTGGAGTGTATGGGTGGATGTAACTTGAGCAAATGAAGAGAAGTGGAAGTGGTTCTCAACTGGTGGGTTATGACCCAAACATGGATCACAGGTCTGTTCTGATTGGGTCACGGACAGCAAGGAAAAACAATCCTAAATGTTAAATATTAAAATGCAACTAATTATACAATTATGCATAGTAGGATAGCAAAATAAATAGGATTTACTTTATAAAGGGAAAAGTGGAAAATGCTTCCATTATCTTTTGTTGTTGACATCAAATGCTGTAGACGCAATCAAACTTTACATTTCGCAGCAAATGAATCTCTTACTTGGTAGGAGCCAGCCAAATTAAGCAAAAGCCAACATACACACAACATGTTGTGTGACATGCCCTCTTCCTCAACAGTTATGCAAGGTTGAAGAGAATTTGGCCCAGACTACATTAAATACATGTTGACTTGCAACAAGGATAAAGATGGTTTGTGTCGACCACAGTGTGTTCTGTGTAGTGAATTACTGACTGCCGAGAGCAAAAACCCACTGAAATTCAAGAGACATTTAGATCCCAAACACACAAACTATAAAGACAAGGCTTATACAGTATTTGGCCCAGTGTTTGTTTACTATTTGTGTTAGACCAGTACATCACACTCCTGCTGTTGTTTACGCATTCACAAAATGTCATGATAATAACTCTGTATATTCTTCAGTCTATACAGATCATATTGAAAAATTAATTAATTTTAATGTTTTCATTTCTCAAGGACTTTTTTGTTTACTTTTGCATGATAAACAATTTTGGCACTTTGTTGGGTCACCACTAGTCTAGAAGTCCAATGTAAAATCTGGGACCAAAAGCAAAACCAGTTGAGAACCACTGGACTACTGACATGTATAGTAACAGTTCTGCTGGTGATAGGAATGTGTTGGATTTTGTTTAATTTTAGTTTGTTTGAAATGCAAATGACATCAATATTTAGATGTAGGTGATGATGGAATGGAAAAATAAATAATGTTTTAGCAACAATGGGTATGGAGAAAGAAATGAGGTTTGTCTCGTTGCAGTGATATCTCTCCACACTAATAAAGGTCTACACATAATACCAGACTGTCTCTTTCTGTAAATGCTTTTCTCTTATTTGTGCAGTCTTATTTAGTGCAGCTACTGTGCAATTGAATCAAACCTGGTAACAGTGCAAGATAACTTAAGTAAATTCTGTGTAGGGCCTTTACATAAGACACTGCGGAATAAAAAAATCAATGCTACTTGAGTACTGTATATACAGTATTTTACCACTGCATTAGTGCAAACATACAGAGCTAATTCAAACATCTTGCAAGCTCTTAAGTAATGTCTAATGAAATGATGAACATGAATTATTAAAATTTAAGTATCTGTAAAACAGAAAAATGTATACACTGCACTGCAATTCACTGCACATTACAGTAGTACAGAAACACAGATATAAGAGTCTGAGACACAACATTACAAAACAACACACTGTCTCCACAAGCGCTTGACATACAAAAACCTACATATCCCATCAACCACCGCTTAGAATAAAACGACAATCCACATGGTAATCAGTGTTATTATTGAATTAAAGAAAACTAAAACTTTTTCATTAACTGGAATAAACATACTAAACTAACATACATTTTCATGACTTCTAACTAAACTTTACCACCATCTTCATTAAACTTGAAAATGCCACTAGATATAAATATTACTAGCTGGCCCTGAGAAATTAAACGGTGTTAAACATTAACTTTGACGGCTCTAAAATACTAAATGTAGAACAAAAACTATATATACACTTGTGATGGAGAGCCTGGTAATGAATCTCCATCATGGGATTTTAATGTGATCAATGGAAATGTATTGTTTTGTTAAAAAAAAAAAAAAATCTGTATTTATTGGGGTTTTATTGTGCAAATACTTTTATCCGTCCTATTTATTGTATTTATTAGTGTTGCTTCTAACTCTCATTATCTCATTTAATGTGAGGGTGAGGTTTAATTTTATGTTAAACAAAATACTCTATGTTCCAAATAGTAAAGGCGGGAAAAATGTATTTAAACCAGCCGCCACTAGGCGAGAGAAGAGAGGGTGGTTGGATTGTGTTTGGAGCATGTAACAAGGTCGTTAACTAGCACTGCTTGAGCACAATGGATTCTGGCCTCTTTTGTTTAGGAAGGGGAGTCAGTACTGCTTTTAGTTCAGTAACAGTAGTTTTTAGATTGTTTTTAAAATGACCTTGGATTTTATTTGCTCTTAAAACACTGTTTATCTGCATATTTTGCACCTCTTACTAATCTACTAAACAACCTCTTTGGAACACTATTCCTGCCTCTGGGTATGATTTCTCATGACTGTCTTGATCCTTAACACAACACTGAAAAACTAAACTGAAAATTATGATAAATCTAATAATTATAGCATATATGAAAACTAACAAAAACGAAATTGATGTGACATTGGGAAAATAAAATATAAATAAAAACTCAATTCAATATTTAAAACTACAGGATAATAACCCAGGTAACAATACACTGTAGGAAATGTATTGCTTACTTTTCAAGGACCTACTCTATTCGGATTGTGGTATTTCACCAATGACATGAGACATTGGCGAGTGTTGTAAATGGAAAAGGGAACCCACAAGGGTCCATGCTGGCTCCAACTCCTCCAGCTCAGTCTGGAGCCAACATGGGGGTCAGTTTACCATTTCACAGGACAGACACACACCTGACACACCTGTCAGAGAGGACTTAGCCAGAGCACCGATTCCATAGGCGTTGGAGTTCCTCTTCTTCAGTCGAGGGAGGATGGAGGTTGTGTCCTCCATGGACAGCTGAAATAAAGGGAGGCATTGAAGAGAGAAGAATGGAAAGATGAAGAAGAAATAGATGGAGCAGGAGGAGAAATGAAATGCAAAATTGTGTGTGGCATTTTATGAAAAAGAAAGAGGTGATGAGAGAAGTTTAGATAGGACATTAGCACGGTGGTTTTAAACACTACATTTCCCAACAGCCTGCTTCTTAATATATATCCATTTGCATGGTGGGAAGTGTAGTCTTTTTTTTTATTTATTTTTATTACATCTGTAATTATGTCTAACTACTACGGCACACCATCAAGTCACTCCAAGAGAGACAGATCAAAAGAAGGACTGGGGTGTGAGATAGGAGACATCTACTGTGAATCAAATGAACATAACAAAAGGAAAGAAAAGGAAAGCAATAAGGAGGAATGACATTCACAACACTTACATTGCTTTCATCCCATGAAAAGTCTGTTCGGCCATGCTGAGAGAAAGAGGAAGGAGGGATGGGGAGAGAAAGGGATGGGGAGAGACAGAGTTGGGGAAAGAGAAGAAAAGAACAAGAGACAAAAGGCCACAGAGAAAGGAGGAGAGAGAAGGGGATTGTGACAGAACAAGGCATTTAAAAAAAAACATGTGAAGTAGGAGAAACAGAGAAATAAAAAAGAGCAGAGACCAAAAAAATCTAATTCTGAGAAGTCCATTCATTGGCCAGACTATGAGAGAAGTGGAATAAAGCAGTGGTTCATTCTGTTTGTTGTTTTACATTTTTTTTTTCTTCTTTTAATTGGCTCTTGTGTGCTATCTGTAACAGAGTGTGAAGGTGGCAAGCAAAACTGGATTTTGCTGAAGAAAATGTGGGTGGTGCCTGCTCGTTAACAGGGCGTTGCTACTGTATGCAGTTGCTAAAGTATTCCGAGTGGTTTTAGCATGGTGCTATGCAGTTGCTAGGGTGTTCTGGGTGGTTGGTAGGGTGTTGCTAGTTGGTTGCTACAGTCTTCTGGGCGGTTGCTTTTAAAAGGTTAAATTTGCAAGTTTACATGCTTAGAAAAGGATTAATACACCTCTCCTCTTCAACAAGCTGCATGATTTGATGTATTGATGTAATGTGGGTGAATTACATGCCAAAGTTTAAAGGAATATTCCGGGTTCAATACAATATTAAGCTCAATCAACAGCATTTGTTGCATGATGTTGATTACCACAAAAATTTATTTTGACTCATCTCTCCATTTCTTTGTAAGAAACAAAAATGAGGCACTTATAATGGAAATTAATGGGGCCAATTTTTGGAAGGTTTTTAAGCCAGTAATGTGAAACTTATAATTTAATAAAAGCACTTAGATTACTTCTTTGGTTAAAACTTGTGTATTATTTGAGCTGTAAAGTTCTTTATATTATAGTTTTTATGGTCATTTTGTAGGGTTTTAGGGTTTATGGTGTCACATCGTCATGACAGCAAAGTTGCAAAATTGGATATAACTTTACATAAAAAAAGGTTAATTAATAAAATAAAATAAAAATGACTTAATTAGCTATTTTATCACACTAAAATCACGTTGACAAGCATATTGTTTATGTCTTGTGGCTCTACTTTTGAAACAGTATTTTAATGTTTACATATTGGCCCCATTCGCTTCCATTGTAAGTCCCACACTGTAACACAGATTTATGCTAATTGTTTAAAAAAAGGAGGGGCGAGTCAAAAATAATTTTAGTGGTAATCAACATTATGCCACAAATGTTGTCGATTGAGTTTAACTTGTATTGAACCTGGAATATCCCTTTAATATGTAGGGTTAGGTTTTTTTTTTTTTTAAGTAAATTGATGCTTGCCCAAGCAAGCGCTGCAAATGAAAATACTTCAAGTCCTGTGTCTCAGTCAGCTCCCTAGCTCCCTACGTCATGAATCAGTATGACATGAACAAGAATACGGGCACTGGCAAGGGTGTTGATTCACTAAACAATGGGACACTTATGACTCAGTCACCTGCGACACGATTACGAGCTCGCGTATTTAACACAGCTGTTATTAATAAGCAACATTGCTGTATAAATGACACTGTCATGCATTTTCGTTGTAGATATTAAAACGTACTGATTTATTATGAAAGATAAACAACATTAATAAAGAAATAAAAATATACAGTAAAGGAGTGTATTTTAAACCTTCTTTTAACAACTAATGTTTAAAAAAAATGTCCCCTTTCATAGTAATTATAGATTAAAGACATTACAAACAACTCTTTTAAAGAGAAAATAAGGCTTTGACTTTGACTTTTGCACTTGTGCCCATCTTCTAACGACTTGAGAGACTTCAGAAGACATGATAACATTTCCGGTAAGTGAACATAATGTGCAGCGATGGTCATTTTTAGGAAGTGAACGTTTCAGTGCACTGGAATGATTTTACTATTGAAGATTGACTCCCTGTGGGCCGACTCCCTGATCAGTGCCCTGACTACTAAACTAGAGAGCTGACTGAGATGCAGACAGACATGGGAGCGCAAGCTATTTCTGCATCCACATAAAAACTATGCCTTCACACCCATTGCTTAGACAGCCAAATGGATAAATAAAAGCTGTGAGCAAAGCTTGTGCTGTGAGCAAGATTATTTCTAGTTATAAAGTCATTTCTAGTCATTGTTTTACAATATTATATAATAACAACCCAATAATAAAGACAGCAAATACAGGGAGCAACTTCAGTCTGGTAATCTTGAAGATAAGATCTGTGCATTGTGTGAATGTTTGTGTTAAGGGGAGAGCTCACCCAAAAATTAGTTCTGTCAAATTCTGTCATGGTAACATTCTGTCTGGCATCTCATTATGTGTTCCACACATGAAAGAATGTCATACTGGTTTGGAACAACATGAGAGTGAGTAAATGATGACAGAATTTTTGTTTTTGTGTGAACCATTCCTTTAAGATTGCTGTAATGGACTATTACAGTGAAGATGTTTACCACATTTACCAGTGTTAATGGTAAAGAAAAATACACTATGCAGAGAGGTTTAGGGGCAGGTCAGTTCCAGAGAGCTATGTTTACTTGCTATTACAGAGATGTTAAGTATTTCTAGTACAAAAGCCTGTGGGTGTTTTATCTATTTGACAGCAGCATATTTTGGGTTGTGGTGCTGGAGTTGCTCGAGGGTGATAAACTCTCAGCACTGTAATTATTGAATCAGATGCTGAGTAATGTGGTCTGGATTCAAAACAACATTAAAGTTATTTGAGTTTCATCTAAAGAGCCACAAATGTGGTAAATGAGGACAAATGCTTTGGAAAGCTTCGGATAAATACAACAAATAGGCAAACAATTTTGGTCATCTCTTTCTAAATCATGGTTGAGGTTACATCCATTAAATTGCATTAAATCAAACGTACTGCCATGTAATCTCTTTAGACAAACAATTGTAGTAGATTGGGGCATAACATTTGTGGTCCAGCAAGAAAATGCAGTGTGTGCATTAAACAAGCATGCAGAAACCGAGGTCCATAAAGAAATGGTTTAAAGGCCCCTGCACACTTCCTACGAAATCGAAGAATGAATTTGTGTGACGTGATTTAGAACAAAGTCTTGCAAAAAAAAAAAAAAAAAAAAAGGCATTTGTTTAATTTTGGTGGTTTGTAACAGCTCGCCAGGATGAACTTTCAGGAAAACATCTTACTGGCAACTAAACACCTTATTACTGCCATTGGTCCACGTCATTGGTAGGTGTGACCTGGAGCTCCACCTACTTTGAGGCTGACTGCTAATTCCTGTTCAGTCAGTTAAGATCAGTCAACATGAACACACTGGGTTGTGGCGTTATAAGCGAACCGGTGCAAATGTACCTACATCTGTACGATCATTCAAATAGACATTTTCAAAGACAACGTCTAGTTTTATTAGTCTACAAAAGGAATAAAATCTACTCAAAATACTCCTAAGTGCCCATTCACTCTGTTGTTTGATATGCTGCTTCACTCATGTGCCGTCTGCAGTTGAAAGCCATTCACACTAGGGATGGGCATTTTTTTATAATTTTGTATTAGAATATTTGAGAAAGAGCATTGTGAAATTATAATTTTTTTAATCATTAAAGTTGCGTCACCATTTCAAAACAAGCTTATATTATATCCTGTGTTTTTTGTTGAAAACATTTAAATAAGCAATGTGTGAAAAAAAAATAAAAATAAGTATAGAACAAAAGCACTTAAGCTCACCCAAAGCAAAGAAAATTAAATAATAAAAGTAAACTGCCACAATTAACATACAGAACTTATATAAACAATCGGCATATCATGGTTATCATGTTTATATTGTATGGAGTTTCTAATTTAGAGACAAATAGAAAGAGATTCACAAATATAAAGTTGGTTCACAAATATATGTTAGGAGTTTCACAAAAATAAAGTGGGATTTGCAAATAAAAATATTATTTACGAATATATAGTTTTTAACACAAACTCAACTCTGCCAGCATTCATTTGCGAATCGTGCACATTTATTTGTGGATCGCTTGTTGTGCATTTGTGGATGGCAGCTCACATTTGTGAATTCTGAAACATTTCTTGCGAGAGCTGCGGGCAATCCACAAATAGGTGGACTCCACCCATCGTCTACTCAAGCAAATCAGATAACGGCCACATTACTCGGACCGATCGTAGCACGTTCTATCTTCAACCAATCACGCTTCGTTTTACTATCAGGGCGGGACCAGAGTCACAGTGCTCTCATGAGCATGGAATCAGCACATACAGTACAGATGAGCTCCAAGGCAGCAAACTTTTAAAGAAACAGATGCCATCAGAGGAATACTGTGATTTAAGGTTTGCATCATTTTCTCTCAATTATAAACGTGTAGTGTCTTGTTAAATGTCAACAGCTGAAAACTGCCCATTTGTAGAGTGTCCTGATCATTTGCTTTATAGCTAACCTGGCTGACTGTATGAGTCTGCTATTATTTATTTATTTCCCCTTTTTCACCAGTGCGCTTTTTAAGTCCTCATGATCATGTAGTGATTCACCTCAGTCTGGGTGGTGGAGGATGAATCCCAGTTGCCTCCGTGTCTGAGACCATCAACCAGTGCATCTTATCACGTGGCTTGTTGAGCGTGTTGCCACGGAGATATAGCGCGTGTGGAGGCTTCACGCCACTAGCGAACTCCAGGGGTGGTAGCCAGTGCCTTTTACCACTGAGCTACCCAGGCCCCCATGAGTCTACTATTTTAATTTTAACCAAGTTTCTTGACTGAAAATCCAAGCTACATAATAAAAAATGTATGTATGTGTCGTCAGATCCTTTACTCTTAATGTTACATGGCATTTCCAAACAGACACACTACTAGACACTACAAAAATCAGTAGTACAGATAGTGCCTTTATAAAACATGAATCATATTAGATGATCTTAGGAGCACAAACCATAAATTAATACCCTAGAGTGTACAAGTGTACAAGATCTGCTATGCCAATAATTTGGTTTCACATTAAGTTAATGTATTTAATAAAAGCAGTTGTGAGGTAGTATTTATTAGAATTTAGCATTTTAGCACTTTTGTATGAATAATTTAGGAGGTACTATTACAGGGTCCCTTCATAAAATACAGCATCATGTTCTGACAGTGATAATTGACATGATTGGTTATTGTCATCTTTTTCAGATGTTCCGCTGTGTACTGCCCATCAACTTTGAGCACTTGACTCACCTGCTCCAAAACACAGTGGTTCTAGCTCCAACACAGGACATCTTTTAAAATGTGTCATATGAGATTTTTTATTTTTTGTCAGATTTCTTTTGTTACAATGTTTGCAATACAAAATGTAAATAAACCGTAACATTGTCTTTTTGGGTTGACTTACCTAAAAATGAAAATTCTGTCATTTATTCACCCTCATATTGTTTTTTTTTTAAACCTGTAATATTCTGTGGAATATGAGAATACATTGCAAAATGAAGATGCTGCTAATGAGGCTCAAATGAAAGCGAGGCTGTCCGTCCCTATCATAATTCCTGACATCTCCTTTTGAGTTCCTCCCACAGAAGAAAGTCAGTCGTTTGGGTTTGGAACAACATGAATATGAGTATAAATGATGACTCATCTAATCTGACAAAATATTGTTTGTAATTTATTTCACCAATCTGTTATTAGGTCTATCAAGGCATTTTGAGGTAAACAGGTTTTAAAGAGCGTCTGTTTTTTTTAACACTTTAAAACAAGTCTGTTGGTTAAAAGGTATGATTTTTTTTGGTTAAAAATTACAGGTTGTTATGCATGTAATGGACGGACAGCCTTGCTTTCAGTTGAGCCTCTTTAGCAGCATCTTCATTTTACAATGGCTCCAGTAAGAAATGTTCCCACTCGTCTCGGCTTTTGCTATCAGGTGAGTGGTCTTCTCGGCACACTCGGGGGTAAATTTGTGCCTACCTGCAGTGGTGAATGCTGTGATGGACAGCTGTCTTTCTGAAGGTTCGGTGTTTGAACTTGATATGATATCTCATTGTGGTGGTGCTATTATGATAGATTAGTTTCACCTGACAAAGCTTGCACATGACATGTTGATCATTTTGATAAAAGTCATTCCAAACTTCACTGCGCCTGGAGGCAGACAACGCCATTCTCTCATCAAACGTGATCAACTTCTGTCCACAGTGCCATCCAATGCATTCAGTTATGACTGCAAGTTTTACTTTGACTGTTCAGGATATAATGTGCATTTCACTGTATTTACGGCCAGCAAAGCAACACTTTGTGAAATTCGAGTAGTATTTTTACTTTTCGATTATTTATTGCAGAACGAATACTCGAGTATTCGACTACTCGTGCACATCCCTAATTCACACATCTGCTCAAAGTAAGATACGCCTATCATCATTTTGTTTTCTGTATTCTACCCATTGACACTCTTTATACACCCATACTAAACCTTTGCAGTAGTATCAGTGTCATCATAAATTACAATAATAAAGTGTAATCAACGCATATTATGGCGTGTTTACGTGTTTGTGCAAATTAGCGCCATGAATTCAGAATGTAAACAAGAAATTATGCATTTTCTACTGCATATACAGTATATAACTGGTTAAAAAGCATCTTTTACTGATCTCATGTGAATTCTACTCATAGAATGAGGCATGAAGTCAATGATAACATTTTAATGTCATATTAGTTGATGTTTCACATGTAGTCTTGAGCGTCCTCATATTTAAATGCTGTATCGTTGCTCAGCTGTTTAGAAATTCTTTATTGCTCTGAGGGAAGAATGAAGAAGAGCTTCTTTGTGGGTGTGTTTTGGCCTTATTTGGAGTCTGTGAGACTCATGATACAGTGGTTTCAAAGTGGTTATGTTCTGTGTATTACACAAAGGGCTCTATTTGTGTGACAGCCCTAGTCGCTACACACAACAACTTAGCACTGCATCTTATCCAATTTTCATGAGAGCACTAACTCAAAAGCAATATTCGTGCCAGCGCAAAGCGTAACTGGGCAAGAGTGGGATTGTTTGTACTATCTGTTGGTGTATGTGCACAAACTGTGGTTGTATTGTATGTTAATTGAAGTGGTGCAAAGCGCAATTTTGAAAACGTTTGAGAACCATGACTAATCTAGGCGCAAAGTCTAAACTCAGTTCCTGCCTTTGCAGTTTGGGGATTCCACCAGCAGATGATATCAAAGAGCTATCAATCACATTTAATACTAGCCATGATTTGCATGTCAGTAGATCAATGTGATTAATGCTTATAATAATAATAATAATAATAATAAGTTTATTTTGTATGGCACCTTTCCAAAACTCAAGGCATCCGCATAGAAATGAAACCTAAAACATTAAACAGAGATACATATTACAAATATACATTACAAAACAATAAACAATGGGAGAAGCAAAGTATATTTCAAGCAGGTGAGACACTGGCGAACATAACGAGAGCCAACAGTCCCAGAGAGGCCGATAGAGAACATGTACAACACATACATTGCGTGTGCAGTCAACAATACATTCACAGGGCAGAGGATGTACTGCAGAAAGCCAATTTATACAACCAAATTCTTATAAATGGGCTGTAATCATTTATATTGACATTGCTTGACAGGAATGTAATACACAGTATAATAGAATGCAGACGGTGCAATAACTGGAGCAGAATCTGAGAATTAAATTGCACTTGACCAAGCCCATTAGCGTTTAGCTTGAAAATATCAAAACTTCACGGCCATGCCCACTGACTTTGCACATATGACGGATTGCATAGCACTGTGCTTATGGCATATCACTCTTAAAATAGGGCCCATAGGGTGCATCTCATTTCTTAAATTGTGCATACTCGTTTCCTCGTTCCTCCGTCCTTGAGCCTGTGACCTGGAAACCGATCAAAGTTCGCATTCATGAAGGATGTATAAATTCTTTCAATGCACCATGAGGAGATGAGCAGGGGCGGCCTGGGAACAAAAACTGGCCCTGGAGAAAATTTGTTTACAGGGGTGGGGGTGGGAGAGTGTGGAGGTAGTTTGGGATGGGGCAATGAGGGATGTGGTGCAATGGCAAGTTGTCGACTGGGGGGGGGGGGGGTGTTGGTGTTGGTGTTGTGGCAATGTGTTTCGCTCTCCCCTTCTGCATATCGCGGCACAGTCTCACAGCCCCCTTCAGCTTATCATGGCCCCCTTCATCATATCGGTTCTCCTGATGGCCGGTCTGCCTCTGGAGGTGAGGACTGAGGATGGAGAAAGCTTACAGGGGACGCTTGAGTGAGGAAGCACAGGAGCAATCTATGCGGATCAGTATTTGGTTGAAGCAACTGACGCACGCATACATTCTCCTTCCCACTTCACATCTGACAACAGTTTTAATTCATGGTTCACCTTTGCGATTTAAATAAACCATAATTGTCACATACTTTAACAATGGATCTTGAATTATTAGGTTTCATCATGAAAATATCAATTAATCAAGTTTTTAACAACATAATGACAAGCACTCCGAGGCAATGCAGCAGCACAAAGACACTTGAAATTGACGCTTGCGTGAGCAGGACATTTTTCATAATCCGTCTTGCTTCGTCCTTGTTTCCTTTCCTTTCATTCTTTCCTTGTTTCCTTAGGTAGCAATGAAAGCAAACAAGGATGCACACTTTCAGAAATGAGAAGCACCCATATCTTAGCATGCATGAGGCTCATGATACAGTGTTTTTGGGCAGTGATCCACACAAATGGATCAGAGGTGCTAAAGTTTGGTGTGCTAATGTGTGCTTATTGTGTTACATTTACAGCAATCTAGATTCACTAATTGCACATTTGTGCAATTCCACATATGCCTTGCAGCTAAAAGTTACAATCCAAAATAACCCCATAGCACTGGGTTATGAGGGCATTTCACTGCATTAAAAGGCAATTGTCATGTCAACTGCAAAAAACTTCCTTCAGTTTTCTGCCAAAATAAAATCTTCCATCAAAATAAAGGCTTGAGGTTTTAACCGGACTGCATATTAATGCCGCATGCAATTTATAATAATTAAAGAAATATGGAAATATCGTATAATAATAAAAATGATGATGATAACAAACATATATTAACAATCTATATAATGTTGATTTCATGTAAACTTTAAAGGCTTTTTAAAAAGAGAGAGGGAGATACAACAAATCTCATCCTTGTGCTTTGAGCATGTGGGCTCTAATTTTGTGAGTGCACAAAGCGCAGCGCTACGTGCTACGACCGTGCGCAACGTCTTATCCAATTTTCGTGAGAGCACTAATTCTAAGTGCAATTTTCATGCCAGCACAAATGGGTGTGGTTGAGTGTTTGCACTATTGTGGGTGTATGCACGCAAACTGTGGGTGTATTGTATGTTTATGAAGTGGCGCAAAGCGCAAATAGCTATTTCCCTGAGAAATACGTTGTTGCGCTAAGACGTTTCAACACCACCTCTTAACTCAGCGCAAAGTTCAAATTCAGTTCCTCCATTTGCAGTTTTGAGATTCCACCAGCAGGTGGTAATAAAGTTCATATCCAAATTCTGAAAGTACAGAACATCAAATAATGTCCCTGACAATCACAATTTTTTCATGGGTAATCGCTTGAGTTTTGTACTTAAGTTTCTAGAGGTCAAGGTTTATTTTTTCAATTATTTTTATTATTATCATTATTGTTATGTTTATATGTATTATTATTATTATTATTGCATATTTACAATTGTATTTAATTTGTAGCCTACAAGTATTTTTCCACCTGTTGTTGAGATTTATTTTTAAGTCACTGCAAAATGTGCTGGTGGAAGAAGGAGAGACTAAATAGTTTGGATTGGGTATGATTTTTGTGCCACTTCGTTATTGTGTGTAACATCCAAGGTTGTTACCCCTCCTACCAACCACTAGAGGGAGCCCTCTCCCGAATACTAACTTTGTACCATTTCTTCTTTGATGACTTCCTGTTCCATTTTGACTTTGTGAATTATTGCCAGTTTACCCTTTATCAAGTGGTTTTCCATTGCCATTGCTGATTGTTCTCTTGTTATGACCATTGCTTGTTTTCCTGGATTTATTGCCTTTGGATACCCCTTTGTTTTGTTTGCTTTGTTGGACTGTCTTTTTGGTTTATTGGATTATACCGCTTGCTTTACGACTACCTCTATTTGCCTGCCGATTTGGATTGTTTGCTTGTGTTCATAATAAACTTCCAGCACATGGATCCTAACACTGTCTCCATGGCCAGTTCATTACAGAATACTTTGCCTAACATGGATCCAGCAGAAGTTTCACAGCTCCAGGCCGCATTCGCGCACTAGTGTGAAGTATTAAGGGGTTACCAAGACCAGCTGAACAACCTACGAGCTGCCACTGAATGTTTGACACAATACCTTCACTCACTGCCAGCTCCCCATGTTAAACCGGTAAGCTTTGCTCTACCTGATAAGTTTGATGGTTCTGCTGAAAAATGCTGGGGTTTTTTACGTCAATGCAAGGTATTTTTCTCAAATCAGCCTGAATCATTTGATCAAGATGCCAGAAAATGTTCTTTTTTTGATGTCACTGCTTACCGGCAAAGCTCTCGATTGGGCCGCCGCTGTTTGGGATAAAGATACTCAAATCCAGGTTTCATTTGATTACTTCATTCAACAAATCCACAAAGTCTTCGAGTATCCAGCGGGCGGCCAAGATATCTCTGTTCAGCTACTTCATCTACACCAGGGTCATCGATCAGCAGCGGATTATGCAGTTCTGTTCAGGACACTAGCGGCTCAGAGTGGGTGGAATGATGTCGCTCTGTTTTCCGTGAAGGGCTTAACCTGAAACTCAGGACGGAACTAACCTGCAAGGGTGAAGGTATGAATCTTTCTGAATACATAACTATGGCCATCAAGGTTGATAACCTGCTTCAGAATGCTTCACGGCCTCAGTTTCGCTTCACCTCACATTCTGCAGTCTCAGTACAGGCCCAGGCATCCACTGTATCACCCGAACCAATGCAAGTTGCTTACACTCGCGTTTCCATGGAGGACACAACAAAAACCTTTGCTTTTATTGTGGCTCACCAGGTCATCTCAACGTTGCATGTCCATACAAGAAATAAAGTTCTCCTGAGTCGAGGCAAAATGTACAAGTACACTGAACACTTTATCACCCGTTTCACATAATTTTCTGTTACCTGTAGAGGTCTCCATTGGTGATCGTGTAAAGTGCTTCACAGCTTTAGTGGATTCTGGTGCTGCTGTTAATCTCATTAATCATGAGATTGTACAAGAACGCAACATACCCATCATTCAATGCTCCCCAACGATTAACATCACCACTGTTGACAACACTCTTATTGGTATTGGCATAACCCAACGGACTGTTCCGATAACCATCAAGGTTGGACTTTTTCATGTAGAAACAAATCTCACTATATGTCATCAACTCACCCAAGCATGCTCTTATCCTGGGTCATCCCTGGCTGGCCATCAATGACCCATCGATATCTTGGAACCAAGGTGAGCTCACGCAATGGTCAAGTTTTTGTCACAAACATTGTCTCCATGTTGCTGTTTCCATGCCTTGTCTTATCACCAGTACTGAGAGCCCCAAATCACAGAAGGAGCCCACGATCCTCAAGGAGTATGCAGAATTCAGTGAGGCATTTAGCAAAATCAAAGCTACACAACTTCCTCCTCATCGTCCATGGGACTGTGCCATTGAACTTCTGTCCAATACAGTCCCACCAAGAAGCAAGGCATATGCATTGTCACGCCCTGAAACCCTTGCCATGGAGAATTACATTGAGGAAGCCCTTGCCTCTGGTTACATCCATTCCTCTACCTCCCCTGCTGCTGCAGGGTTCTTTTTCGTAGAGAAGGATGGAGGTCTACGTCCCCGTATTGACTATCGAGGCCTGAACTCTGTCACCATAAAACATCGTTACCCATTACCACTTATCCCCTCAGCCCTTGAACAACTTCTTGAAGCCAAGATCTATACCAAACTTGATCTAAAGAGTGCTTATAACCTCGTCAGGATTCGAGAAGGAGATGAGCGGAAGACTCCTTTCATCACCACCAGGGGGCACTATGAATATTTGGTCATGCCGTATGGACTTGCTAACGCCCCCTCAGTTTTCCAGTCCTTTATCAACGAAATATTCAGAGACTTACTGAATCATTGTGTGGTAGCCTACATTGACGACATCCTCATCTACTCACAAAACATGGAACAACATATCCAGCAGATCAAGACCGTCTTATCACGTCTCCAGGAACACCAACTATATATCAAGGCAGTTAAGAGATTGAACCCACGTCAAGCACGATGGTCACTGTTTTTCACCAGGTTAAATTTTACAGTCACTTACTGCCCTGGCAGCAAGAACAGCAAGGCAGATGCACTATCATGCAGACATGATCCACCTCTCCTCCAACCTCACCCTGGGTCCATCCTGCCACCATCTGTCATCATAGCACCGATTAGCTGGGACATCATAGAGGAGATACAACGAGCACAACAACATGAACCGTCACCACCTAACTGCCCGCCTACCAAGCACTACGTACCCCAAGCTCTACATCAGAGGACTGTCCAATGGGTCCACACTTCCTTGAGCACAGGACACCCTGGTATCCAAAGAACTGTTACCCTGGTACATAATTATTTCTGGTGGCCATCATTGATTCATGATGTGACTAACTATGTGAAGTCTTGTCAGGTGTGTGCCCAATCCAAGAGCCACAGAGAACTGCCCACGGGGTTGCTTCAACCACTGCCCATACCACAAAGACCATGGTCTCGTCTGTCCATTGACTTTGTCACAGACCTGCCAAACTCCCATGGATATACTACCATTCTGGTAATAATTGATCAATTTTCTAAATCATGTAGACTTGTCCCTCTCAAGGGTTTACCCACTGCCATGGAAACTGCCAATGCTTTGTTTCACCAAGTGTTTAGGACCTATGGATTACCAGAGGACATCGTGTCTGATTGAGGTCCACAGTTCACATCCCGAGTTTGGCAGGCGTTCTGCAAACAACTGGACATTAATGTGAGTCTCACCTCTGGTTATCACCCTCAGGCCAATGGATAGGTGGAATGTCTAAACCAAGAGACTGGAAGATATTTTTGGAGCTATTGTAGCCATGAACAGGAGAAGTGGAGCGACTTCCTGCCCTGGGCCGAATATGCACAGAATTCCCTCACTCATACCTCTATGGGTTTAATCCCCTTCCAATGCGTGCTGGGCTACCAACCCCCGATGTTCCCTTGGTCAGGAGAACCTTCTATGGTGCCAGCGGTGGATGATTGGATTAGGCGAAGCAAGAGGGTGTGGGACAGCGCACATGTCCGGCTACAGCGAGCGGTCCGAGCACAACGCTTCCAGGCTGACCGACGGAGGCGCCCCCATCCCAACTATCAGCCAGGACAGAGGGTCTGGTTGTCCACAAGGGATCTCAAGTTGTAGTTACCCTGCAGGAAGCTCAGTCCAAGGTATGTGGGTCCTTTCAGAATTATCTGTCAAATAAACCCAGTTACTTACCATTTAGAGCTTCCTGCTAATTACCGCATTTCTCCTTCCATGTGTCCTTGCTGAAACCCGTCCACCCGGCGTCTGGCTTTGGAAACACTGATTCTGAGCCTCCACCTCCATTGGAGGTAGATGGAGCCCCAGCGTATATGGTCAGAGAGACCATGGACTCAAGACGACGAGGGAGCCAGATGCAATACGAGGATTGGGAGGGCTACGGACCAGAGGAGAGATCATGGGTAGCCGCCAAGGAATTATTGGACCCGTCCCTGATCCAAGAATTTCATCATGCCCATCCTAATCGTCCAGCACCACGACCAAGGGGACGTCCCAGCAGAAGAACACCAGGAGTTGTTTGTGGGGGGGGGGGGGTTCTGTAACATCCAAGGTTGTTACCCCCCCACCAACCACCAGAGGGAGCCCTCTCCCGAATACTAACTCTGTACCGTTTCTTCTTTGACTTCCTGTTTGAACTATATAAATACCATGCTGTTCCATTTTGACTTTGCGAAGTATTGCCAGTTTACCCTGCCTTACCAAGCGTTTTTCCATTGCCATTGCTGGTTGGTCTTTTGTTATGACCATTGCCTGTTTTCCTGGAGTTATTGCCTTTGGATACCCCTTTGTTTTGTTTGCCTTGTTGGACTGTCTTTTTGGTTTATTGGATTATACTGCTTGCTTTGCGACTACCTCTATGTGCCTGCCTATTTGGATTGTTTGCTTGTGTTCATAATAAACTTCCAGCACATGGATCCTAACACTGTCTCCATGGCCAGTTCATTACATTTTTATTATATTTTTGTTTAGTTTAAAGTGTCATTTGAATTTAGAAATATTTTTGGTTTATTTTTTTCGTGTTTAAATACATGAATTTAATTTTATTAAATCAAAATCGACCGGCAGAAGTGAAGTGCGTGGCGATACAATCACTGTTAATACTAGCCATGATTTGTGTGTAAGTAGATGAAAATTATTAATAATACTTATATTCCCTATAATTGAGCGTACATCCAAATTCAGAAGAGAATTGCATTGTCTATGCATATAAAAGGAATGTGTCATAGAAATATGCCTGGCATTCATCAAGGACGCGTTTAATGCACACTTTCAATTCTTCTAATTCATTGCATACAGTCCATTTACACTACCAGCTTCTTATGAATGTGCTTTCTTTGTTTATATTGCTGGAGCTTGACAGGGTATGGACTATAATAGGATGCAGATGGCAGAAATCCATGAGAAGAACCTTAGAATTAAATTGCACGTAATCCAGCCCATTTGTGCATTGCGCGGACGATTTTGCCAAACCTTCTTGCGCCTAGACTTAGTGCATGCTTGCACGAAAATACCAAAATTTCATGGCCATGCCCAATGACTTTGCGCTTATGACTTATGGCATAGCGCTGCACTTAACGCTATTGCTCTTAAAAGTAGGGCTCTGGGTGTGTAAGAGAGAATGAATGTGCTTGCTCATATAAATTTTGTAACAGTATGAATAATGATAGAGAAAAGAGTAGAAGAAATAGAAGCCAGCGATGTCAGTGGTGATGCTAATTCCACTCTGAGCATCCATTGAGTAAAATTACCATTTACCCTTTAGAACAGACCCAGAATCAGTCACCAATGTCACTGTACAGCAGTAGGCAAATATTACATAAGTCTGATTTCTGGGTCAGTTCTTAAGGCATGGTACTGCACAAACTTAAAGTAATAGTTTGCCTCAAAATGACAATTCTGACATTACATAGCACCCTCATGTCATACCAAACCTGTATGCAATTACTTTTTCCACAGAACACAAAAAAGAGAATTGTGAAGAATCTTCATGAAGGTCTTTTGCATACAACAATAGTTCATAGTGGCAACAAAAAAAAAAAAAAAAGCACAAATAGTTGTCCTTATGACTTTTCCACTTTATTCCAAGTCTTCTGAAGTCATAAAATAGCTTTGTGTGTGGATAGTCTTCACCTAAAGTGAGCTGTTGAGTCAAAAAACTGCTGCAACTGAGTCAGTGAGTTCACAATGAGATGTTCAGTCTGATTTGCGAACTAGATCGATCGATTCGTTTTACAATTGTATGGCTTCAAAAGACTTGGAAAATAGTGCACTTTTCACTTCTATGGTGCTTTTTGTTATTTTTGGAACTAAAGAGATGTGGTCACTATGTTGTTGTATGGAAAAGATCTGCATGAAGATAGTTTAAAATTTCTCCTTTTTGTGTTCTACGGAACAAGCACAGCATAAAGGTTTGGATCTACATGAGGATGAGTAAATTATGTTAATTTGTGGGTAAACTATCCCATTAATCAAAATTAAATGCTTACAACTATAACACCAAAACTACAAGCCGTTCCTGATAAGCACTAAACTACATGCTGTTCACTAGGATCATGTGCTAACAATGTCTTTCTGCAGTTAAGGAGAGGCTGGCTCACTTCCCTAACTGAGATAATCTCTTCCTGTTCTGGACGCCTTGGCCTCCATCTTGGAGCAGGATGCATTTTCCCCCTAAACATGAATTTGTGGTGTGGGGTGTCATAGCTTGTTAGCACTGTTAAGTGATTTGGCTAATTTAGTGTAATGGTGGTATAATCAGTGTCTTCCTTACCTGTTCCCCATCCTTCTGCACAGGAACGCCATCTGCTGCTATAGAGAGAAAGATAAAGAGGAAATTAGAGCAGGGTGCTTTGACACTCGAGTAGGGAAAGGTAAAAGCAGTGGATACATGTTGTGAGTTGAAATAAGGAGGTGACTGTAATGCAGAAATGAGACTATAAGAGCAAATGGTAGGGTAGTCAACAACAGAAAATGACTGTACATCAGATCCCAACACCTTTTACCTTCCCACATGCATGCTGTCCTTTCATTATGAGCACAGCTTGACCTAATGATGTGAACATTGCAACAATAGAGAAAGTGTGCATTTTTTCTGATACTAAAATACTTTCTCCAATCCCAGCGTAATATGCAAAGACAGCTATAAGTAAGCCATTTGTAGACTGATTTCTTTTCAAAGTGTGCATTCTATTTCTGTGGTGCTATCAAAACATTGCTATGTTTGTTTGTTAGCATCCCGACCACCCTGATACAGCATTGGCTCAATCAGTGGCATGATTTTGGGGTGGGACTACCAGTTTAACCAACCAATGAACGACAAGGGGAGAGTCTGGGAAACCTGTATGAAAGCAGTCATTTTTGCAATTCCGTTTGGTGACGCAAGTGGTCCAGAAATTACACAATTAAACTTTAAAGAATTCAGGTAAACAGAAAATGACAGACTCGTTTTTCTATCTCCCAACCACTGTAACATAACATTGTTACAGATTCCATTAGTTCTCAGGCACTGGCCCACTTTGTAAGTGGCCTAATAACATAATTAAATAATTATGCAGGCCATCATCTAAATAAATGGATGGGATAAAACAGATACAGTGAAAAACAGGTCAGCCTCTCTTTGAATGAATAACTAATTCTATCCTTTTTTTTTTTTTTGCCCTTTCTTCACTACACAGTCTAATCCTGATTTTCCAAAAACTTAATTACAGAAGGCCCTGTGCTAATTAAGCTTAAATACAGCTTTGGTCTCAGGGTGGTTTCTCACATTATTAAATGAGTAGTATTCTTTCAGTCTAGCTGTGACGTGCTCGGGAGTGTGACCTTAACCTGTACTAATTATGTGGGCTATTTGGCAACATGATCACACGGGAAGTCGGTATGTTTTTTCGGAGAGTTTCAGTACCCTTAGAACGGCCACATTATGCTTACTCACTGACAAGCGCCATCTCCTATCAGAAATATTTGCATCGGCTCCAGCGTGTCTACCTTTCCTTGTGGAGCGATCGGAAGCACATTACATCAGCTGTGAGGGAGACCCCTGTTTGGATCCCAGGTTGAAACCACAAAGTAATCGTGTTCACATAATCAGTGACGAGAGCGATTTGGAGGTTGCATTTTTCCCTCTAACATTACACTTTTGCTCCACTGATGGTTAGATTTGAGGTTTGGGGTTAGGTTGGGGGGTTCAGTTTATAAAATATGCATTCCCCTTCACTGTATTACAGCCTGTACAGCTGAAAACAAACTTGCTTCACAACTCTCTTTTGGCACTCATCCGTGGACATTACACCAAGAAAATCGAGCCCACATGTGCTCATACGCACAACAACACTTTCTGCTTTGGCCACTGGGGGAAGTGTTTCGGTAAGCACAGACCAATTTTAGCTAAAGAAAACTCAACCTGCTGTTTCCAATTTCATTGTTAGATCATTCTGTATTTAGAGAGGATATTTTTTTGGTTGGTGACCTTTTATTTCTATTCCAAATGATGGTATAGTGTTTGCTGATGTGCTTTTAGCTTATATATGACATTTAACTATGATTTTAATCAGTTAAACAATACAGATAAATAGATACCGTATGAGATCATGAATATGATCTGTGTTTAAATCTCAGCGGATATTAAATAATTTAAACAGATAAATTCATTAAACAATCATTTGTGTATGAGGGCCTCATGCATTAACAGATTAATTATTGCTCCTTTGAAACTGTAGCTTGTCAACTACTCATATAAAGTCGAGTTCAACATTCAACATGCACTTAAAGGTTAAAGTTCACAGTTACCCTTTTGAAAAAGTAGTTAGCTACACTACAAGTTGCTAACAAAATGTATTCAAACAGATTACACTATCTAGCACAAAAGAACAATTTACACTAAATACCACCAATACAAATATTAAGAGTAAACACCATACTTTAAGTGACCTAAATCATAGTGATGAACAGTTAATTTTTGTTAGTTACTCCCCAACTCTGAACTCAACATATGCCTGATGTTGTACGTGTTATATAATGAGGATGCAGTAAATAGCAGAGCAGTTGTATTTGACAGAAGAAATGTGTAGTTGATCTCCTTGTCTGGGTGACAAAGTAGCTATGTGGTCTCTGGAGTGATGGCTAATGTTGTGACACATTGACCTACTGATACACTACCATAGCTATTTTATTCTCTCCCTTTAGAGATCAGCATTCAGCAGACAGACCATTTAAAGATATATATCTCTCTGTGTCTGGCACGGTTAAAGTCATGTTTAAAAAGGTAGATAGGTATCTATTGAGCATAAATGTGCAGCAAGTATTCACTAATATGGTGCTACAATAAATAATCTTTACTCCGGTGAATAGGTTTATTTTTAAAAGTCAATTTCTGTATAGGCGTATACCTTAAAATCTTGGCTACAAAAGAGGACATGAAGATTCTAAAATTTACACCAATATTGCCAAGGAATAACGATACAGTTCACTGAACACATATTGACCTTTTGTGACAACATGCTCCACACTATATGGGGTAAGTTGTAACAATGGAAATAATCATTAAACAACATATTATAGGATGTTTCAGCTAAATTTAAACAGAAAGACAATTATAAACTTGCACAAACCTGGCATTTATGAAAAACACCCTTGTTCTGAGAACACAGTTTAACCTTTCAATTAAAATCTACATTTATTAAACGGCTGACTTTTATTGGATGGAACGTTTTTACTCTGTGACCATGCGCTACACAGACCGCCATCTCTGTTGCGCACCATCTCCATGTTTACATATGCGACTCCCGCTGCACACACCTACATGCGCATGAAAGGCAGGGGCCCCGGGGCTTCAGCCCAGGTAAGCCCGTGCGTTAATGTGGCCCTGGATGTCTCAGGGATCAAAGTCTACAGGTTTGGAGCTCTCATCATGTACAGTAAGTGTCACTTTTACAACTGACTCGTCAGCAACGCCGATTTTTCCTCATTAATGTGAAAATTATGTGGAAAAAAAACGATTAATAAAATATTACATGTGTTGGCAGGAGTGCCAACCCTTCTAAATTCTGTGGCTATTATTATTTCTGGATTGAGCATTTAATTTCACAGCTTTTAAAGAGTGTTTGGTCTCCATTTTTCCCATTATTCATACATATTTTTATTTAATTCACTCAAATAAATGTGATAATGTTGCACTACTTTGTTTCTGTGTCTGATTTAGAATGGGCAGAACTCTACATCTAACAATCTGTAGATAAATTTAACCATTCACTTATTCTTTAGATAAGGGACAAAACATGTCTTACACACAAAAGTCATCTTTATGTTAAAAATCAAGAAATTCATAATAATAAAAATACTGGAAAAGTGAAATCCAAAGGAAATGTGTATATTCAGGCCATTTATTACTTATATTTTTTCATATTTTAAACAAACAATGTTTAAGTCTCTGTGGTCACAGCTTCAACATGTCAACTCCGTCGTTCCCATTATTATAATTTCTGTTAGAACTGTGGGATAAATTTTGTCATTTTTGTTTAGGTTATAGAGGCAGCTTCAACTGAGGAGAAAAAACAAATGGCTCCAGAGTACAACACATTTCAGATTTTAAACATGTTTTATTTCTTATCTCAAGAATCAGGGCATTATTTTTATCCTTCCAGTCAAAATTTGCACTGTAAAAATCAATGACAGCTGTAAATTATCAATGCTGGCAAGTGACCGTGGTATAAGCAGGATAATCCATGGCTAAGTGTGCGTTAAATGGTTTAAATACGTGTTTTGGTTCTTCACTTCCACGTCGTGCACTAAAATCGTTTATTACATGACTCTCTGGAATACTCGATTCTGATTGGTCAATGGCGCCATCTAGTGGTCAGATATTTCTCAGTAACAACCGCATATCCATGTATCAGACCGTTCATCTGGGTATTGCGAGCCATCTTTCCTGCTTCTTGGATCACTGTAAGATATCTACAAGTAAGCTAATAAAATCATTTCAATTCAAATCAATGTTTTATGTGCATTTATTTATTTATTTGGCAAGTAGTCTTGCAATAAGATGCATAATGAGCAGTTAGATGTTCATTAATTACAGAATAAACACCGACAGAACTCAGACGCAAACCAGAGTCTTCTCACATAATTACATAATTTCAACACCAATCAATATAAAATGTCCATGTATTTATTTATTTGGTTAGCAGCTGTGTAATAACCAATTCTTGTTGGGGTCCTGATCACCCTGTCAGGGTTTATTCTGTGATAACAACCGGATGACTCTACACTATCCCTTACTTAATGCATACTTGCCGTGGATTATCCCTTACAGTATCAGTCATTTTAATCGTGATTTGTGTGAAAGTGAATAAAACTTGTTGTAGCACCTCTAGTGTTAATTTCACCAGGAAAATGCGAAGAAATTAAGAAATTTGGCACATAAAAGTCAGTTTGCAAAAATGTACTGTAAAAGTAATGTTTATTCTATGAGACTAGATTTGTGTTCACTTGTTTACCTGACAGCTATATCAAAACAATGATGATATTAGAATTTTAGTTTAGAGATTTTTCAAAAAAAAAAACAACAACAAAAAAAACAATTATAATTATAATTATAATCAAAACTGGTTTTGAATAAGGTATTTGAAACCAACACACAAGACCACTGCTAGAGAAAACACACATTTGTGTAATGGACTTTTGACTCAAAACTTTTTAAGTTACTGAGATATAGCCCTTCACTGTTAACCCTAATGTTGTCATTACTGGAAAAATCAAGTTCTCTTAATTAAACAGTACTTGAAAGGTCAAGTTTTGGACTCATAACTCAAATAGCTCCTTACACTAATTTATCTAATAAATCTATATACTTAAGATAGAAGTGTTAATAACTCAAATGATTAAGAATGAAATTGAGGCTATGGGGAATACCTATAATCCCTTGCGCTTGAATTATTTAATTATGTTTCCTTAGTCAAATGGAACTTAGAGGGGCATTTAAATAGTTGTTATTAAGAATTCATTGAGGCTTTAGCTCTTTTGTAGTATTAATTATTTGTTTTGCTGCAATTAGTTGCTTTGTGTGATGTCACCATTAGTGTGATCGGTGTCCCCTTAGGTCAAGTTAGACCCTGTTAACTCTTTTTTTAGTTTACCTTGTGCATGTGCAACTGAAGTACAGGTTTATATGCATTTCAGTGGAGAATTAAGTTTATTTAATGACTGACCTTGAATCGGTTGTAATATTCTTAATATTTTGAGCTGTGTTATTGTATGATCTAAATTTGAGTCAATTCAACAAAAAATTTTAAGTTGAAACAACAACATTTAAATAGTAAATCTGAGTTCTGAAGTCTACTTGCATCTAGTTACCTTAACTTAAATAGTTAAGTTCATTCTATATGAACACCAAGTTAAGTGAACTTCATTACACGAGTTTGGAAACGCCGTTAATCAGTTCAATTGAGTGAACAAGTTTACTTTATCAATTGAGTAAAGTCAACTTATTAGGGTTAATAATGTTGTGACAACTTCCTCATGTGAGAACTAGCCTCAGTCTATGGACAATTAATTGATCCAATTCTTCCCAATAAGAAACTCCACTATGAACTTCACAGCCAAGAAGGTTAAATGCTATTTAGTGGTAAACAAACACAGACTCACCCTAAGTTATGTTTTTCTGTGATCTGCCAACCCATTGATTTGATAATGATGGGCAATTTTTATCAAATGCCACTAAAGGTGAGTGTAACAGACCTTCAGGTTCGGGTACGGAAAAGGAGGAGGCAGGAACCGGCTGAACAGTAAACAAAGTTTTAATGAGAAACTCAACTTAAAACAAACGTAAACAAACACAGACACATATGCCATGCACCCTCACAGCCCAGCCAATCCCTCCTCCTCATCACACTCCTCCCCCACCCAATTCGGGCCGGGGCGCCACCGGACTGACTTACTCCCCCCCATCTCTGGAGGGGAGATGCTGCCCTTCCGGCCGTTCGGTCAGCCAATGGTCCACCCTGCCTCCTGGGAACCTGGCGGAGAGACGAAGGGAGGCGTGGGGAGAGGGAAGGGGCGAGCAGGAGACAGAGAGAGAGAGAGAGAAACTTGCTCGCCGGTCCACGGACAAGCTGTCGCCCAGCCCTCAACCGCTCCTCCCGTCTGGTGGACGACAGCTCGCTCCTTCCCCGGTGGACGACAGCGAGCCCTCTGACCCCTGGCAGATGGAACCGCTCCTCCCCTTCTCGGCGGACAGCAGCGGTTCCTCTGGCTCTCGGCGGCCGGCAGCAACTCCTCCGTCCCCAGGCAGACGGCTGTGGCTGCTCCTTTGGCGGACGGCAGCAGGGAGGCCTCCCTCCCGTGTTTCGACACCACTGTAACAGTTCATGGATGGGCAAGGAGGAGGCGGGAACCGGCTGAACAGTAAACATACAGTTTTAATGAGAAACTCAACTTAAAACAAACGTAAACAAACACAGACACATATGCAACATGGCCGCGTGCGTCTCTCTCTCTCTCTTGAACCGGTGTCTCCAGCTGCCCTTTATCTTGCTCTCCCACTGATCAGCTGGTTCAGGGCCGGCCGTGCTCCATCATGGCCCGGCCACGCCCTCCTCCTCATCACAGTGAGGAAATCATTATAGTCATTATAGTCTACTGCAGCTTCTAATGGTCTCCATTCACTCAACATTCACAACCTTAAAAATATTTTACTGAATACATCATGATGTTGCTCTCATCAGTCTATGGCATTTTTAACCTTGTCAAAATTTAAGCTGGCAGATGCGCTTTTTGACCTTGAAGGAACTAATTAATGATCCTACGTATGTCTCTTTGTCTTGAAATATAACTAAAGTCCCATGGCACATACAGCTTTGATGACTGTATATCATTCATGAATATCACAGAAATATGAGCAGCACTAGCAATCAAATTTATTATGATTCTGTTTAGTCTCCATGACTGTAGTAGCTCTCTTCCTTATTCATGCAAACCTTAATCACCATTCATCTTTTGTTTATTACACAGCAACAGGGATTCTTTGGTTCCTTCTTGACTTTTGACCTTTTGACCGGTCCATTGAATTACTCACCTCTTCCAGATAAAACATATTTCCCTGATGTAAAAAGCTTAAGGTGCCCAAGGCAATGTGTGTCCTAGATAACAATACAAGCACACACCCACACACACATATTAACACACCTTGGGGATTCATTTACCCAGGATTAACACTTTATACACTCCTCTCTCTGACTCACACAAACTCCCTGCCTTATGGCTCTGAAGCTCAGCTAACTGGATAAGAACTAAGCAAAAGTGACATCACACCTCATAGTGTCACTCAACATTCACTGTGTTTTGTATGTGTGAGGATTGCAAACAGGGATTTGACTTATTCACAATAATGTCATCCATATGACATGCATAGTTGCGGGTTCGGGTTCGATTTCGGGCTTAAAATAGTACGGATTGGGTCACATGTCTCAGGGATGTGTTTCATTTTAAGGCCCATGAAGGCCCATGCAGACCTCTACCCCCAGCCAGCCAATTGTGATCAATTCATATACAAAATCGGTATTATCAGCAGCAAACATTTTACTTGTATAGAAAAGGAAATGACACACTGAATCAATGCTAGGTCTTCTCCATGCATTCATAGACGCATTGTTCTTGTTACTAAGGAGCTAAAGAATTTCAGCCTACAGGTTCTCAGTGCTAATAGGAGAAGATCAAATGAGTATCTCGTTTCAGCCATTGCAAGACAGGAGGCATGTGAAACTACCCAGAAGAAATTTTTTTTTCCTTACCACACACATACTATCTTCTTTGATGCTTAGAAATATACAGTCTTTTATACAGTTCTGCTTTTGAACAATCTTCTGGTACAGGTTCGACAAAAATAGAAAAACAGATGAACAACAACACACACACACACACACACACACACAAAACTATGTGAAATAAGAAAATTAATTGTGGGAAGTGCTTACTCAGTTTGTGTTTCTTGGTAGAGAGTCTATCACCACAGCTAGGTAAATCAACATACATATTCGCTCTCATTTCTCCACTGGGACTCCCAGTATTATCAACAAAAGCATTGCTTGAGGACTTGTACGTTATTGCTGGTGATATTTCTAAAACATTACCCTGTATCATCAATGTAACAAAGTCCCACTCATGCGTTAACCGACATCCAAGACATAATTTTCCTTTATTTATTTATTTTGACACAGTTTAATCCTTGCATATGCTAAATTATCTGAGTTAAATTTTGTCCATGAAAAGTGCAGAATAGATGGACAAAGCTGTTGCAGCTGCATGATCCTGTATGATGAGACAACTCGTTTTCCCCAGCGCCTCTCTTTTCTCTGATACCTCCCCTGCGGCCCAGTCATGGCGCATCTCTGCTAGTAACGACTCAAAGCAGAGGAGGAGAGCAAGGGATGAGAAAGAGAGAGCGGAGTGCGGCCGTGCGGAACGAAGGACCCGCATCAGGCACATTGAATCTCCTGCAGCAGCAGTAGTTATTATGAAAACCGCCGCAAAACTAGGATGCATGAAAGACACTGTCGGTCTCTTCATATGAGAATATCTAATAAATCCTCAAAATGGGATCCCTTTAACATGGGACAGTTCCCTGTTCTAGATGGTCAATGCTGTATTGTGAGATTCAGGCGAGTCTACTGTGCTCAAGCACGGGCAGCTGCTGGTGACAACCAGCTGGGTTTTCTCACTGGGTTCCTCCAGTGCTGCCAGATAAGTTTGATCATTTCCAGCCCAAACATTTTTTAAAACCCGCCCAAATGTATAAAACCGCACAAAAAGTGTATATGAAAATCAAGCGCATTTAACCATAAAGCATCTTAAAGAATATTAATGATGCAATTTAGCAACGAAACTATAAAGATTCCAAAAACCTTTAAGTATTTTTTCTTATTCACACAAACAGACAAACACACATGCAATGAAAAAGGAACAAAGATGTTGCCCTGGGATATTAAGAAGCCAAATTATACTGCATAATGTTGTTGTGCCACGATTGAAGTTATGTTCACAAACTTCAGAAAATTGTGCAAAAAGATCATCCCCCCCCGTACCACTTAAAGATTGATGTGGCCCCTGTACCAAACAACTTTGCCCACCCCTGCTCTATACCCCCTCAATTGTGTGGGATGTGACATGCCAACGGCCAAGTGACAGTCTTTCTCTGCTTATTCAGTTGTTTTTGCATTCTCACATTGCTTTAAAAATAGATTTATGCAAAACAAAAACTCGCTCAGTCGGCATTAAGGGCAATTTAGACCCGACACATAAACTGATTTTAATGTAATTGTTTCATACATTATGATTTAAAATGGTGATCAGTGTATTGAAATAACTTTTTCATCCTTTCATCTCTGTAATCATGTCTCCCTTTTATTTTTGGAATCAGATTCATGAAGTGTTTATCATAGATAAGTGATGTATTTTAAATGTTGGTAGTCAAAATTAAAATGTTGGAGTATTCCTATATTTTTCATTCTTTCTGGCAAAAAGCCATAAAAGGGAATGTGAATTACAGTATGTATGCTACATTTTGAAATTGCAGCATACAGTGTCTGTCTATTATTAGGGGTCATTGCATTCGCAACACAATACTCAATATACACTACTCATGAGTACTTTTAAATTAGCTACTATTTTACTCGTACTTGAGTAGTTTTAAGGACAGGTACTTTTACTCTACTCACACTATACTGTTTAGGATATATCAATACTTTTACCTGAGTATTATTTTTCAGTAATATTTCCACCCTTGGTAATAAAGTTCATGTCCAAACTCTGAAAATATTGTGAAACATCAAATTATGTCCCTGACAGTCGCCATTTTATGAAACAAAATTTGTGTTAAACTATCTATAGGTCATGGTTTATTTTTCAATTATTATTATTGTGTTTATATTTACAATTGTATTTATGATCTATTTTGTATTGGTATTTTTCCACCTGTTGTCTTAGAGTGATTTTTAAGACACTGCAAAATGGGCCGGTGAAAAGAAATTTTTTTCTGGATTTGGTATTATTTTTTTGACCATTTCATTATTTTGGTTATATTTTCATTTAGTTTGAAGTGTAATTTGAATTAAGAAATATTTTTGGTTTAAGTTTTTTGCTTCAATAAATACATTAAATTTTTCTAAATCAAAATCACCGGTAGAAGTGAAGTGCGTGCTGATACAATCACTGTTAGTACTAGCCATAATGTGTGTGTCAGTAGATGAAAATTGTTAAAAATACTTACATTCTCTGTAATTTAACAGAAAGTACCTAAACATCCAAATCCTGATGAGACTCACATTTTCTATGCTTATAAAAGGAGCGTGTCACTGTCATAGAAATATATCTATTCTTCAAATTTATTGCATACAGTAAGAACATTTACACGTCCAACTTCTTATGAATGCTGTCTTTGTTTATGTCGCTGGTATTATAAACCTTAATTAAACTGCACTTGACCCAGCCCATTAATGCTCTGCGCTCAAATTTCGCCAAACCCAAATGCGCCTAGACTTAACACATGCTTGCACAAAAATACCAAAATTTAATGGCCATCCAACATAACTGTAAATGTTTGAACAGGCAGTTGAATTGGCAAATACTACACAGAAGAGTTAAAGTTCCTAGACAGTTGTCAGGAGGACAAAACACTGATGCTTATCCATTCCATGTTCACACCTGTACACACATCCAAAGAAGAGGCAAGTTCACTTTTAAATAGTGTCACTCATGAAAATGCTCTCTCTACATGATTATTAGATGTGGGAAGAGTAAGCAATATGATCACCATGAGTGCTAAAATCTCTAAATATCCTGCAGTGGTCTCATCCAGCCTCATTAAACTTCTATGCATCTCAGGTGCAATTTTTCCATTGTGTTGCAAGAATGTCAAATATGCTTGAGAAAAACGCCACAGATAGGTCTTGGCATTAAGCATGCACAACTTGAGGTCCACAGTCATTTGCCCATTATTGACATGTTCTCTTGCATTTTTCACCATTTTGTCATTGTTTAGATTGCCTAACTAATTCCTATTGCTAACATCCACGAGCAACACCTGCAGATCGCACGCTCGTTTAGAACATACAAGTGGGTGTGGCAACTTGTAGCTCCTCTGAACAGGATTGAACACATTTTCTGTCAATCATTGTTTTGGCTATTGATTGAATGATTGTGTGTGAAGTTTCTTTCTTTTTTTTTTTTTTTTAGCTGCATAGGCAAAGAAATTGCTTAATAGTATACATTTTAAAACATGCCAAAGTCATTGCAAACCAGCCAAAATTTTGTCCACCTGCCCAAGCAAATTTTCCCTGCATAATTCAATCAGAACTAGCCAAATTGGGCGAGAACCCACCAGCGCGTGGGGTGTGACCCTGTCTAATTAATACACATCCTTCTGTCTAAAGTGTGTCTCTGCAGCATACTGCCCCAACGATTAATCTATTTCTTAAACATCATAGTGCAAGCATTCATGGGATTGCGATGTATGTTATACTGTATAATGACTGCAGAAGAGCACTGTTAGCTCTGAATGATCAGAAAATACTGTAGTGTGCAAATTCATTGTTCTTCTTTTGAGAAACTCTTTAGTGTCAGTCATTCTTTGCATCGCTCAGTCACTACTTTGGATCAAGGTTTCAGTCAAACCTCATTTGCAAGGACACTGTTATTCAACTGTTGAATTTCAACAATACAACAATAGAAAAGCTAAATTAGTGTGTGTGTGTGTGTGTGTGTGTGTCTCTGTGTGTAAGAGAAAGAGAGAGACAGCTTTTTTGTAATCATATATCATTAAGTAGGTGTCCCTTAGTAACATAATATCATAGATGCTGCGCAATGTGCAATCATATAGCAAACGGAGGAGAAAGAGGTGCTAAAGGCCGTTCACTGCCATCTATTAATGTGTGCTGAATGTAAAATACTGGTTACTGCAGGGTTTTTAGATGTAGTTCAAATACGCATAAAAAAATACATTATTATGTATTATGGGTTAAGTAAATAATTACAATATAAATGTTAAGATAAATCCTTATTCCAAAACTTAGGCAATAAGCAAAAAGCCATGAAAGGCTGTGCCTTACATTTATTTTACCATGGATAAGGGGTGTTCTGAGGTATAACGTGAATCGGCTTTTATGTGATAAAAGATAGCAATGTTCAACAGAGTTAGATTTGTTATTTTTAATTAGCAGAATAGACATTTCTTCCGCTGAGTAATATATTGTTTATTGTTTACAATGCTGGGTAGATTACTTCTGAATTGCAATTCAGTACTTATTACAAATTGCATGACTAAAATTGCAAACAATAATGTAATATTTTGGGTTATTTTTTTTAATTAAGAAAATCAGATTATTTTGGGATTACTTTTGGGTTACATCTGACCTAACTCTTGTTTATTTGATATCACATGATGCATCTGAGTAGGATAATCTATACTATTTTCACATAATGTTGCTTAAATGCATTTAAGAAAACTTACTTGATCAAAATATGATCATTTTGATTTTTTATTTTTTTTTGCACTCACCACTTGTCTGTTACTGAGTGAAATTACAAGTCACTAAAAGGGACATGAAAACAAGAAACCATCTTGTTTTGGCCAAGATGGCAGAAAATGATGGTGAGTTATTCTTTTTACTGAGTATAGTTATTCTAATTACTGATTTGTCTTCCAGGTTTGTTTTTTTGTTTTGTCCAGACTTCCAGAATCAATAATCAGTGAATGTCACTGGATATGATGTAGACTTAGTATTTCATCAACAGTGTTAGGTAACTTACATAATTAATTGTCATGAGAAGACGATAATTAATCATCACCTGTAGGCTGATTTAGAATTTAATCTCAAAAGATTTAAAAAAAGAAGAATTGGGGGGATCAATAAATTATGAACAATTTACTGTTGTTGCCTGATTAATATGTAATCATTAAATCCATAAAAAGTAACTGTAATCTGATTATGAGTATTTGAAAAAATTAATTTTTATAATCATATTACATAATCCACATTACATGTAATCTGTAACTACCATGCACTGCTTATATACTAAGCTAATTATCCTATTGTATGCTGTTTGTAGTTGTAAGGCAGCAACTTTTATATATAGAATTTGCTCTCACTGGTGTGTGTTTATATTCATTTTACAATAGCTTCATGTGTTTCTGAAGTCACACAATAGCTTTGTGTGAGGAACACACCGAAATTTAGGTCATTAGGGTATTTACCAAAACTCTTTCCCACCACTGCTGCTCTAAAATCTTGTTCTCCATATATTTGAACTCTCAAGTCATGTTCGGTTATGGCACATGCAAGAACATCAATGACATTTTTGAATGTGAAAGCTATTACAAAAAAGATTTTGGAGCTTTTGTTAAATATCTTTGTGTGAGGAACAGACTAGTTTAACTAGACATGTTCCTCACACAAAGCTACTGTATGACTTCAGAAGACTATGAGGATAGTACACATTTGTATCAACAATTGTTTGGACTACTACAGACGCTTTTCACACTTCTGGGTTTTGGAACGCTGAAGTAAACGATTGCAGGGTAAACTTTGATAGCGTTGAATGGGACTGAATTGGAGACCCCGCCAAATATAATTTTTGCTTGCCCATTTTCTCCAATATCAAATGGAAAATGCCACTATTACGTTTCCACAACTTTCAAATGAAGAAAAAAATTGACCGATGGATTACGACAGTCAGAAGAGAGAAGATGGCAAATTTTAACTAATTCCAGGGTAATATAATACAAAGTATAATGTTATAAATTTACACTAAATAATTAACAAAATTGCATACATAAAAAAGTTCGCTAGATTTATGCTGCCAAATAAGGGTTCATTATGGTGCTTTTATGGTGTTTTGTTCTTTTTGGACCTTTAAGGCACACTCACAACAAAGTGCTTCTTTGCTCAGAGACAAAAAAAAGTTTGAAACAGCTGAGCAACAACATACTGTTTGCCAACATTCAGACACTGGCCACACCGCTGTGGGCAGTGTATAGAGGAGCATTTAAATACGAGGACACACAAGACTACATGTAAAAAATCTAATATTGAACTAATTTGACATTAACATTTTTTATCATAGACTTCATGTCTCATTCTATGAGTAGAATTCACATGAGATCAGTAAAATAAGCTGTTTTAACCACTCGATGATTTGAAGTATTACATATACTTCAAATGTATATGATTTGAAGTATTACATATTAAGTTAATAATGTGTAATTTTTGGTGTTAACATTCTGAATTCATAGCGCTAATGCGCTAACACACTATATACTGCCATAATATGTGCCGATAATTGGCTACTGTAATTTATGATGACATTGTTACTAATGCAAAAGAAATAGGTGTATAAAAAAGTGTTAATGGGTTGAATACAGACAAAAGATTGATGATAGGCATTTCTTTCTTTGGGCAAATGTGTAAATTGCTGCAGATGGCACATGAGTGAAGCAGCATATAAAACAAATGAGTGAACAGGCACTTAAGAGTATTTAAGAATATTTGATTCCTTTTGAAGACTAATTACAAAAAAAAAAAAAAAAAAAACATATGTTTTTGTAAAATGTCTCCACATGAATGATCATACAGATGTAGGTAAATTTGCACCAGCTCGCTAATAACTCTACACGCTAGTGTGTTCATGTTGACTGATCTTAACTGTCGGCCTCAAAGTAGGTGGAGCTCCAGGTCACACCTACCAATGACGTGGACCAATGGCTGTAAGAAGGTGTTTAGCAGCCGGTAAGGAGTTTTCCTGAAAGTTCGCCCTGGCAAGCTGTTACAAACCACCACAACGTAAAAACAACACCTTCGTTTTGGCCAGATTTTGTTCTAAATGGCATGTGACTGAAAGAGTTGGGCAGCCGATAAGAGAGGTTAATGTGATTAATTGATGTGCCTGTGTGCATTCCTCAATTTAGCTTTAAAAAAACAAATACATAAATGACAATGGATTTATGATGTAAGTGTATACAAGTTTACATTTTACTTTATATTAAAGATGCATTAAGTACTTTATTAAAATTGAAAGCATTGTACACCTAGAGATATTTATTATACCTTTCAATTTACATTCATTTCTACAGAGATGCCACAATCCACTCACATCAGTGGCCTAGAAAAAAGCTACTTTATTCTACATGGAGTTGATCCACCCTCATGGTAGCAACCATGAGTTCATGTGACCAGCTGAATACTGCTCACTTTATCACTGTAACCAACTATTATGGGACACTTTCAGTGAAATTAATAATTTCAAGATCAATGAGCATCATCAATGAAGAATTCATTACCTCTACGAGTACAAAAGAAATTACTTGGCAAAACTGCTTAGTTGAGCTAAATTTGACAATTGCATGGAGTCTTTATAGGTGCATTAGCATATTTGACTGCACATACCGTATCAAAATGCAGTAAAGTGTAACTGAATTTTGTTATGAAACATTGTTTTGTTACAGTTGTGCTCAAAAGTTTGCATACCCTGGCAGATGTTGTGAAATTTTGGCATTGATTTTGAAAATATGACTGATCATGCAAAAAAAAAAAAAAAAACTGTCTTTTATTTAAGGATAGTGATCATATGAGGCCATTTATTATCACATAGTTGTTTGGCTCCTTTTTAAATCATAATGGTAACAGAAATCACCCAAATGGCCCTGATCAAAAGTTTACATACCCTTGAATGTTTGGCCTTGTTACAGATACACAAGGTGACACACACAGGTTTAAATGGCAATTAAAGGTTAATTTCCCACACCTGTGGCTTTTAAAATTGCAATTAGTGCCTGTGTATAAATAGTCAATGCGTTTGTTAGCTCTCACGTGGATGCACTGAGCAGGCTAGATACTGAGCCATGGGGAGCAGAAAAGAACTGTCAAAAGACCTGTGTAACAAGGTAATGGAACTTTATAAAGATGGAAAAGGATATAAAAAGATATCCAAAGCCTTGAAAATGCCAGTCAGTACTGTTCAATCACTTATTAAGAAGTGGAAAATTCGGGGATCTCTTGATACCAAGCCAAGGTCAGGTAGACCAAGAAAGATTTCAGCCACAACTGCCAGAAGAATTGTTCGGGATACAAAGAAAAACCCACAGGAAACCTCAGGAGAAATACAGGCTGCTCTGGAAAAAGACGGTGTGGTTGTTTCAAGGAGCACAATATGACGATACTTGAACAAAAATGAGCTGCATGGTCGAGTTGCCAGAAAGAAGCCTTTACTGCGCCAATGCCACAAAAAAGCCCGGTTACAATATGCCCAACAAAACCTTGACACGCCTCACAGCTTCTGGCACACTGTAATTTGGAGTGACGAGACCAAAATAGAGCTTTATGGTCACAACCATAAGCGCTATGTTTGGGGAGGGGTCAACAAGGCCTATAGTGAAAAGAATACCATCCCCACTGTGAAACATGGTGGTGGCTCACTGATGTTTTGGGGGTGTGTGAGCTCTAAAGGCACGGGGAATCTTGTGAAAATTGATGGCAAGATGAATGCAGCATGTTATCAGAAAATACTGGCAGACAATTTGCATTCTTCTGCACGAAAGCTGCGCATGGGACGCTCTTGGACTTTCCAGCACGACAATGACCCTAAGCACAAGGCCAAGTTGACCCTCCAGTGGTTACAGCAGAAAAAGGTGAAGGTTCTGGAGTGGCCATCACAGTCTCCTGACCTTAATATTATCGAGCCACTCTGGGGAGATCTCAAATGTGCGGTTCATGCAAGACGACCAAAGACTTTGCATGACCTGGAGGCATTTTGCCAAGACAAATGGGCAGCTATACCACCTGCAAGAATTTGGGGCCTCATAGACAACTATTATAAAAGACTGCACGCTGTCATTGATGCTAAAGGGGGCAATACACAGTATTAAGAACTAAGGGTATGCAGACTTTTGAACAGGGGTCATTTAATTTTTTTTCTTTGTTGCCATGTTTTGTTTTATGATTGTGCCATTCTGTTATAACCTACAGTTGAATATGAATCCCATAAGAAATAAAAGAAATGTGTTTTTCCTGCTCACTCATGTTTTCTTTAAAAATGGTACATAAATTACCAATTCTCAAAGGGTATGCAAACTTCTGAGCACAACTGTATGTTGTTACATGATGCCTCGTGACTTTATGTCACAAAATGTATTAAAAAGAACTAGGCTTGCAGATAACCCTTTGGAAAAGAGATCATTTGTATCATCAAACAGCCTTTGAACTGGTGATGCAGTTACAGGTAACTGTAGAGACCTAGATATCAAAAGCTGTTGTGGTGGTGGTTTCTATGAAGTAGCATGTTATGAAGTCTAGAGATTTACACCTCCATTTGGACTTCGCAAGACATGCTTCTCCGACAGTTTTCATACAGCAGTTTGAAAGGGGTTAATGCCTCCTCCAGCAAGTACCTAGGGTGCACTCACAAGTTATGTGTTACCTTACAGTGAGGAAGGAAATCAGCAGTACTATCCAAAAAAAAGGGGGGGAAAAGGTGGAAAAGGTCATTACTGGCTCAGAAAGCTTCCGTAACTTCATACACACACCTCTGCACACGTGTGAACCCAGTCAGGAGTTCAAACACATTGAATTGGCCTCCCTGAGGAACAATATCTCCCATGCAGAGAGTTTAGTCTTGGGAATAGACCACACTTTGCATGACAGGTGCAATGATACTAATATATAACCAGAAACCTAGTGCTACTTCCCTGGGTTACACTCATTCACTCACTTAGACATTTTAATAAAAAGCATATTCCCCATCTGGGTTTTGACGGTGTGCGTGTGTTATTTGCCGAATCAGCCAGTGGGAGACATAGCATCATTGTGAAGCCCTCGCTGCGGACTCACGGCAAAGCCCACATCATGCTGCACTGACTTCAGAAACTGCTGAGCGTATTTGCCAGATGCACAACGTTACTAACCTGCAGCTCTCAGCCCCATTCATCCATACATTAACGTCTCAGGTATATAGCGTGATTAAAACTTATCAGATCTGTGTAGTCTTCTATTGTTAAACCAGTAATGTACACAGATACATTTCGTTTGATGTAGCTCATTTGTTCGCATGCATTTTGTAAGGTATATTTTGCAGAACTTTTGTTAAAAGCAAATAGAACCCAACACTCAAAGAAAATGTTTTAGCCTATGTTTAAGATTTACACATTTTAATTTTTATAACATTACATCAAACTGAATTGTGTAATGTTTTACTAAATTTAAAATTTGATGGAATTTTGTTATAAAATTAGAAATTTGTAAATCTTGAGGAGTTATGAAGGCTTTGATGGTAAAATAAAAAAAATAAAAAATACATGTCTCTGACTTACAATGTGACTACGTGATCATTTGGCATTGCCAAAAATGGCTTTTGAGTAAAAGATTTGGAGTATAAGATTGTTACTTCATAGTAGTTTTTCAAAAAATGACAGAATATTGTACTTCATGTGGTAAAATGTAACTTAAAGGGTTAGTTTACACAAAAATCTCATAATCATTTACACACCCTCATGTCATTCCAAACCCATTAGACTTTCTTTTTTTCTGTGAAACACATTTGAAAGAATTGAAGAATGTTACTGAAGAATGTTGACGCTGCTCTTTCACATTATATGAAAGTTAATGGTGACTGAGGTTGTCACTGAGCTTGTTTACATGGACACCAGAAAGCCTTTTATTGCGAGAAATCTGCTTAAAGTGATAGTTCACCTAAAAATGAAAATTCTGAAGAACATTTCAGCTCTGTAGGTCCATACAATGCAAGTGAATGTTGACCAGAACTTTGAAGCTCCAAAAAGCACATAAAGGTGGCATAAAAGTAATCCTAAAGACTCCAGTGGTTAAATCCATGTTTTCTTAAGAAATATGAAAGGTGTGCTTGAGAAACAGATCAATATTTAAGTCCCTTTTTACTAACAATCTCCACCTTTGACCAGCCCCAACCGAAAATGTAGATTTACAGTTAAAAAGGACTTAAATATTGATCTGTTTCTCACCCATTATTTTCATACTGCCTTTTGGACCTTCAAAGTTGTAGTCACCATTCACTTGCATTGTGAGGACCAACAAAGCTGAGACATTCTTCTAAAAATCTTCGTTTGTGTTTTGCAGAAGAAAGAAAGTCATACACATCTGGGATGGCAAATGATAAGAGAATTTTCATTTTTGGGTAAACTGTCACTTTAAGACTCAAAATCTGCATTTGCGTTTACATTATGTTATCGGTTTTCTCTTTACTCCCATATATATGCAACTCGGTCAGTAAGCAGCTTTCTCCACAGCAATGTAATTTCCCTGCGATGCTTGTGTAAATAACAAACATGGCATCTGAGGAAGACTTAGCTATTTTATTCTCTGTTGCTTCCCTTTATTTCCAGATATTCCAGAGTTGTTGCTGTGTTTGCTTCTTCAACTTTCTGTCATGACCTGCAGGGCTGCAATTCCCCCAATGAACTTGAGATCATTTATGCGGACATGAGGGACAGTAGTTGTTATTTCAATTGGTGTGTACAAATGGGTGTTTTTTATAGTGTATGTGATTTTCCCTTTTCCCACTGTATTTTCAGAAATGATGTATTCTTTCCACTGTGTTGACTTGTTGATTTGATAGGGATCCATCCTACGAAGTTTGTTATCCAGTCGGTTCACACACATGCGTACTCTTCTAAAACCTGTAAGTATGCTGGCTATGCGTTTACATTACTACATAAGCTGCATTCCCCAAGAGAAACCCAGGTGTGTTAAACAACTTCTCTTAATACCTTAAACGGCATAAGTTAAACGGTATTCTCGTTTACATGACGTTTCAGAATGCCACTTTCTGCAAAACCCTGCAATCAATCACTTCCTGCAAGTGCGTGTAAACGGGGTCGGTCTCTAACATTCTCTCTAACATCTCCTTTTGGGTTTCACAGAAGAAAATGTCACACGAATTTGGAGCAACATGACGGTGAGTAAATGATGACAGAATTTTCAATTTTGGAATTATCTCTCCCTGCAGGCTTTATCAAAACCTAATTTTGTCAAAAATATGATATGACTTAATTAGCCCAACTACATAAATTAAAAAAGTCACTTTAAAGGGTCAGATCAGGTAGAAATTACTCCCTACGGTTACAATGGCAGATTTTCACTTTTCACAGTGCTTCCAGCCTCACTGTCTGACATCTGGGGCCTAACTGAGTATGTGCAGAATTAGCACATAATATTAGATGAAGTATTGGCAAGTTTGTGATCCAAAAGCAAAACAAAACAAGAAAACAAACCACAGAACTACTCTCAAGTGCTTTGGGCACGTCTAACCAGACAACCAGAGATAAAGCCAACCCGATCTCATGAAAATTCGTACATAATTTATGAGTTGGCTATTTCGTATGGTCTCACACGATGTTGTGCGCATAAACTCGTACAACTTCATCATGTGCAAATTCCCGGATGTGCAATGCAGAAGTAAGCGCGAGTTCCGAGCACGAGGCGTTTAGGACATACTTATTAATATTACGCCCTTACCCAAACCCCTTATCTAAACTTAACCAGTCAGTAGAATGTGTAAACATGACAGGAAGCTGTTGTGTGTGACAGAAGCAAGTAATTGTCGCATATTAGATGGAAACGATGACCAGTGACGTCATTGGCTGCAGTGAAAATCGTAGGAATTCAAATGAGTGCAGACGCACGATATCATACGAATTAGCCAAATTTAGAAAAGTCGTACGAATCCTGACGATTTCGCCATGTGAGCGCATAAGAAAGCAAAAAGGCCACTGAACAAGCTTTCAAAGTGATGAAGTTATCGCTCTCTGTTATAAGGATAATTTCATGTTTGAAATGCTGAAATGCCATTAAACCACAAAATCAGTAAGCATGAGAACCATATTTGTTTGTGATCATGTAAAAAAAACATGATTTATTGGTATTATGATGAGTGTTGTTGATGCTTTTTGACCCTTTATGGTGAGATAATAATGGATGTAAAAACACTGTCAAAAGTTGATTTCCTTTCAAGACTCTTCATTCACCTGCACATATACAGTATGTACCAAAACAGGTTTTGTAAAATAAAACTGAATGTTTATTTGCATTATTAAAGTGCTAAGCTGTATTTGCTTGTTTGTTTTGAATCTCTTACTACAGTGAGCTGAGTTGGATGAAAGCGTGTTCAGTCTTTGTGACGTCCATTGGCTTCATATCACAAGGCTTCACTTTACAAATCGATATTTGTAGTAAACACCCAGCATTCTACACTAATCATAAACACACACTGATATAGATGACCTATCTGTCTCATACTACAACGCTTTGCTTTACAACCCAGTAATAGTGTATGAACAGCTACACAGCATCTGTCATTAGAGTTTGCCTCAATATAATAAAGAAATGTATGTGTAAACATATATATTTCTCGTACTTACAACTCCACTTAATAGCTTTGTTTGAAGATCTAATCCTATGCTTTCATAGCTCAGTAATATAATACTTCTACAATATCGCATACTGCATACAGCTTAAGTAACTCAAATGGCATTAAGTGTTAGTTTTTTAACACTCATTGTTGATTGCTACAGTACTTATTACATGTTCTTTTCCACAGATCTGAATTATTGATCCATGTATCTCACATGCCCTATAAGATCAACATTCAGATGCATAAGATGCATAAACTGACTATATAAATACAGCCTTGAAACATATTGGCACACTTATAGGGTTAGTTCACCCAAAAATGAAAAATCTCTCATGATTTACTCACCCTCAAGTCATCCCAGATCTGTATGACTTTGTTTCTTCTGCTGAACACAAATTATGATTCTTAGAAGAATATTTCAGCTCTGTAGGTCCTCAAAATGCAAGTGAATGGGTGGCAAAATTTGGAAGCTCCAAAATCCACACAAAGGGAGAATAAAAGTAATCCATATGACTCCAGTTGTTAAATCCATGTGTTCAGACACAATATGATAGGTGTGGGTGAGAAACAGATCAATATTTAAGTCCTTTTATTTTTATATATATATAAATATATATATAAATGATAAAAAATTACTTAAATATTGATCTGTTTCTCACCCACACCTATCATATTGTGTCTGAACACATGGATTTAACAACTGGAGTCATATGGATTACTTTTATTTTGCCCTTCAGAATTTTGGCACCCACCATTCACATTGTATGGACCTACAGAACTGAGCAATTCTTCTAAAAATCTTAATTTGCGTTCTGCTGAAGAAAGTCATACACATCTAGGATGGCATGAGGGTGAGTAAATGATGAGAGAATTTTCATTTTTGGGTGAACTATCCCTTTAAGGCACTTTAAAAAATGTATACATTTTTTGCAATAGGTAACAAAATATCAAAACAAGTGACATTTATTTTGAAGAAATATAACACAGATAATTTTTTTTAAGGAAATCATTTTACAAAAAGAAGTTTGATGTGTATAAAACAATAGATATCTGTTCAAAATGAAGACAAAAAGTATTTGGGCACTTTCCGGTTGTCAAACCGCAGTGGAACTTTCATCGCAAGGTTAAAGTGGTGAAACTGCACTGCCACTCTGAACTTCCTATTATCTTTAATAACATGCATACATTCAGCACAAGTCTACTCCAAACCCAATATATGTAATCAGACATTGAACAAGGGCTGTCAATAAAGCTTTCGGTTCTCTAACTCATGACATTGGATATGTGCTTGGACTTGGAGTGAGGTAACACCCACAGCGATCTCTCTGCTCTCTGTCCTATCAGATTTAGCTGAATTGTTATTTAATACTTTCATTTAGTGCACTGTATTATTGTTATATAAAACCAATTAATGCCCTGTGACAAGTCAACATAATGTGTTTTACATTGTCCCTTTATTAAGGTTTTTTTTTTTGCTTTAATTTTTCCCTCCACTTGATGTTTTATATAAAAATCTATTAGACTATACATCTGTTCTAATAGGTTTTTATTTATTTTATTTTTAAAAGCAGTAAACACAGTAAGTTAATGATTTGTTGTTAGATTTTGAATGTTACTCAGTTAAATCAAGACATTTCATCTGTAAACATTTATTTTTGATGGCTGAGAGAGCACTGTTATGAAAAAAGACATATTTGACATGTCAGATGACATACCAGGAGGGCACACCAGTGCAGAGACTCATTTATGTTTGTGGAAATTATTTGATCGCAAAGTACACATCTTCGAACGAGGGTCACAGCCATTATAGTTCAACTGAACTGATTACAGTTCTTGATTAAGTACTTTAAAACAGAACGACTACCAATCCCGCACAGCATGTTGACCTCAATTTTAGTGCATTGCTGTGTTATAAACACTATTTATCAAGCCCTCCTCCCTTTTCCTCCTCTCTCCGTTCCTCTCCCTTTTGCTCTCTTTCCTTTCCTCCGTGTGGATGTAAGGCAGGTGGCCCAGCAAGAGAAATTTGACAGTTTCTGTGTCTGATGTTTAATGTACTGTAGTAGCGATGCTGAACCTTGTGTGACTGTTCCGGGCCACAGTCAGTTTTATTCTGCACCACTTCTCGTATTATAATGCCTGACAAATCATGAAAACAGTATGTAGTTGAGCACATTCAAAACTTAAACTGCAAGATCAAACTACAGGAAATTGTCTAGAGGCACCAACTTTGAAACAAATTTTGGCTTTAAAAAAAAAAACCAATTTTGGCATAAATTAGTTATAACTAATTAAAATAATTTCTCTACTATACAGAAAGTATTTTAACACTTAAGCCTCACTTACAAATGTATGAATGTCATTGCATTAAATAACAAGATATGTTAAATATATATATATATTAAAGAAGAATCACACATTTCAAGCGTGAAAATGTTAGGCTTCTACTACACAATATAAAATAATAGATTATAATGATACAATAAAGATAAAAGGTCATCTGGACACTTTGTGGTTGTCAAATGCCAGTGGAACATGTGCATATTTAATGTGATGAACTATGTGTGAACTGACTTAATACATCCACTAAAAAATCTCTTTTAATGTGATTTTAAAACACCAGTCAGTTAAAAGTAATTGCAAAAATGACTCTGAATAGTAAAGGTAGTTCTGTGAAAAGGTCTAGCATCATTTGTTTGCAGATGCAACTTGGTTTCATATTTTGTATTTTAATCCCAAATGACATTCATACATGTATAACTCCAAATATGCTTTTTGGGGCCACTGTATTTGACCAACTAAGGTTATTCTAGTAATGAGTAAATAAAATGATTTAATTAATGTCTAGCCTACTGATCTCCCCTGAAATGACCGGCAGTTTAAAAAAAATGCAGTTGTTTAACAAATCAGAATACGTTTGACTCTATTTTGTGTATTGATGTACTGAATGTGCCACTGACCCAGCTGGACTGATTATTTGCACTTATTTGTCAAGTGTGTGTTGGATTCAATTTCAGGATAGTCCCAACCCTGATTCCCTCCTCTGCCACACACACACACACACACACACACACACAAACAAGCAAACACATTTTCTCTCAGTTCTCCTGCATGTATTACCCCTCCCTCCCTCCATCCCTCTCTCCATCTCCCCTCTTCCTTTCACTGCAATGCAATACAGCATGTTTGCCATCTCTCTCTCACTTTCTACCTCTGTGTGCACCGATTTCTATGGGCAACACGATACCATGAAAGCATCTCCAACAATAGAATTTTCATTCTCTTCCACTCTCACTCCTCCTGTCTGCCTCCAATCACGGTAAACAGGCTCTATCACTGCATTTCATCTCTCCATCATCCCTGCCTCCCACACACAGACACCATGCATTAGCATAAATCAAGACATATGGGATGAAACACACACACACACACACACACACACACACACAGTCATGAGCATGTACACGCAAGCAAACACACAAACTGCTCTGATGTTTAACTCAACGTTTCCCAGGTTTCACACAACCAGTCCCACACGCAGCCAAATTCGTTTCACACGTCTCAAACGTGATGTGAAAATCACTAGCCCAGTGTTTCCTCACACACCTGCAACCCCCTTTACAAATACTGTAATTACCCCTCATACTTAATGCGGACACACACACACACGCACACACACTCACATGCACGCTGCCAGGAGGCAGAAGAATAGAAGAGGTCTTACTGATAGTTCGGGAGCCGATACATCCCATGGTTTATTCACAAAGGCCCTGAATACAAGCAAGGAAGCGTTAGCCTTTCACCATACATTCTCTCCCCCTCTCTCTCCCTTTCTCTTCTCTGGCTGACGATTCTCAACACTCGTGCTGCTCTTCCTCCCGCTCTCTCTCTCTCTCTCTCTCTCTCTCTCTCACTCTCTCTCTCTCTCTCTCTCTCTCTCTCTCACTCTCTCTCTCTCTCTCTCGCTCTCTCTCTCTCTCGCCTGCTTGCTCTCTCTCTCTCTCTCTCTCTCTCTCTCTCTCTCTCTCTCTCTCTCTCTCTCTCCAATTTCAATTTCAATTTAAAGTACTTTATTAGCATGATTGTGTTTACATACACTATTGCCAAAGCATTAATACACAAAGCAGATAATGACAAGACAAATAATAATAATAAAACAGTAACAAATAACAATAAAAATAGAATTAAAATAGGGTGCCAGGTAATGAATAAAATAAAAACTAGAATAACAATATACACTATACAATATAAAATAAAATAAGCATTTAACAAGACATTATCAACATAAAAAAAATACAATAAAATAAAATACTGTGACTGAAGTACATTAAGGCAGTGATTGGTTTCTGAGGGTGTGCACTTCCAAAATGAATTTTGCTGCAACTGGTGCATGATTTTCCTCCCCCAGTAACACCTGCATTTAATCTGTTTCTGCTGAACTGGAAAACGGTGGCATGAGGTTTGAGAGTTTGTTAAAGTACTTCTCTCTCACCTCTGTAGATTTCTCACAGTGAAGGAGAAAGTGTGTCTCTGACTCACCTCACCAGTGTCACAGTGAGCACAGACTCATTCTTCCTTTAGAAGCCATGTTTGTCTGTGTCTGCCTTTTTCTATGGCCAGACTCTCAATCTCTCTCTCTCTCTCTCTCTCTCTCTCTCTGAGTGCGTGTTGAGAGTGAGCATGGTGAGTGCTGCTGAGAGCGTGTTGAAGATTGTGAGTTTTCTAATTCTCTTTTTCCTAAATTCTGATTTTTTATGTTGATGTTTTGTGGTGTTGTTTAGAGAAATGTCAGTTGTTTGTTTTGTGGAGGTGGCGGCTGCCGGCGTGGCTGGTCAGCATGGCTGCAGGTGAGCGTTTTAGCTTACACAAACTCACGTGCCAACACGCTATTAAACTCTCCACCTGACGGGTGTTCGGTTGAAGAGTGTAGTCTAGCGGTAGGTGAGATTGTTGGATATGAAAGTGTTAAATATGCTTCTAGGATGAATAGTGCTGTGGTGATTTTTCTAGACAATGTGGAAAAAGTAAACCTGTTACTTGAGAGCGGACTTGTGATTCAAGGTACCTACACACCAGTTTTGTCACTAGTAAGTCCTGCCAAAAAAGTCATCATTTCAGTGTACCCCCATTTCTGAAAAATGAGCTTTTAGAAAAAGAGCTGGGGAGACACGGAAAATTAGTGTCTCCGATAAAGATGATTCCCATTAGCTATAAATCTCCTCATCTTAAACATGTTGTGTCTTTTAGGAGACAAGTTCAAAGGATTCTTAAAAAGAGTGATGAAGAATTGAACCTGGTTTTTAAGTTTAAAATTGATGATTTTGATTATACTGTGCACATATCATCAGAAACAATGTAATGTTTTGGGTGTGGAACTGTAGGGCGTATGATTCGTTCGTGCCCGGAGAGAGTAGGTGAGAGCCGGGAAGCCGCTAACGCAGCGGAATCATTGTCCGTTAGGGATGAAAAAGGAACCCCTTTACTGGACGAACCGCAAGGTATTGTGCAGGAAGAAAACCGAGTTGATAACGATCAAGAAATTGAGGTGATGGAAAACTTAGCGAGCAAACAAAGTTAACAAAAAGCACAAGATGACATGAGGGCAGACCTAAGTGTTGGTCACACCACGACTAGAGTAGCGGAGTCAGTGTTGTTTAATGAGGAAGATGTTTTGTTGGATGCTGATCTTTCCAATTTGTCAACCAAGAGGAAAAATCCAGAAAACAAATCAAACACTGAACAAGTTACAAAAGTGTCAAAGACAAATCCAATGAGCTGTTCTTCTCAGTCAGATGATGGTTTGATAAACTCGCAGGAGTGTGAAAGTGATGTAAGTGGAGACTCACAGATGGATGTGGAGAGTGCTTACTCTTTCACTAGAATTCAGTCCATTTTACAAAGAACAAAAGGCATGAGATCTGTGAAAGTTGATGATTTTTCCCCAGATTTAAAGTTGTTCCTTGATTCAGTTAGACTATTCATGAAAAATACAGAACGCACCAGCCAACCGACCTTTACTGACCAAGAAGTTTTTCGTCTTAAAAAAACTGATGATAAAAGTTAGAGCGCAAATAGCGAATGATGGCTAAGTGGTTTTTCTTTTTCTTTCTCTTTTTTAACCTCTCTGTTTTGCTTAAATGCAGTTTTACATTTAATATGTGTGACATAAAGCTGGGTTCTTTAAACATTAATGATGCCAGAGAGAATGTGAAGAGAGCTTCCCTTTTCATTTTGTTTAAGGTTAAGAAATTAAATGTCATTTTTTTTTTTACAAGAAACACACAGCACAGCTGAGAATAAAACTGCATGGAAGAAGGAATGGGATGGGGAAGTTTTTCTCAGTCATAAGAGTAGTAACAGTGGTGGAGTTGGTATCTTGTTTTCTAGAGATTTTTTACCTATTTCTTGTGTTACTGAGGAAATTATTGAGGGTCGCTTGTTAAAAATACAAACTGTATTTGAAAATGTAAAATTGACTTTCATCAATGTACACTATATTGCCAAAAGTATTCGCTCATCTGCCTTTAGACGCATATGAACTTAAGTGACATCCCATTCTTAATCCATAGGGTTTAATATGACGTCGGCCCACCCTTTGCAGCTATAACAGCTTCAACTCTTCTGGGAAGGCTTTCCACAAGGTTTAGGAGTGTGTTTATGGGAATTTTTGACCATTCTTCCAGAAGCGCATTTGTGAGGTCAGACACTGATGTTGGACGAGAAGGCCTGGCTCACAGTCTTCGCTCTAATTCATCCCAAAGGTGCTCTATCGGGTTGAGGTCAGGACTCTGTGCAGGCCAGTCAAGTTCTTCCACACCAAACTCGCTCATCCATGTCTTTATGGACCTTGCTTTGTGCACTGGTGCGCAGTCATGTTGGAACAGGAAGGGGCCATCCCCAAACTGTTCCCACAAAGTTGGGAGCATGGAATTGTCCAAAATCTCTTGGTATGCTGAAGCATTCAGAGTTCCTTTCACTGGAACTAAGGGGCCAAGCCCAGCTCCTGAAAAACAACCCCACACCATAATCCCCCCTCCACCAACCTTCACAGTTGGCACAATGCAGTCAGACAAGTACCGTTCTCCTGGCAACCGCCAAACCCAGACTCGTCCATCAGATTGCCAGATGGAGAAGCGTGATTTGTCACTCCAGAGAATGCGTCTCCACTGCTCTAGAGTCCAGTGGCGGCGTGCTTTACACCACTGCATCCGACGCTTTGCATTGCACTTGGTGATGTATGGCTTGGATGCAGCTGCTCGGCCATGGAAACCCATTCCATGAAGCTCTCTATGCACTGTTCTTGAGCTAATCTGAAGGCCACATGAACTTTGGAGGTCTGTAGCGATTGACTCTGCAGAAAGTTGGCAACCTCTGCGCACTATGCGCCTCAGCATCCGCTGACCCAGCTCTGTCATTTTACATGGCCTACCACTTCGTGGCTGAGTTGCTGTCATTCCCAATCGCTTCCACTTTGTTATAATACCACTGACAGTTGACTGTGGAATATTTAGTAGTGAGGAAATTTCACGACTGGACTTGTTGCACAAGTGGCATCCTATCACAGTACCACGCTGGAATTCACTGAGCTCCTGAGAGCGGCCCATTCTTTCACAAATGTTTGTAGAAGCAGTCTGCATGCCTAGGTGCTTCATTTTATACACCTGTGGCCATGGAAGTGATTGGAACACCTGAATTCAATTATTTGGATGGGTGAGCGAATACTTTTGGCAATATAGTGTATATGCTCCAACAGTAGGTACAGAAAGGGTGCTCTTTTTTAAACACTCTAAACACTGTAATTAGTAACTGTAGTGATGATGATGGATACATGTTCCTGGGTGGTGATTTTAACTGCACTGAAAATGCAGCTTTGGATAGAAACCACCCAGAATCACATGGAGCCAGTAAGAGATGTCTTGTTAAATTAATTGAGGCGAATGATCTTTGTGATGTTTGGAGGCTTTTTCATACTACTCAGCGTCAATATGCTTGGACTCATGTTAAAGATAATTTTTTGTCTTTGGCTAGGCTTGATAGATTTTACTGTTTTAAACATCAGAGTAATGTACTTAAAGGTTGTTCAATTCATCCAGTTGGTATTTCAGATCATTCCCTTGTACAAATTTCTATCTTTGTTAAAGATGTGAAATACAAAAGTGTGTAGGGCTTTACTGGTTGTTTAGATCAGTGTTACTATCAGAAATAATTAATAATTATTTCTTTAGTTATTAATTAATATTTAAATTAATTAATTGAATCTAACTCACTAAAACCTCATATGGGGCTCCAGTAAATGTAGTGCGCTACGTTTAGGAGCGAGTTTGGTTATTCGCAATAATTAATAATTATCAAAGATAATTATTAATTAATAAAATCAATAGAACATTGATAAAAAATCAATGTTAGCTTTTCTAATCCTTTAAATCAACAATTATCAAAGATAATCATTAATTGTTAACATCGATGAAACATTAATTCAAATTAACACTAGCTTATTGATCATTCAAATTCAATCATCAAAGATAATTATCAATTATCAAAAATCAATAGAATATTAATAAGGATTAACATTGACAGGGCACCACCCTGGAATCAGGGACTAATAACCAGATAGTAAAACAGTCTCAATATTAGATTGTTTTCTTAGGAAAATCGACATCCGAAGAATATCGATTTTCTGGAAAAAAAACAATGAATGAAGGCTTGAATCCGAGCACTGACATCCCGTCAGCATGACACAGGTGTATGCAAAACAAACCAAAACACTTCTCTTTGTAATATAAACAAAGTTTATTTATGCAGTAATATCAATTAATAATTAATACAATGCAGTCAATAAACTTCCGACTTACAACTACAAACTAAACAGTGATATGATTAGATATGGAAATCAAAATAATCCTATAACACATGAGGGTGTGTGTGTGTGTGTGTGAGAGCGAGTGTGTGTGTGTGTGTGTGTGTGTGTGTGAGGAGGGACGCGCACAAAATGGCGGACGTGACTCTCGTGGACAGTATGTCACGTGAGACTTCCGGCCAGGGAATATGACCGTGAATGTGGCCGGAGAGAAACCAGTCAATGGTGTCTACCAGTTACCGTGTGTATCCGCTTGTACGATAGCTTAGGGACAAAGCTGAGTTTTATCACGAAGCTATCTACGAGCCAAAAATGTGTGCCAGAATGTTTGTGAGGGGTCGCGGGTGTGTGTGTGTGTGTGTGTGGTTTCACGATTGTGGGAGAGAAAGCAGCTGTTAGTTTATCACTCAGAGACGCGGTGGACGGCTCGTAAACAGCCCCGTGTTCTTTGATTCTTTAATGGATAAACTCAGTTTGCCGGTCTCACCCGCGATGGCGAAAATGCACAACAGTCCAATTTGGTTGGACCACAATACAGCAAATCATATTTGTGATAATTAATACCCTGATTATTAATAATGAGTGGACATGGCGGTCCGTAAACTGTACAAGCAAAAACCTTGAAACACAAGAATAACACACTATAATATTCTATCTCTGCCCAGACTTGAATCGCATGAGGATGCAGAATGTGTGTTCATCCATCCTTTAACTCAGACTCGGTTCCTCGAGGCTCGGGTGATGACGGGAGGCCGTCTCCTCGCTCTGTCGGTGGGCGGTACGGCTGCTGATTCTCGGTGGTCTGGCGGAGAAATCAGAAATGTCGACTTGATTGAAGATGGAAGATAAATCTTTAATCTCTTCACTTCTGCAGGCAAATGGATGAAGATGCGGATTGCTCGGCGGTCTCCTTCGGATCCGTTAGAGTGTTCGGTTGAACACAGAGTAATCTCAACTCGTCCAGCGAGATGGAGATTGTATGGCCACAGTTTCAAGTCAGACGTTACTTCCTTGTGCCACGAGGTTGCACCTGAGAGCAGCGATGAGCTGCGTCTATACACGGCGAACAACTCCCGGAAGCATTTCAGAGGTATTTCTACTCCTGATGATGTCATGGTTGAGGTGCATTCTGTAGTGTGCCTCATCCAATAGGAGTTGAGAGTTCGATCCTTTAGTGAGCAAGGCTTCATAGGATTTGTAGTCTGTTTTGGACTCCCTTTGTTTGAGTTTGGCGCGGTTTTTATCAGTAAGATTTACGACTTGGTATGTGGGGGCCTGAGTTAGGTTTTACGACTGTGTTAGGCCTGCCTTTGTCTTCTGTCTGAATACATGAGGCCCAGCAAGTGCCTATTGGCATTTTAATGTGTCCCTACTTTCTGATAATGTTTTAAAGATGCTTTTAAATAATTTTGGAGTGGTTATACAAAGACAAAATCTGAATACAATACTTTACAACAGTGGTGGGACATATGGAAGGGCAAGATAAAACAGCTGTGCTTACAGTATACTCTCAATGTCACAAGGGACATGACTAGGTCTATGAAAGCTTTGGAGAGTGAAATAGTGAAGCTGCAGGATTTGGCAGACTCCACAAGAAAAAGAGAACATTTTAAAGTTCTCCAAAAAAAGTTAGCTCTATCCAATCTGTTGGGGTTTTCTGCCAAAGGTGCTCTGGTTCGCTCCCGTTATCAAAATATTGTTAAAATGGATGCACCTTCTCATTTTTTTTTCCGGCCTTGAATGCAAAAATGGACAAAGGAGACTCATGCACTTTCTGCCTTCCTGCTGCAAGAGTCTGTGGATATCCGCAAATGTGCAGTTGCTTTTTATGAGAAACTTTTCAAGAAGGAGTTCCAAGAGAGACCAGAGGTGGTGCAGTCCTTCTCTATAAGGACTTACCTAAGGTTTCCGAGGAGGCTAATGCAGTGTTGGATGCACAAATCTCTGCTGATGAGCTACATTCTGCGTTGCAGAGCTTAGAGAGCGGCAAAGCTCCAAGCATTGATGGCCTTCCTGTAGACTTTTATAAAGTTTCCTGGCTTGTGATTGGCAAAAGATTTGCTGATTGTTATCAGAGACAGTTTAAGTAAAGGACATTTACCATTGAGCTGTAGGAGAGCGATCCTTACTCTTCTCCCCAAAAAAGGAGATTTACAAGAGATTAAAAACTGGTGACCAGTGGCTCTGCTCTGCACTGACTACAAACTTTTGTTGTTGGCCATGAGGCTGAGAAAAGTTATGGAGCATATCATTCATGTTGACCAGACTTATTGTATACCCAATAGGTTGAAAACTGACAACATTATTTTAATTTGTGATGTTCTGGGCCCCTCCAATTCATTGGGCTGTGAAATTTGTCTGATTTCAATAGATCAAGAAAAGGCTTTTGACAGAGTTGAACATCAGTATTTGTGGCAAATGCTAGATGCGTTTGGGTTCAGCTCTGGTCTTATAAACATGATTTGAGTCTTGTATAGTGACATTGAGAGTATTTTAAAGATGGTTTAAAACCACTTAAACGGTGGTTTAAGTGTTCCTTTTAAGGTTCAGAGGGGAGTCAGACAAGGCTGTTCATTATCTGGCATGCTGTACTCCCTGGTCATAGAGCCTCTCCTGCACAAGTTAAAACGTTCTCTTTTGAGTGTAAACCTTCCTGGATGTAAAACAGTTTTTAAATTATCTGCGTATGCCAATGATGTTGTTGTAATTGTCAAAAAACAAGAAGATATTGACACCCTCGTAGAAAATATAAATGATTTTGGTGTATTGTCCTCTGCTAAGATTAACTGGGGAAAAAGTGAAGCCGTAACAATCAGTGATGATTTAAAAAGAAAACTTGTTCTACCTGCCGGGTTAATTTGGAACAAGGGTGGTTTTAAATATCTTGGTGTTTATATTGGTGATGATACTTTTGTGTATAAAAACTGGGACAATGTTTTAGAGAAAGTTGAAGGATGTCTTAAAAAATGGACATGGATCTTGCCTCACATGTCTTTTAGGGGTCGTACACTAGTGATCAACAGCCTAGTGTCATCTATGCTGTGGCATCGATTATCATGTGTAGACCCTCCAGCGCAACTGCTGGCCAATATACAGGTGGTGATGGTGGACTTTTTTTGGGACCGTCTGCATTGGGTTCCACAGAGCGTACTGTTTCTACCAAAAGAGGAAGGAGGGCAGGGACTAATTCATCTCACCAGTAGGGGCGCTGCTTTCCGACTTCAGTTTATTCAGAGGCTCCTTGTTGGGCCCGTAGATCTTGTCTGGAGACCCTTAGCCTGAACCATATTGACCCGAGGCGGGAATTTGGGTCTTGCTGAGCCTTTATTTTTGATGGACCTGAGCGCTCATAAACTGTATAATCTCCCAAAGTTTTATCATGGACTGTTCACTGTGTGGGGGATGTTCCATAAAAAGAGAATGACAAGCTGTGAGTCCCTGTCATGGCTGTTGAAAAAGCCAGTAGTGCGTGGCACTCGCTTCAACGCAGAACATACAATAGGGCCCTTCATGATGCAGTTGTTCTGCTCGGCTGGGATTGTCACATTGGGACATGTGGTTGATCTATGTGGACCTAATTTTACCGACGCTGCAGGTTCATAAATCAACTGCTCAGCACTTGGAAGTGCTTACAAAGACTGAACTATCTTTGCTAAATGACTACTGTAATGGTTACTGTCAACCAGTTGTTGATTCTTTTCCTGCATTGACTCTTTTTCCTGATTTTAGAGACTGCGCCGGTCAACTGTTAGATTCCAGAGAAACTCTCACAAATGAGTTTGAAATCATGTATAAAATGTTTGTTAAAGTTTTAAACAAAGGCAAACTAAGTGGTAGGGCTGACACTCCTTGGAGAGCTCATCTAGGGCTTGACAATGAGGTCAGACCTGTGTGGAGAGCGATATACAAACCACCATTGACAAAAAGGGTAGGAGATTTACATTGGAGAATCCTACACGGTATTGTGGCTGTCAATGCTCTTATTTCTGTTATTAATCCCAATGTATGTGAAAATTGTTCTTTTTGTTTGTAGAGTTTATCACTGCTTTTTGGATTGTAGCAGACAGTTTTCAGTTGTTACAACGAATGTTTATGATGTTTGGAGAAAAGTTTTCTAAGCATTTGTTTATTCTTGGTTTTAGATACAGTCAGAAGTGGAGAGTGAAATGTCAGTTGTTAAATTTTGTATTGGGTCAAGCACCTACCTCAGCAGAAGGAATAAGATAGAAGAGTCCTTAGATTTTGATGCAAACACTGTTTGCCAGACTGAAAGATGATTTGGATTTTTATAGGACTACAAATAATGTAGAGGGTTTCACAATTATTTGGTGTTTTAAAAATGTTTTATGTTCTGTTGTGGAGAATGTTCTGTTTTTTTGGGACTGTTTTGAGTTAAACCATGTTTTTGTTTTTATTTTATTGTACTTTTTTAGTTATTGGTTATTGTGTTGTAGAAAACTCTGTTTTGAATAAATAAAGAGGAATTTAATCTCAAATATCTCTCTCTCTCTCTCTCTCTCTCTCTCTCTCTCTCAATTCAATTCAAATTAGCTTTATTGGCATGACCCTATACATTGTACAATGTTGCCAAAGCATTCATTAAAAAAACAAACAAACAAAAAAAAACAAACATGTATTACATACATATATTCAAACAATAAATTCTTATTCTTATTCTTATTCTTATTAACAACAACAACAATAATAATAATAATAATAATAAGCATACAGATAAGTGCACAAAATGTAAAGAAAAGTAACTACAGAGAGCAATGAGTAACATTAAAGATCATGACAGGAGAACATACTCTTCTGCTAAATCTATATATTCAGCCTTCGCTCCAAGAGCATATGAGAGTTTCTCTACATTACGCATTCTGCTGAATTCAGGCAGTATCTGTTTTATGAGTGTAAAGTGTGTGTTTCTAATGCTCTCATATTTACTGCACTCAGTGAGGAGTCATCCTCTGTGACTTTTTGAGTGCAGTGTGAACACAGTCTGTCCTCTCTGGGTCTCCAGTTCTGTCTGTGTTGACCTGTCTCTACAGCCAGACTGTGCTCACTCACACGATACTTCATAAGGAGCTTCCTGTGGCGGTAGTAATTTAATCTTTAATTTTGGTCAGATATGATGCCAATTTATATTCTGACATTATTTTTGGGAAATAAGTTTGTTTGTTAATTTCTTTGAGTTTGCTCTGCCAATGATGAATGTATTCTTCTAGGGTTGTGTTTTGAATTTGTTTTAGTTTTGCCTGCCTGAATTGAATTGAAACATTCAGCTGATGTTTGACCACTAAGTAGTCTTGACAGGTGGAACTAGAACTTACTGGCTCTCTTTTGAATGTCAGTCAAAAGAATGAATCTGCCCAGTTCTGCCCGACAGCCCAGGTTAAAAGCACTTCTTTGAACTCCCAGGATATTTTTACAGAATTCAAGGTGGAAAATTTTAACTGGACTTTTGTCTCAGGATTCATAATTCAGTTTATATTTGGGGCCCCAGATTTCGCTGCCATATATATGTATGGGCTTGATGACACTGTCAAACAATTTCAGCCACAGTTTAATATGGAGGTTCAATTTAAATAGTGATTTTCTTATACTATAATATGCCCTGCAAGCCTTGTCTGTTAGGTCTTTTATTGCCAAGTCAAATTGTTCAGAAGCCGAGAGAGTCAGACCTAAATAACTGTAACTGGTAACATGGTTAATAATTGTTCCCTCAAGTGTAAAAACATATTTTTTGTCTTGAAGATGGTTTTTATTTAGAAAAATTATCACATTTTGACTTGTCGACATTGATTGTTAATGCCCAATTACTGCAGTACTTTTCTAGAATTGAGAGGCTTTCACGTAATCCTTCTTCTGTATGTGAGAGCAGCAGCAGGTCATCTGCGTATAGAAGACATTTAATTTCTATGTCCTCTAGTGTGAGTCCAGGGCTACATAAGTTTTGAAGCATTGTGGCTAATTCTTTGATATAAATGTTAAATAAAGTTGGGCTTAGGCTGGAGCCTTGATGAACTCTTTTATTCTGGCTGAAATGTCTTTGTACATTGTTCATGTCCTTTATTAAATCATAAATCTTTCTTCCTATTCCACTCTGAATCAGTTTTAGGAACAATACATCATGCCAGACTGAATCAAAAAGGCTTTTTATAAATCAATAAAGCAGCCAAATATTTTTCCTTGTTTTGTTTGGTGGACATGTTTGTGTATAAGAGTGTTCAGTGTGTAGATGTGATCAGTTGCTCTGTTTTGGCATGAATCTAATTTGACAGTTGTGTAAAGCCTTGTTTTCTTGAAGATATTGGGTTAATCTGTCATTTATAATGCAACAGAATAGTAATGCCGCTGTAGTTGTTCAGGTTAAATTTGTTGCCTTGTTTGAAGAATTGGAGTGATTTGATTTTCTTTCCAATTCTCAGGAAAGTGTCCTGATTTTAAGAGCAAACTGAATAATTTGAGAATGACCTCATTCAGTTTGGGGCTGCCATGTTTCAACATCTCATTGCTAATTCCATCTGAGCCACAAGATTATTTTATTTTTTAGGGATTTGATCTTTTCACTGAGTTCCTTCAGTGATATGGGATTCTCTCTCTCTCTCTCTCTCTCTCTCTCTCTCTCTCTCTCTCTCTCTCTCTCTCTCTCTCTCTCTCTCTCTCTGTTTCTGTGCAGTCAGGGTGTCTTACCTCTAAGCCTGTGAGTCAGGGTGTCTGAATAGCATAATATTTCCTCTTTTTTGATACTGATATAATTAAGGGCACAGATCATAATGCCAAATCATAATTTTGGGAGTTTGAAAATGTAAAAGTATTGCATTTGGCTATGCTTGATTAGAAGATAGTTGTAAATGCATATCTTACTTCTTAGATTTTAAGTCAGTGTGTCTGAAATAGTATGATATCTGCCTTTATTTTGACACTGATATAACAATGGTCACAGATCGTAATGCCAAATTATAATTTTGAGTGTTTAAATTTGGGTATGCTTGATTAGATCATAGTTGTAAATACTGTAGTGTGTCTGAAATAGTATGACATTTGATACTGATATAATTAGGATCATAAATTATTGGAATCATAATCATTTTGTGATTTTGCATAAATTAATTGGTTGTTTGAAAAAGCACAAATATTTAATTTGGGTGTATGTGTATGATGATAAATGTAAAAGAATAAAGGTAAACTTGCAAAGTGGTTAAGGTGGCATTAAACTAATTTGACTTATTTGTGTTTGCATACTAATTGTACAGGTTTCCATTGATAATATAAGTATGTTCACAGTAAATTGGTACTGTATCATAATGCCAAATCACAATTTAGCATAAAATAATTAATAATAATAATTAAAAAATAAAACAATTAAATGCAGAAACATTTTATTTGGGGTAAATTATGTAATTAATGATCAAACCATTAAATTATAATAGCAATAATCTGTGATAATAATTATATCTGTATAGTTGCACTCACTTTAAGCTATGTACTACGCAATGTTCCTGCAACTAAACTGGTAGAGCATGGTGCTAGCAACACTAAGATTCCCAGGGAAAACACAAACTGTTAAAAAATTTATACCTTGAGTGAACTGTTAGTCATTTTGGATAAAAGTGTCTGTAAAATGCACAAATGTAAATTATTTTTAACACTCTGTAATTATTTACAAATCAGTTTCTGGTTTAATAAATGTAATTGTTTAATTATGCTTAGCTTTTTATATTAATGTTTTATAAAGCCTTTTTAAAAGCCAAAGTAGCTTGTACAATCTCCAAATACAATTAATCTTTTTTTAGTCTTTCAACTAAGACTGTTTTTGTACTGTCCGTACACAGACAGACAGACAGACAGACAGACAGACAGATAAATAGATAGATAGATAGATAGATAGATAGATAGATAGATAAATTTTGTTGTATTTGATTAGATGATATGTGAAAAGCACAAGCTAATCTCACAGAGTGGTTGAGGTGGCAAGAAACTAGATTTTCTCTTCAGTGTTTTTGTGTGTACGTGTCGTACAGGTTTCCATTGTTATTGCTGCATCTGTGCATTGCTGTGCGGTGTCTGGGTAGAAATGCAGGGATTCTCTCCCTCAAACACCTCTCACAATGCAGTACAGATGCCTTTCTCTTTCTCTGTCCTCTCTGCCCTGACCACTGAACCCAACTCGAACAAACACACTCATTACTGCAATACTAGAAAATCATGAGATCTCACCACAGGGTATTCCTGCGGGGCTTTCAGAACTTGACAGCTCTCTCTCTTTCCTCATTTTAGTCACTCCCTATGTCTTGGTGACAAAACACCCACAAGAGGAGTGACTCTGTTATCTGGAAATCACTGCCGCCCACTCTCTATATCTCTGTCTTCCCTTCTCTCTATCCATCCACTTCTCTAACCTGCATATTTGTTTAATTACCATTAAGTGATATCTTCATCTTTGCCTCTCTCTCTCTCTCTCACTCTCTCTGTTTCTGTGCATTCAGGGTGTATTACCTCTTAGCCTGTGAGTCTCTCTCTCTCTCTCTCTCTCTCTCTCTCTCTCTCTCTCTCTCATGTATAATACATGCATGGGGGCTGTTCCTATATACATAAGCTCAGTGATGCAGACTAGGTATAAAAGGAGGGTCAATCATTTTTCCTTGAGTTCACACAGGGAAAGACTCTGAGATTGAAGAATGAAGAGATGGAGGGGTTGAGGATTTGTGCAAGTCAAATAGAACTGTGTTAATCATAAGATTATTAAATTGGTATTCTAACAGGGACAATGAGAGACAGGAAATGATAGTAAGAGAGTGAGAGAGAGAAAGGGGCAGAGAAGGAGAGAAGGAGAGGTGGGGGAGGGAGATGAAGCAAAAGAGGAGATTTGGGAAGTGAAGAGAGAGGGAAGAAGGGGGATGGTTAATTCTGTATGTTCACAAAAAGACAACTAGATGCAGCAGTCCAGCTGTAATCTACCCAATCCTGGAAAGTCGTACTGTGCCCTGACTATTTATAGATTCTCATCTCTCCTACTATGTGACCTTGTGTGTATTCTTTGATTGGATGCAGTATGAGACTGTAAACTGGCATGCCCTATAAGAGCCAATAAATTTGTCCTGATTGGTAACACTTAACATTAATGTTCCCTTTATTAAGGGTTTATAAAGGTTTCATTAATGACTAGTATTTCATTTACAAATGCATTGTAAATCACTGATATGAAATAATAACAACTTTTTAACTTACATAAAAAGAGTAACTTTTTTACATAAAAGTGATTTTACATAGCATTTTATAAATGTTAATTGAAGGAATATCCCGAGTTTAATACAAGTTAAGCTCAATTGACAGAATTTGTGGCATTATATTGATTACCACAAAAATTAATTTTCACTCGTCCCTCCCTTTCTTTGAAAAAAGGTTAAAGTGGTTTACGAGGACTTTTTTTTTAGGTAACAAACTGGTAATTACAAGGGTATTATGCTATAAATGTGGTATATGAGGACATTTCTAGTGTCCCCATAATTCAAATCGCTTAAAAAACATACTAAACAATGTTTATTGAAAATGTAAAAATGAAGAAACTTTTTTGTGAGGGTTAGGGTTAGGGGATAGAATCTATAGTTCGTACAGTATTATGTCTATGGAGAGTCCTCATAAGGATAGCTGCAGTGATGGTACAATATGGTAAAACCTTGGTATTTTTATTATATATAATAGGCCTATATCATGGTATTTATATGGAAGGCTAATTCAAAGAACATGTCCAAAAAACATGGTATTGGTTTGGTTTTGGTACTTTTAAGCACTTTCATTTAATGTAAGTGTTTTGATACACTTTTATTTAGAAAGTATCTTTACCTGCAGTAGACAATCTATCACAGGCTGCACTCGCACTTGCACATGATCTTCATCACTGGCAAACGATTGAATGCAGCTGCAGGTTTTGTTTCAATGAATTGTAAGTAAATATTCACTTCATTCAGTGTTGTTTTTGAATAAGTTATTCGGCTTCGGGTACATCCTTAGAAAGGCATTTAGTACATGGTCTATTTGATCTGTGGGGGGTGCCTCAACATGTCACTGGAACGCACAGGCCACATTTTGTTAGACACAGATTGAACACATACTGTACTTATTGGCCCCCGAAGTGATGCCGCCCTGTTAAAAGCCTAGCTGCCACGTTTTGAACTAGCTGTAGGCAGGATAATGCATTTACCAATGTACAATGAGTTACAATAGTCTAACCTTGATGTAATAAGTGAGTGGATCACAATTTCCAAGTCTTTATGGGAAATACATTTTTTTATTTTAGCAGTAGATCTCAGGTGGAAAAAGCTACCCTTGAGAACAGCACTGATCGCTTTTGAAAATTAAAGAGGAGTCTAAAATCACTCCAATACTCCTTACATGATCATGTACATTTGACGACAGAGGACCTAACTGGGCAACCAGGCCAGGTAAGGAGGACATAGAGGAACCTAAAACCAGAACTTCGGCTTTGCTTTCATTTAATTGCAAGAAATTGTTTTCCAGCCAATTTTTAATATCTTTGAAGCAATTTAGGGCATTCTCAGATGAACAATTCTTGTCTACACTCACTGGGAAATAAAATTGGGAATCGTCAGCATAACAGTGATATGATATGCTGTACTTCTGAAAAATAGAGCTCAGAGGAAGCATATACAGTGAAAATAACAAGGGTCCTAAAATTGACCCTCGAGGGACACCACACTGTAATTGAGCTGACGCAGAAGAAAAATTACCTAAATTCACAGAGAATGTTCTTTCTTTTAGATAGGAGGAAAACCACAGGAGGGCCATACCCTGGATGCCAACCATACATTCTAGACGATTGAGAAAAATATTATGGTCGATAGTTTCGAACGTGGCACTGAGATCTAATAAAACTAAGATGACAGGTGAACCTGAATCCATGGAGAGAAAAATATCATTAGTGACCTCCAACAATGCAGATTCAGTGCTGTGCAAGGGTCTGAAACCAGACTGAAATGTATCTAAAATGTTAAATGTATTTAGATAGGAGTAGAGTAGACCTCAAAACTGGAATACATGTCCATAGGTAGTGTTCTGCATTTAAAAGAGTTTCTAAAAACAGTGGCAATACCACTTCCTTGCTCTGAAGTCCGTGGGGAATTTAAAAAGTCACAGCCTGGCGGTGTTAGATCCCCCAGGGCAATTTGTTCACCAGGATTCAGCCAGGTCTCAGTGATGAATAAAATGTCCAATGATCGTGATATAAAAAAGTCATTCAGAATAAAAGACTTTGCATTAATGAGGGCCATCTTAATAGTGGTAACATCTGTGTTCTGCAGTGAAATAAAAGATGTGCGTTTCAGCAAGCTGAGATTATCAAAACTGACACCCCGCCTCACATCACTTTCACCAGTCGGAGGGCGACGGCATGAAGACCATATGGCTGGTATGTGATGGTTGTCAGAGGAATCAGTCAGTAATCTGCAGGGATGTTGGCGTGACCCTCGATAGACATACCGGGGGCGACGCGCAATTCCAAGAGCAGCGCAATAGTTATAAACTCCATCTGACAGGCAGGCCGAGGAATTCAAACGCCATAAATCCAGAGATGAGTCAAATAAAACCATATCGGAAGAAAGATGATTGAATGAACTTGCAAACAAGCAGGGAGCTCTCCGCTAAAACTGGCGAGGGCCAACAGAAAAACTTCAACAGGCCAAGATGGGCAACAGAAGGCAGAACATCCTCAATGAATCCACCAACATGACTTGAATTCAAAGTCCACGTGCTCCAGCCCCACTGGACATGGACGATGAACAGGGAATCAAGCAGCCTATTTAAGACTGCATGTAGCAGTCCCGGCGAAGTCCATCGGTGAGTACAGCGGTGTTCATTTCCTTTGAGGTAATCCAGTCAGACATGAGGTGTAGCGTAGATTTCAAACAAACTAAAAAGTCAATAGTCCATAAGATTGTCCATAAAAGAGAAGCATAAAACTCGATTTCCTGAAGTCGCTCATACAAAAGGCCACTAAAACAAAAGCATCTAAAAACATTACAAAGAACCCGGAGAGCAGCGGCAGACAAACACGCCAGCGTTCACTCTACCTTGAATTGTCCTTGCCACAATCTAAAAACTCAACTGAAGCCACAAATCACACGTCTAGTATTCTAGTTCTAATCTTATGGTGATAACGCTCTACTTTGTGTTTTATGGATTATTTTCTAGACAATGTCAAGTAAATTTTCTAAAAAGCTACTTAAAAAGCCTGCCAGACAAAAACATTTATTAAATTCCTTTACAATACACACATTTTTGCTCTTTGTATTAAGCTTGATATGCTGAAAACTGCTCCATTAATGTTTTCACATTCACAATTATGAGTAAAATACAAATCACCTAGGCCTACTGTACATGACAAATTTTCCATTTGAAACGGCGAATTTTGCCACATGGAGAATAGTTTGCAACCTTGGAAATTACTGTTCGCTGGTACAACTGTACAATCATAAAATAGTGGGCAAATATTGCATGTTTCATTAGACACTTACATCTTACATGTCACTCTTAAAACTGCTTGCTGATATGCAGTGCTGGAATAATCCACGAGGTTCCCGCTTAAACCTGAGTCCCGCCAATCTCGCCTTCATCGATTTGATTGGTTATCTCAAATGACATTGACGAGTGGTATTAGGCTACTGATTAAGCTAAAATGTAAACTTTTTTAAATCGTTATGTTATTCCTGCAACAACGTAATGACAATTAAACAGCGGTGCATAATGGACTGCAGCAGAATGGCAACAAGGATATCAATTATTGGGGGTGCAATTTGGCCGTATCTGCTTATTGGGGGGGACTTGTCCCCTTCAGTGTATATTGTGGTTACGGCCCTGACTTATAAGTCCTTAAAGGTGCTGTAATTTTAGACTAGCCATTGAATTAGCCACGACCTCTGTTTCCAAAATCCTGCACTCCAAAGACACGCACACGAACATACCGTTGTGTTGGAGCAGATGGAGTGTCTCGCTAAGCATTTTTCCATCTGACCATGAGCGTTTCGAGAGCAGGAAATTATACCCGCACTTGTACAAGCATATGTGTGCTGCCCTGTGAAGGTGCACAATGAATGGCAGGCAGAAAGTCTTCTGATTTGCTAAACAAACATTCTGACAGTGGCCTGCAGACATTTACCCCACTGTTTCAGAGACAGGTATGCTCAACGGTGTAGGTTTGCTTTGAAAGTTGGTAGGGACATATTGCAAGGACGACATGTTGATATTAAGAATGTGAGAAAGTATGGCATCTAAGAGTACAATATTTCTTCATATAACAAGTCTCATTTTCTATTCTTCTGCTCAACCATATTTAATATTAGTCTGCTTTTTACTAGCACTATTTTGATGACAATGGTCTCATTTTATTTCCTGTATTTTATTGACAAAATATGCTTTTCCTATTTACCCCAATGTTCTTCACCAATGTGAAAAATAAAACGTATTGGCTAAATTTATCCTATACATTGTGTGCAGAAAATATGAAATATTAGTTAAAAATGCAAACATTCTTGTGCTGACATAGATCGACTCACACACACACACACACACACACACACACACACACACACACACACACACACACACACACACACGCCTTTGTCGTCATAGAAACACACACATACCAGATGCGTGCCTAATATTTTCTGCTCCCTGTATCTTTATACACTTTCAGGATGAATGCATTAAAATCATGCCACAAGTTAATCTGTATGTGAAAATTCAATATATTGTGCATTCCCACTGGCCACCACTAAATTCTTAATTTGTGATGGCAATCTGTTGTCTGTGCATTTATACTAGCATCTTAAAATCCTGGACTTTTAATCCACCCCCTTACCTGGCACAGTTGCTCAAATTCAATAATTCATATAGAAAACCTTTGTAACCTTTTTTCTTTTTTAATGCTATTAATCCTATTAGTTTAAAGGATTGGACCTAAAATACAAAAGGAAATCCACCCATGTAATCTTCAGATAATTATTTAAAAAGTCCTCATACAGTAATCACAAACATCTGAGATTGATGCATCCTGAACAGCGCTGAGAAAAGTAACAGGTGCCATGTGACAATGCAGTTACTGCACCGCTTCACAAGATGTTGGACAATAAATAATGATACTGAGAATTTTTAATAGTGATTAAAGGTGCTATATGTAATATTTTTACTGTACTAAATCATAAATGACCATAATATGTCATTAGAGAATTAGGAAACATGCTAAGTTGAAATACTGGCTTCTCCGATGACAATGCTACAGCCAGTATATTCTACTTTTAAGTTTTCATTCCGAGCTGGAATTTCTGTTTATGTTTTGGCCTGTGTGATCCCGCCCACTGCCCACTCACCAATAGTAATTCGACACCGCCGGGTTGCCAGATTTTAACAAGTTTGCAGGCAAACAACACTGCGTGCTGCAGCCATGGAAGCCAACAAACGAACTGGATCAGATATAACAGATTCCACCCGACCTAAAAAGCCTCACCATCCGTCTAAAAACCACCATGACCAGAGGTGTAGTAAAACATGGATAAATACTGGAGATGCCTTTGGAAGATGGAGACAGCTTAAAGCCCAGAAATCCTTTAAAACAGATGCTGAGTTGGATAATTTGCATGTCAACATTCTGGCAACTCGCATGAGCTTCGAGTCTGGGGTGGGGCAGACAACTCCAATATTTTGAATTTGGACTGCAGTACCCATTTCAAACGCTTGTTATCAATTTTACATATTGAACCTTTAAAATGAATATAAAAAGCATATTATAAATTTTAAGTATTTTCTAAGTGGTAAAATTACTCAAATGTTAGTCGGGACATTTTCGATTGTCTGAAAGGTGGTAGGGACATCTTACCTAAATCTACGCCTATAGGTGTGCTATTTCATGGCACCTATTTTAGTGAGATCTGACAAGAAATATGTCATTTCCTAAAAAATTACTTACAGCCAAGGGTGTAGATTTGGCTTGAATATTGGGGGGTTGCAGCATGAAGCATCTACATGTTTCCACTGATCATGGTATAAATATTGATATTCATCAATTTGAATCTCAGTGTCTCAAATGACACTGACATTGAGGTCAGGTAGGTTAGGACAATTCTAAGGGCCCTAGACAGACAGGGGACCCAGCAGAACTCCCGAGTGTCTTCCTGATTGATTTTGTGATAAATGACCACTTCGCACAGGTTAGCTAAAATGAAGACTGCTCTTACTTGATAATAAAAGATGATCTACTGTGTGGGATTCCCCTTAAGACATCCAATGTGTCATCCAAAAACGCTTTTTAAGTGATAAATACGCTTCCCATTTGAACTGTGCAGACACACCATAAACCAGGCTCAGACCATAAAACATCTCATAATGCCACAGCCCCGATATTACAAAAGTGCTGACAAGGAAAAGACAAGCAAACATAGTGTGTGACATTTCTGTAGTAACACTAACTGTTGTAACTGGTATGATTTGACAGAAATGTTACAGATTCATATAAAAACTATAAAAAAGAGAAGGAAAAGTGTACTTAGTTTTATTATAACAAAGGCAGTTTTAATTACAGATTTTAAATGTTTAAGCTACTGTTTTTTCCATAACAAAATGGAATAGAATGTTTTAGTGAAACCATAGTTACACTGACCTACTCAATGATGAGCCATTCATGGTCTAACTTGTGATCATTCTTACAAATAAAAAAAGTTCAATCAAGGGCTTTAATGTCTACAGCCTCTTTGAATTATGGACCAAGCTATCAGTTTTTCACCTATATAAAATAATTTTTATTCTAATGCTCTTCTAGGAGGAAAATCTGGTTTTGTTTGCCTTCAGACATTCATATTCTCTTCATATTAAGAGGTTACTCATATCAACATTGAAAACAGAAAAATAAAAATAATCAAATATTTTCATTAGAAACACAGTCCCAACTCATAATGACATGATCAAACATGCTAATATTCATTCATTTATTTATTGTATAGATACTTTTATTTAATGCATTGTTATTTTACTGAACTCAAATTTGTTTTTTAGTTTCTCTTATTAAAAATGCAAACATGCTTATTTTTTTACGTTTATTAATAACGAAAACTTCTCATAATTTTTTTTTTTTTTTTTTTTTTTTTTGTATGGGTTGTAATCAGATAGGGGGCCCAGAGTGCAAATTTGTCATGAGGCCCAAAAATCCTAACGGCACCATTGTTCCAATGCCAACAACCTAACAGTCAAGGCGCTGATTAATATCTGTTCTCTATCAGAGCACAGCAAAGGAAGGAGCAGGGATCAAAGAGAGGGAGAACCTTTCTTTTCCTGGTAGTGCCATTTTGGAACATGATACCAGACTATGACTGGATTATTCTCCAGCCCTGCTTAGTTTGTCCAGTGATCTCTGTGGAGAAGTACTGTAACTGATTATTGTGGCGCTGAGATCAATTTACAGCTATCTTATGTTTGTGATTGATTTTTAATTTTATCTTTCCAGGACATGCCATGAGTCTGCCTCAGGGTGGCTAGTTACTAGGTGTCAAGGCCCCTTCACTTTGCACCTGATTAATTGTTCTTTAAAGACCCAATAAAATCAAAGTTAAGGTTTAGCCCATATCTGTTAGCTTAAAGGTCATCTGTATGTAAGTGTACTTTTTAACATTAACAAAATTTGCTTTCAGCAGATTACGCATTAAAAATTTGCAGTCTCTCTCTTCCGACTAAAAAGACCCAGGAAAATTAATGATGTCAAAAAGCTGCTGAAATGCTTTTGACCAATCAGATGCTTTCTAGAACATGAACTTACTCACCCTCTGCATTTGCTCAGTGCTCCAGAGTCAAGCCATTTGACATGTCCTGACTCCTGCCCCAACAACACACCAAAGAACACAGCGCTCATCAAGGAAGTTCACAGGGACTTTAATTATTGCAGTGTGTGTGCATTAGTGTGGGTGTGGTAAGTGTAGTGTTTTGGGGAACATCCCTGTGTAAACTGCCTCCATGGTGGTCAGCCCCAGTCTTCCTGTTCTTTTTTAAAAATTATTATTACAGCTATTTATTCTTCCAGTGTGACTTACTGTAATTAATTGACGGTAGTAAATTTGGTATGTAATTTATCAACTTATATTGCATGTGGTCCTGTAAAGTGACATGCTTGACTCTTATTTATTTATGTTAATTTTGAAACTTTAAATATGAATCTAAATGTGCAAAACTCTTCTCTTTCTATTCTGGGAATAAACAATCTGCATCCTTAATAGGATAAAGTTATGTTATCCTGAGATTGTCTGGTATTTCACTTTGCATAGACAAAACCTTATTTCCTTGGTTGAAATTTAATGCAATTAAATGATGAGTAAATTCATTTAAATCTATTTAATGTGTTAACATCTAAGGCCTGAAGCATTACATAAGTATGTGTATGCATGATGCAAGCGGTTCAACGCAATTCCAATGTGTGATCCGGTTGAACGTTCTTACATTACTGTGGCGGTAACAAACCTTGGTACTCAAAAGGTGGAAAGAGTTACCTTCAGAAACTGGTGCCATTAAATTGGATGTGTTATTAAGGTAAGTTGCTATAAATATATTGACTTTTACTTACTAGCTCAGCAATAATTCTTCAAACTGTTGCTCAACCATTACAGTTGGGTTGAAAGAGAAATCACTGTAGAAGTGACAGTTCACACTAATGTCCAGTATGCGCCTCCTGAGTCAACGCTCAGAATGCAATGCCTTCTTGCATTGAGTGACGAGTTGTTGATTCACACATTTCCTGTCACCTCTCCACTGTCCTCCCAATAAAAGTGGCAAAAAGCCCCAAAAACATAATAGAAATCCAAAATGCTATTACAGAGTATTGCGAAAGTGGCTTGTATCTTTTGTTGAGTGCAGTTGAGAATTGAGTATTCCCAGACTCCTGCACATGACAAGCAGTTGTATAACAAAGTGAATATCCATTAATTAGGGCAGTATGTATAATAAGCACAGAGGTGGTCATTCCCTCAGTGCGGAGCGGTGCTGCCCAGTAAATGATCTTTCTGTGAACTGGATCGTGCTTGGATCTTCAGACAAATGTGGTTAGGTAATGAGACTGGAATAATTAGGACCACCTGTCATCTCCCTCCCACACACACACTGGTAGGCAGTAATGCAAGACTCTGAACCCTTTAACCCTAATTCTGTTTTTCTTGCTTTCTCATACACATGTACATGCACACAAAATTGCAAAAGGAAACAGGTATCTGGATCGATATGTGTTTGTTATTTTGTTGTCTCATTGAGGGCTCTCTCCGACAGTGCTCGTTCAATTCTAATTATGTTGAAATTGTGCATTGGAGAGGCTGGTCTGAGATACACTCCAGGGCCCTGATTTATGTCTTTAGTGGTGAGCTCTGTTTCACTAGCACACAGAAGTGTGAATTACATACCCTTTTGAAGGATTAGATGTGCATTGGATTTAGACAGCTGTGATTAGTATGATGACTATCTGTTCATTCAACTTCACTTCCCTGTATCTGTCCAAACTACTCCATTTATACACTACCAGTCAAAAGTTTTGAAACACGACTGAAATGTTTCTCATGATCTTAAAAATCTTTTGATCTGAAGGCATATGCTCAAATGTTTAAAATTAGTTTTGTAGACAAAAATATAATTGTACCACCATATTAATTTATTTCATTATAAAACAACAATTTAATAAAAAAAAAAAAAAAAAAAAAAAAGTTTTTAAATTGATGACTTGGACCAAATAATAAAGAAAAGCAGCCAATAAGTGCCCAACGTAGATGGGAACTCCTTCAATACTGTTTAAAAAGCATCCCAGGGTGATACCTCAAGAAGTTGGTTGAGAAAATGTCAAGAGTACATGTCTGCAAATTCTCGGCAAAGTGTGACTACTTTGAAGATGCTAAAATATAACACAGTTTTGATTTATTTTGGATTTTGTTTAGTCACAACATAATTCCCATATTTCCATTTCTGTTCTTCCATAGTTTTGATGACTTTACTATTATTCTAAAATGTGAAAAAAAAAAAAAAAAAAAAAAATTATAATAAAGAATGAGTGTTTCAAAACTTTTGACCGGTAGTGTAAGTCTTGTCAACTGTTCATCCTCTAAACTTTGTTGTCCATCAAACGTTTTCCTACAGTGGACTTTACATTAGTTTTTTTTGCCCAAAGCAAGAGGTCAAGGATTGGCTGGTTGGCATGATCCAGTTAGCCTCTCCTGTTAGATTTTGTAACTACACCATTTTGTTGGCAAAAAGCACCTTTCTTCATTGACAGCCATTCAAAATAGCCATGTATTCTGACAGATTTTATTTATTTATTTTGCCAGCATACTGTATATTAAATTATAGTATAGTCATAGTGGATTTTTTGCCACTAACCAATTCCTACCCTTTTTGATCAGTGATTATTCCATGACTTTTCCATGAACTTTCCAGGCATTTGTGTTTACTGGATACAGAATTTTAAAAATAATTTTGATTAAGACCAATTCGGTCTAATCATTCAGACAGATTTGTAAGCTGTTTTGATGTTATCTCAATATCATAACGGCTTGCAAGCAGGTTTTAGGGGCCATTCACACCAAACGTGTTTTTTCATCCATCTACCCTGTTTTTTCGATCCAGATACCTGTACAAGAGTGCCGTGTGTCAAGTGAAATAGAACAGCAACTTTTAAAAACATGTCTCAAGATACCTGTGTTCTGTTACATAAAAATTTTTTAGCGCAAAAATGCGTTCAGCCTGAAGAAGAGCAATATCTAGCTGATGAGATATTTTGAGAATATCTGAGAAGGGGGGGGGGGGGTTCTTCCTTTTTCTCCCCAGTTTGGAATGCCCAATTCCCAATTTGCTCTAGACATAGAGCGTGTGGAGGCTTCACGCGCTCTATGTTCCGCAGCACAACTCACCACGTGCCCCACTGAGAGCGAACCACATTATAGCGATCACGAGGAGGTTACCCCATGTGACTCTACCCTCCCTAGCAACCAGGACAATTTGGTTGCTTAGGAGACCTGGCTGGAGTCACTCAGTATGCCCTGGATTTGAACTTGCAACTCCAGGGGTGGTAGTCAGCATCTTTACTTGCTGAGCTACCCAGACCCCGCTGATGAGATATTTTTAGAGCAGAGGAAAACTAGAAAAATATATATTCACAAAAGAGATTTCCATGACTTTTCCATAACTTTTAAGATTTTATAAATTTCCATTACTTTTCCAAGCCTGGAAAATTATTCCCTGATATTTCCAGGTTTCCCATGCGTGTGGGAACCCTAAACATTTTACCTAGTAACCTAGGTAACAACTCTTCAGCTGGCACACAATTGTAAAAAAAAAAAAAAAAAAAAAAAAAATAATTTCCAAACCCTACCCACAATAAGTTTTAACCAATCATCAATGATCTTCGATCAGCCGAGTTCTCCTTGGTCAAGAATTTCAGAGATGTGCACGAACAGGGAAATATCACCAAACAAACACATTGGCAGAACAAAAACGTCACTGCATTTCATTATTATTTTTAGGCGAACAAAGCCTAGTTGCCTAGTAAGTATAAAGTAGCCTTAAGTCTCACGAGAGACTCATTTGCTGTTTCTAAGTTTAGATCTAGGGTTAGATTTAGTGGTTGGGTTAACGTTAGGGTTTAGGGGAAGGTATAGGGTTTATGTAGAACTCCAAATAAACACAACAAACACAGTGTGCATGTGAACATTGCATGCAATGGTTACCTTCTAGACACAACTATGTTCCTGTGTCCTTGTTTCCTGTTTTACATGTTGATTGTCTCCCAGGTGTGTCTTGTTAATTAGTGTTGTTTAACCCATAAGTCTGTGTATATATACCCAAGTGTTTGCTCATGTTCCTTGTCAAGCTTTGCCTGCATGTCATTGGTTTATTTAGTGGTGAGGTCCTTGTTTTCTTGTGCCTTGTCATGGATATTTTTTATTAAATTCTGCATTTGGGTTCTGCAACTCGTGACTCGCCTGAACTTTATTACATAAAGCTTGAACAAATTTGAACCCAGCTGAATATCTAAAATGTATCCAGCAACTGAAATCTTGGCTCTTCAGCAGGAAAAGTGAGAGAGAAAAAAAAAAAAAAGATTTTCAAACTAAATACACAACCTCCACTGGCCGCTAGGGGGAAGGTCCCATGCATTACAGCAAGACATCTACAGTTCAGGAGACTGGTTAAAAACAAACAAAAATAATAATAAACTGTGCCAGAACTGATGCGGCCTTCAAGTGGAGTTGGAAATATCATAATTATGAGTTCCGAGCACATAAATAACCAAGTGAAGTCGTTATTACTAATGGGAAACTCGGATTTCTAGATGATACCCGATTTGCTGAGTTGTGACATTGGAAGGGGTGGGTCGATATCAAAGATGATGGAAAGCAATGATTTTGCAAAGTTATTATTATTAAGTCATTGTAGGTTAAGTCATGCTTATTCACTGGTACAACAGAAAAAAACAAGCTTTTGCCTTCATTCATAGTATATTTGTTTAAGTTTGGCTGCTTCTGTGTTTTGTTTCCGATTCAAATGTGTGACGTCATAATAACGAATGTACATCTCGGACGTAGGACTGGCCCTAATGCACTTAAAGGTACAAATCGTGCCCATAAGCAAAAGCCAGTGCCAGCGAAACAACTGCCATTGAGATTAATTGTAATGCTAATGGATAGTTCTCTCCAAATAGACTTTCACTTCACTGCGAGACGGTGTGCTGGCATCTGGTGGACAGTTATGGAACGGCAACCATGATTTTAGCCAAGATTAACAACAGCACTGGGTAAACTTGATTTTTGTATTTTCTGAAGAAAATGTGGGTGGTGATTGCCCATGCTAAACTCACTGCAACGATGCAAGGGTGTTGTGGGTGGTTGCCAGGGCATTGTAATGCAGTTGCTAGGATATCCTGGGCATCAGCTAGAGCATTGCTAGGGTGTTCTCTGTGGTTTCCTACCTGCCCAAGTCAGAAGAGCCCATTCCCAGATATGGCTTAGATTCCTCCTTCAGTGTGAATCTATGGAATTTTTTCCCTTTGCTATGTGTAAATCAGTTCTGATCAGTTACAAAAGTAACAGCACAACTCTATAACACAAACGTGTGATGTGTGGGATTTAGTTATACACCTAAAGTTTAATAATTAGGGGTCTTGAAAAACCACTAACCCTAACTTTGAGCAATAGTTTTTGTAGCGGTTGCCTTAGCAAGCACCACAAATGTGTGAATTTTGGTGTGGTCCTGTGCAAATAAGTGGAGCAATTTTCTATGTATGTTCTGTGAGTGGGGAGTTGCAAATGCATGAATGTGTTTGGTTTGTACAGTACATGCTCATGCATGATGATTGACTTACGCGTGTGACTATGCACATTTCTATAAAACAACACAAAAACCATTGTTTTTGTAAATACACATAGTCTCTTTGTCTCAGAAAAAAAGGAGAAAGAGTATAATGACTCTCTGTGTATCCAGTAAATTAGGCTGACTACATCACCAAATGTGCATGTTCAAGTTTAGCTGAGAAGTACATTATACATGCACTATGACTCATAGCGAGGGAGGGGGATGAGAGGGATTGTTCCATGCTAAGTATTGGCAAACTTACCTTTACACTGAAGGATTCAAGGGCTAGCTCAAGAAAATGCCCAGCGAGTTTACCTCATAAACTACACATATTATGCATGCATGTCCTCTTTGTTTGTTTAGGGTTAGGATATCCTCAGCCTTTTCTGAGATAGCTTACTGTAAACTGCTATTTTACTGTCATAACTAACCAATCAACCACACCGGATGTTGGTTGGGATCTGAATCCTTATGGAAGAATCAAAACAAGTACTGTGTTTAATGACAACCTTTTCCATAGTAACAAAATCTTGTTGTTTTGGAGTGCTGATTTTGAATGGCAGCCATATGTTCCCTTGATAGTTCACTCTGCGTGTGTGCATGGAGAGCCATGCAGTCGGAATGAACAGCAGATATTTTCCAGGCCAATGTGTGAAAAACAAAACAAAAACATAGTGCACCTGATTCAATAATAGGCCTCAGGAGGATAAAGAAGGTGAGAAAAAGAAGTTTAAGAGGAGTTTAAATCTAGCAGATGTGCAGGATGGGTGGAATTACCTTCCTGCAGGGTGGTTAATCACCACATCCTTACATGAGTGTTATCTCAAATAAACCTTAAGCAAATTAAGCAACAAGTCTCTTTTGAGGTAAATTGGTGTGTAATAAGTGTGTAATTTGTGCACCACTAGTGTCTCCAAACGAAATTGCAAAAATAACGATTGTTTTCAAACTTTTTGCAGATCTGTTCATTAGGTAATTCTAATACTTTAAATATGCCTTGTACTGAGTCTATCCACATGAACAAATGATATACTGGTTCATGTAATATTGTAAGGATTATATTGTTATTTTTTACATCAGTCATCTCAAGCTTCCACAGCAACAGCAGCAGTGTTTCTTCTTGCTGTGTAAATGTTTAAAATCTTCAGATTTTTCATAATAATAATAATAATAATTATAATAATAATAGACCTCTTAATCTTCAGCGGAGAAGTAAATCATGTTGAATCTCTCTTAAGAAGTAAATCTCATTGACTCTCTCCATGTTTCACATATTGGCTGTTCACTTATTCATGGGCACAAGCTTCAGGGATAGCCATAAACTCTGGATTAAACTGAGTTGAAAGAGAACGTTTATAGAGAGTGTTGTGAGACCACTGAACCAATCTAAACTGATTTGGATCAGTTTGGTTTTGTCAGCCTGAAACTTCTACTCTGATACTCTGAGTTTGTGCAACTTGCTTCATGAGAATTCCTGTCTGGTTTATGGTGGTCAGTGCTGGTTTGGTGCTAGTTTAACGGGTAGACGTGGACCACTAGAGCCATGCTGTTCACCAGCAAAACTTTACTGCTGAAGCTGGTCATTCGGCATCATCTTTCTGAAGATGATGCTGCTTAACCAAAGAAATCTTGCTGGTTAAGCTAGTCAAGAAGCCTTGTTGAAACATCAGCACACCAGCATCCCATGCTAGGGATCAGCATGCAAAACACCACGTATTCTGGTGACCAACTATGCTGGACCTCTCAGCAGGACAGTGGTTATACTTTTCAGGCGAACCAACCTAGAAATGGCTAACTTATACTGTAGATGTCTCTGCATATTATAGTGGGATTGGAGAAAGTACAAAAATATTTAAATCGAAAAAATTACACACTTCAGCTTTAACTTTTATTAGAGAACAACAACAGTTCCAGTACATGAAAGAAAGAACTTCTACATTTCTTTTTACTTGGATGTGTGCTGAACTCTGTCAGGACTGAAACAGTTAATGTCTTTTGTGTGACCCTATTTGCTTCAAATTAAGCTGGAACCTGCAGTGGAAATAGTCTTGACAGCAAAACAGAGGTTGACCATAACTATTGAAACTAACTTGACTTTGAAATTTTTGTTATTGATAGAGACTCTGAGTTTGGTGTCAGTTTGATTGCCACACTAAGCACTCTCTGTTCCTCTCCTCTCTCCTGTGTCCTGCCAACCATTCCTGTGTCTGTACTTAATCAACCCCCAACCTCCTTTATCTCTCCCTTTTTCCCTCCCTCTCTCTGGCTCTCTTTTTTAAACACGTACTCACCCACTCTGCCCTTACAAGGAAAGGCAGGCAGGGTTGATGTCATAGAATGAAGAATGTTTAAAGAATCCAAAAGGGGGTGAGAGAGTGGGGGAAAGAGGGAGAGAGCAAGAAGTGTTTGATTTGAAATACACATGACCTGCGCAGAAGTCAAACGAGAGAGAACTTGCCTGGAAGGAGGGATGGTGTCATTCCTTTAAGAGACATTTAGGGGGAGGGTCCAACAGCTGTGCATGAACGAAACAGGAGTATAGACAGCAGAAAAAGTTATCATCTAAAAAACAGAGTTTGTCAGGCTTACAGAGAGACATACAAGTAAGAGGAGGAGAACGACAAAGAGGGAGAGCGGATTTGTGACAAACAGGTAAGCCAAAGCTTTTTATTTAATCGCTGTCCAATGGCTTTCATGGAGAAGCCCACTTCTGCCACATTGGGAAAAAAATAGCTTTTGTAAGTCATAATTATGACATACCAGGTCATATTTATGAGATAAAAGTCATTATTCTTAGATTCAAAATCATAATTTTGAGGAAAAAGTCATAATTATGACATACTAAGTCATAATTACAAGATTAAGTCCAAATTATTAAATTCTAAGTTAAATTCATGACACAAGTCAAAATTATGAGATAGTACCATAAATCATAATTATGACATACTACTCAAATTTTTATATTTTTATCTCATAATAATGACTTTTAATCTCATAATCATGATTTATTATCTAATAGTTGTGAATTTTATCTCATTACAACTTAGTATCTCATAATTAAGGGCCCTATTTTAAGAGCGCTAAGCACAGCGCTATGTGATATGTCATACACACAAACTCAGTGGGCAGTTTCAGCAGTTTCATGTTTACGTCTAGGCGCAAGTGGGTTTGGTGAAATTGCATACGCAATGCGCTAATGGGCTGGGTCCAATGCAAATTAATTCTAAGGTTCTTCTCCGTTTATTGCACCGTCTGTGTCATATAGTCCATTCCCTGTCAAGCACCAGTGATATAAACAAAGGCAGCACATTCGTAAGAATTTGGTAGTGTAAACAGGCTGTATGCAATGAATTAGAAGAATAGAAATATGGACTTATGTTATCTTATGCATTAACTGTGTCCATGTCAGGCATATTTCTATGAGAGTGACATGCTCCTTTTATACGCATGGAAAATGTTGTTCTCATCAGGACTTGAATGTAGGCTCTGTTAAATTCTAAAGAATGTAAGTATTAGGCCAATTAATCAAACTGATCTAATGACACACAAATCATGGCTAGTATTAACAGTGATTGTGCTATATCAGTCTTCCAGGTTAGGCTGTGTATCAAGGGATCATTTTTTTTTTTTTTACTTTTTCTGCACGCACTTCCCTTCTTCGATTTTGCTTTGAATATTTATTGAAACTTAAACTTAAAAAATAATATAGTGGTCAAAAAAATCATATATAACCACCTCCCTAAATCCAAAAATTGTGCCCTCTTCAACATCTTCTACCAGCCCCTTTTGCAGTGACTTAAAAATCACTTTACAACAACAGGTGGAAAAATAACAATACAAATTAAATCATAAATACAATTGTAAATATAAACACAATAATAATAATAATTGAAAAATAAACCATGTCCTCTAGAAAGATTAACACAAATCTCATACATTTTTATTTCATACAACAGCTACAACAGTGAATGTCAGGGATGTTCCACTATATTTTAAGAGTTTGGACATGAACTTTATTACCACCAGCTGGTGGAATCTCCAAACTGCAAATGCAGGATCTGAGTTTAAACTTTGCTCTAATTAAGACGTGGTTTTCAAACATATTAGCGCAATGACCTATTTTTCAGGAAAATAGCAAATTGCACCTTGCGCCACTTTATTAACTTACAATACACCCACAGTTTGCGCACATACACCCACAGATAGTGCAAACACTCCCACTCACGGCCATTTGCGCTGGCACAGAAAATGCATTTACAATAACGCTCTCACGAAAATTAGATATGGTGTTGCACACGGTCGTTGCGCTGCGCCTAGCACGGTCATGAAAATAGAGCCCTAAATCTCAAAATTATGACATTGAATGTGAGGGCTGAAACATACTCTTCGCAAGAATGTGAACGCAGACGCAAGCACTTGGCCACAGCATTACAATAAGTGGTCCGTCTGAACATGCTTAACACGCATTCTTGCATTACCGTGAAAGAGTTGTGAGCCATGATCCAAACCGACCAGCTCCAAGGTGAATCACAACATTACAAACTTTGTTTGAGGCAAAAACAAAAAAAAAAAGTATTTGAAAATTGGACAAAAAGACAAAGGTACAAGGCTTTGTACTTACCGTCTTTCACAAGGGCACAAATTACAATCAAATGAAGCATTGCGAAAGATGTAATTGAATAAAAACTATAAGAATATATCAAACTATTGATTTTAGGTTATTGATTAGGTTGGACTGTAAGTACCTCACTGTAACCTTGATTTTTGCTTTTTTTGAAGGAGAGACAAGTCAAAATAAATTTTTGTGGTAATCAACATTATGCCACAAATGTTGTCAATTGAACTTAACTTGTATTGAACCTAGAATATTCCTTTAAACTGGCTGCTGTAAGCATTGTCCTGCAATGTGTCATGCTATACTTCATGTAAAACTATTTTAAACAACATTTGACTAATTGTATAATTATCATATTTATGACCTCAAATTAATTGAAAGACTGCGTGGAATGACTTTGTACTTTTTAAAATAAATTTTTAACACACAAGACCATTGAAGTTATGGCAAAGTTTATTTAGCAGAGACGGGCCACTTCTATTTAAAATGAATTGGAGAAATTGGAACGCCCAACCATGGAGCTCTGAGCGCCCAACGGTCAATGGATGTAGATAGGAAGTCCCACCTTACAGTTAAAAGAGCTAGTCACCTTTTAGATACAGACATCACCTGTCAATCAACTCTAGAACGTGCATGTGCATATTATGCTACAAAATTGCATTTTTTAGCGTAATATGAGGTAAAGAATCACAATTTAAGATTCCAGTATTGTCAGATTTTATTGCTGATTTGAAATATGTTCTTTGACCGTTATCTTCACCAACCGTTTTTGAGGTTTTGGTCTTTCTCCATTCAAGTAGATAGGAGCTGCACTGTCATGACTGGAAATAGCCTCCCAAGAGCGTTCCAAAGATGGCCGACAGTGGACTGACTTCCTAGAAAGTTAATTGCAAAAAAGCTAAAAGGTGACTAAAAATGATGACAAACATAAAATAAATGGTGATCAGTAACAGCACCTAAAATATAGGTCTGCACTTTCCCTTATTTGCTCATGTAATCTTAACCTGAGACCTCAATATTGAATGTCCAAGTTCATGTCCATGCTTTTTGTCAACTACTCACGAAAGTAACCATTCTTGACAGTGAATACAATTGAAGTTTTAACAGTCTCCTTGGGAACTTTGGGATTGCTTGAGTGCTCTTATTTGCATATTCTTTGAGTTGGCCTCATGTAGATGTCTATCAGCACAGTGTTGTCATCGTTGGCCGCAGATTTGTCCCACCTCCAGATCAGGGGAATGCGGAAGCGCGAACCGGAAGTGTGTCTAGTGTCGGTACATTAGGGAAAAAGTTCATGCGGACAGATTAGATTCATTCGCGAGCAACCAGACAAGTGTTCACAGAATGGTGCTTAACGCGGAGACAGTTCCATAACGCGATATACAGTAAATGGTACCATCTTTAAAGTCGGGGATTTATCCAAAAGACTGTATGTAATTGTGTCTGCATAAGAGAATCTGTATTTTTTTCTGACGTAGCTGCACCTCTCTTGGAACACCGACCAGTAAGTGGTTTTATTTCACCTTTTTCTACACACCAATAAAGCCTCACAGCAGTTAGTCACACCGCAATAGTGCTGCTATCAGTAGTCTCCGTTACCACCACAAACTCTGTATGCACTCATGTTGGTTTGTTGAATGATAGGCTATAGGCTTTGTTGTAGTGAAACAATCATCATGATGGTTATATGGCTGGCAATGGATCATGTTTTGTGACAGCTTTGGGAACATCTTCCGTCGTCAGTGAAGAGTGTATTAATTAAAATGATTTATGACACGTGTAAATGCATTCAAAGAGAAAGGGGTGTGGCATTAACTGTGTATTATACTACATTAACATGTCTAATGTAAAGAAATGTGCATCTAGCTTTAGATTCAGGGCTGAAATTTGCTTAATCAGATGGGATCAGATTCGTTGGGAGTGGGAGCTTTATCTCTCTGTCACTGGGTTTCCACTCAGATATCCATATAAGGTGAAAGCAACTTGTTTTAGCTTGCACAGCGCTGGCGTTTGATACACGAACACCAGGAACAGCTTTACGAATCTAAAAAACACTACTGCGTCTGAAGAATGAGGCCGAAATTGCACGTCATGTTTATTCAGTGTGTAAAGTAAGAATGCTATAATGATAAACGCAGGATTTCTGTGGGTGGAGTCCTCAATGACAGTGGGGTTTGCTGGTCTTTAGTGATTTTAAATTGTTTAGTTCATTAAGAATTAATAATGTATATTCCTAGATGAATGTTGATAGTCGTCGGACTGGACTCGTCATTTGACTGATTTAACTGATCATGTTGTAAATACTATGGCTTAGTTCTGTATAAATTATCCCTAATACTTGCAAAACAACTTTGGAATGCGACCCCACTCATAGTTGCATTTTTAAACGAATTGTAGCTTAATTTAAATTTTCTAAATTTAAATTCAGTGGATTCAATCATACTGCGCCCTGTGCTTGCGTTGCTTGGTAACCGTAAATAGCCCACAGTAAGTTAATACTTAAAGAACTATATAACTTGGTGGACGAATTGTTTACTTTATTAAAATTATCAATAAATATAGCTATTTATTAAACACTGGTCTTGTGTTTTAATGATGTGCCATTTAAAGCAATAATAAACCACCATCGATAGAAAACCACAGTTGTCTTTTTTTAAAAGGGTGTAAGCACATAATTGACATATTCTATGACGTAATTACCCGTACTATGACCCCTTCCTCCCTCATATGACGTAATGCATTCTGTTGCATACCTGATCCCAGGGATGGCATGTTTTAAAAAAATAAAACCTTAAACGTTAAGGGTTGCTTCTCAAAGGAAATGTCCAAATAGGAACCATACGTTAACGTTAGGGGAACGTTTTCTGTTTGCTGGGATGAATGCCAAGCATATCCCAGAAGTACTGTGTGTGTGTGTGTGTGTGTGTGTGTGTGTGTGCTGTCTTACGTTAATTGTCCAAAACAAGCGTCTTTGTAAGTTTTTTTTTATTGTTTTTTTCTTACACTGGATCCAGGAAAGGAAATTCCTCACATTTTAGTCATTGTAAACAGGTAATGTGATAGAAGTTATTGTGGAATGATCAGTGATGTCATAGGAGACAACACCTTTTGAAACAGACTGCATGAAGTAGTGTCATGCAGTGGTAAGTTGACAGCTCACCGTCTGTTATTGCGTAAGTATTTCTATTATGTGTGAAGAGCTGTAGCTTTCAACACTGTTTCATTTAGGCTACAACTGATCTTAAATAAGATCAACATTACACTTCATTCTAGCCGTTCATCCTCAATGTTAATCAATGGAGATCTGGAGAGCATAATGCGCACGTGCAACGAGCATTCAACGATAGCCTGAGGGGCTAGTTTGACTTTGCCCCTGAGCCAATCAAAAGCTTCGATCATATTTATGTTAAGCTGTTGACATGAGCACCGGAAGTTACCGGGTGCAGAGTAGACTGCATGGTGCACTTAATTGGTAAGTTTTAAAAGCAGTTTTTTTTCCTAATGTGCTGTTGGTTGGATTAGTTAAGCACCGTTCATCATTTCATTGAATTGTATCCCATTGCATTGATGTGTTGTGTCATTGGTGCATTGGTTTGTATTAGATTACAATGACCGCTAGATATTGGGAGTCTGTCGTTTTGATTAATTTTGTTATGCTGTTCATTTGAGTTAGTGAGATAATATACACACCCTTTGACAATTTACTTTTACGTTTACTTGAGCTTTTTGACATGGATGTGCACGTCTTAATGGTGTTTTGTGCTGAGATTAAATCATTAGGAATGTTTGTGTGGCATCATGTTCAGAGGTTACGGTAGAAAAGTCTTTATTCATCACTCTCTGTAAAATTTCTGTAATGGTCTATTTTTATCAGTCATGCTTGTTTTCATTTCATACCTACTAGGGCATTGAGGGGTGTAGCATCCAATATAATGGCACATACATGACAGTAGATAGGCTTTATTGACAGATTTTTTTAACTCCCCTTGTTTGAGTCTGGTGAAACCAATGCGTTATAGTGTGAAACTTCTACCTGTCAAATCAACCGCTGTGCTAAAATGAAGTTTTTAAACTTTGCCGGTTAAAGCACATACACACATGCACAAGTTCACAGAACTTCATAGTCCCTGATGTGAACACAAAGTGTAACATGAGAAGCACATCTGTGACAGAATTTGGAATTATTTGTCAGTGTTTCAAAGATCATCAAATAATTGATTAAGTGATTGTTTGTGCCCCACACTAAATAATGACCCTGAGACACCACTGCTTCTGATAAAGAGCTATCTTCCCATCGGTAGTCTATGCTGTCAGCACAGTCATACTTTTCTTACTGCAATTTCAAGATGTCCCATTATTTGTTTGCTTTTTGTCTGATGAAGGTTGAATTTTGAAGAATTTGTCAACTTGCATGTCTCATGCACTGATCTCCAGCTAGTTCCCTATTACGGGCAACATGTACAAGCCACAGTATATCCATCAAGGCTGCACAAGGAGGCCTTGTTGAGCCAGCGGTCGATTTAGATCAGTGTTCAGGATCCCTCAAATGAACTGCTTCTCTCATCCATTGGGGGGAAAACAGTCAGACTCCTTATATCTCATACTCATACTGATCAAATGATGAAATGCAGACGCATGAGTAAGGCCTTTGGAATCTTTATATTGCAGCTGTTTCTCTTTTCATGGCGCACGCGCACACACACACACACTTACAGTAAGAAGGTGTTAGTTCGGTCAGACCTAATCCTTTTTCTGGAGATGTTCTTCAGAAAATCTGCTCCAAATGCACAAATTCAAGTTAAAGGGTTAGTTCATCCCAAAATGAAAATTCTGTCATCATGTCATTACAAACCTGAATGAATTTCGGTCTGCTCCACAAAAAAGGTATCGCATGGCTGCGGAAGACTCTAAATATAAGTCATATGAGCAATTTTTATGATATTTAAATTATGCTTTTGAATAATTTTTGAAGTTTGAAAGCTCTAGTCCCATTGAATAATTGCATGGAAAGAGAAACCAGTAAATTTTGTAAGATTTCTCCATTTCTGTTCCATGACAAAAAGTTGTACTGTTATGGAACATGTGAGGATAAATAGCCTAAATGTTCACAAAATTTTCGTTTTTGAGTGAACTATTCCTTTAAAATAGTGGGTAATGAAAATACCCAGTGTGTTTTCCCTGGGTATGTGTTTAGACTGATTTGGATTGCATTGTGTTACAGTTAGAAACAGTTGTTTTGAATGAGAAGGCTCTCCTTTCAGTATTGTATTGTCTGCCTTCTTCACATTATCATAGAGTACAACAATGTACCCAAAATATCTTTGTCTGAACAGAGAGACCTGATACAGTAGCCTTACTGGCAGCAGGTGGCCTCAGCAAGGAGGGAACATCCGGCATAGCTTTCAGTTAGAACTAAAGGAAACCACTGACCCAGAATGAATCTTTCCCTTAACACACATTAGTTTCCATAGACTTTTCGCACTGTTTTGTTGTCGACAAAGTAAAAATGCATTTAAAAATGCTTGTTTCCCTTCAAATGGCCTTTTATCGATAAAAATGGTGTGCGTGATGACGGCAAACACTTTGTCCCTTAAGTTTTGGTTTATCGCAAAAGAAATCTGCCCTTAAGCCGTTTCCATACAGTAATATGTGTATTTCGCTAATTGTGTACCTTTCGCCTCCCAGATGTCCCTAATTTTTTTTTCCTCCAAAGTTTTGGTAAAATGGGGAGATAATTAATTTAAATTAGACAGCTTACTGTCATTTTAATTTCACAAATAAATGCAATCAGAAGATGAGGAATTTCAATATAAAAGGGAACAGTTGCCCTTCTGATAGTATTGTAATATTGGTCCTGATGTTGCACCTATCGCAGGTTGCCATCGGTTCCGACCCGAAAGCCCTGTCAAGTCATGGCCCTGTTCAAGCTGGCAACCTGCACCAAGTATTGGGTGAAACTTTCGGTCTTAGTATAAGGACCATCCATCAATTTGTATATGCTGTGTGCACAGCAATTAAAGAAAAATTGATGCGGTGTAATATCAGGGTGTTACGAGGTTCAGTAATGAGGAAGCGGGAGACGACGATTCCAACTCAGGAATGTCACTTTATTTCAGCACAATCAACACGTTCGCTTACAGCGTAACGGTGAAGCCTCCAAACAAAACTCAAAACAGTTGTGACACGGCAGCGGCCAACACGTGAGCAGCTTCTCAGCTGGGCTCTCTCTCTCGACTGCCGCTGTCTCCGCTCCTTAAAAGCCCCAATCACTCCTCACTGAAACACAAGACAGGTGTTAAGCACAGGTGGCAATCATTCACCACTCATCTCCCAAGTTTCACTCTCCACAGCACGGCACTCGGCCACGCCATCACCTCCACATACCCCCACCTCCCGACTCAGGCTGAGGCACTGTCCTCGCTCCGAGAGAGGAAATCAGCCACAGCCATCGGCGCCCCCAGCCTGTGGACCACCTCCAATTTAAAGGGCTGAAGTGCCAGATACCAACGAGTGATCCACGCGTTAGTATCCTTCATACTAGGCATGGTCTGAATGGTCATGCAGGGCATGGTCCGAACAGAGGGTGAAGGCCTTCCCAAGCAGGTAGTACCGGAGAGTGAGGACCACCCACTTGATGGCCAGACTCTCCTTTTCTATCGTGCTGTACCTAGTCTCTTTTACTGAGAGTTTTCGGCTAATGTACAGCACGGGGCGCTCCTCACCCTCCACTACCTGGGACAGCACAGCCCCCAACCCCTGTCTGATGCATCCATCTATAAGACAAAAGGGAGAATGAAGTCAGGGGTATGTAACAGTGAACCGCCACAGAGTGCGGCTTTTACTTGAAGGAAAGCCTGTTGACATGGCTCCGTCCACTGGACCAGTCTGGCGCTCCCTTTTTAGTGAGATCAGTCAGCGGGCTGGTGACGTCCGAATAATTAGGCACAAACTTCCGATAATAGCCAGCCGACCCCAGGAACTGTCTCACCCCCTTTTTGAACTTGAACCTCGGACAAGTCGCAATGGCTGCGATCTTATCAATTTGGCGGCGCACTTGTCCGTGACCCAAGTGGAAGTCCAGAGACCGTACTTTCACCCTCCCAATTGCACACTTCTTCGGATTTGCTGTGAGCGACCTCAGGACAGCCCTCAGATGCTGTTGCTATAGATGATGATATCATCCAGATAGGCAGTGGCATACGCAGCGTGTGGGTGAAGGACCTTGTCCATGAGTTGCTGAAATATTGCCGGGGCCCCAAACAAACCAAACAGAAGTGTAACGAATTGGTGTAAGCCAAACAGAGTGGAAAAGGCAGTTTTTATCAGGGCATGGGAGTCAAGGGAATCTGCCAATATCCCTTTGTTAAATCCAGTGTGGAATAAAAACGAGCCACACCCAACTGATCAAGTAGTTCATCAATGCGAGGCATTGGGTATGCATAAAATGTTGACACCGCATTCACTTTTCTATAATCCACAAAAAACCAGACCGACCTGTCACTCTTTGGGCCAGTCCGGTAGTCTTAGTCCCTATCACTGTGGGATTCTTCTATTCCCCGACTCGCCGTGTGACCTCAAAGGGCCCTTGCCACTTTGCTAGTAATTTAGAGCTCGATATGGGTATTAATACAAGGACTTTTATCTCCCTGTGTAAATTCCTGTTGCCAAGCCCCCTGTTATACAGCCGGGATTGACATTGTTAAGCCTGTAGCAAATTCTCCTTTGATAGCTGCCCCAATGTGTGGAGTTTTGCTCTCAGGTCAAGAATGCATTGAATTTCGTTTTTGCTGCTTGAAGGTCCGTCCTTCCCAATTTTCCCTCACAACATTTTTTTTTTCTTGCTACGACTGCTATGACTTCCAGTAGAGTGAACGCTGGCGCTGCTCTCCGGCTTCTTTTCAGTGTTTTTAGATGCTTTTGTTTAGTGACCTTTTGCAGGAGCGACCTCGGGAAATTTAGTTTTATGCTTCTCTTTTATGGACAATCTTATGGACTATTGACTTTTTAGTTTGGTTTGAAATCTATGCTAAACCTCAGGAAATTTGACTGGATTACCTCAAAGGAAATAAACACCACTGTACTCATCGATGGTCTTCACCGGGACTGCTACGTGCAGTCTTAAATAGGCTGTTTGATTCCCTGACAATCGTCGATGTTCAGTGGGGCTGGAGCGCGTGGACTTTGAATTTGGGTTGTGCTGGTGGATTCATTGAGGATTTTCTGCCTTCTGTTGCCCATCTTGGCCTGCTGGAGTTTTGTTGTTGGCCCTCGCCTGTTTCAGCAGAGAGCTCCCTGCTTGTCTGCAGGTTCACACAATCATCTTTTTTCCGACATGGTTTTATTTTACTCATCTCTAGATTTACGGCATTTGAATTCCTCAGCCCACCTGTCAGACGGAGTATACAATTATTGCGCAGCACTTGGAATCACGTGTCACCCCTAGTATGTCCATCGAGGGTCACACCAACATCACTACAGATTACAGACTGATTCCTCTGACAACCATCACATACCATCCATCTGGCCTTCACGCCGTTGCCCTCTGACTGGTGAAAGTGAAATGAAGCAGGGTGTCAATTTTGATAATCTCAATTTGCTTAAACGCACATCTTTTATTTCACTGATGTCACCAGTCAACCCTCTACGATCATGTTGGAGAAAGAATCATCATTGGCTAGTACATTTTTGTTTTTATTCGCCAGACTTTTGATAACATGTAAGCATAATGTAACAAAACAATATTAAGCAAACTGAGAGAGGGGGCCTCTTCATATATATTCACGCAATATAGTATATTGTAATTTTTTTTTTTTTATATTTTGCTTTATGATTTTAATCACATTTATCTTTTTAAAAATGTACAGATTTCACGTTCTATCAATTTATATGATGTCATGAAATCGCATTTTTAAAAATGATACAAGCTGTTGTCACTGTTTGAAATTTCGTACACATTTTTAACAAAACAATTCACAAGGTAGGAACCTAATAATGAAAATTAGGGGTCACGATTATGACATTTGGCTGACAATTAATTGTCAAACAAATAATTGCGATTATGACGATTAATTGCCTGTTTTAGCGCTATGATGATTAATTGTCTGTTTAAGGTGTTTCATGAATATGACGATTAATTACCATACAAACTCACTATGTGTGCTTCATGCACACAACAAAGTCATTTATACAAATTTAGCTTGGGTCATAAAATAAGGGTATATGATTTTCTTTTCAGGCTTCAAAAACGTATAAATGACAGTCAAATATAAAAGTATAAAATTTAGAATAATTAAAATAATATTTTAATTATCAAAATATGTCTAAATAACTAAAATATATCTCTCTTATTTGTCCGATTTGCTTTTGATCCATTGGACTTTTTCAATGTTTTGTTTTCTTTTGCTTCTTTTGTAACCCAGCCAACCTGTATAGCTATTATATTATATTATATTATATTATGCAATAGTAAAATATTTCTGCCTTAAATTCTTCACTTTCACACATTATTTTAAGGCTCTCTGATTAACTCGCAAGCCCTTATTTCTCATGAAGGAAGACTTTGAGATTCTGTTTGTTGCATTTTATCATCTCCACAGAAATAGAGCAGGGCATCTCTCTGTCTCACTGTGTGTTATTAACACTGCGTGAATAAACCCACAATGACCACGGACATTTGCCATTACATGGCCGTTAAGTGAAACTGGAGTGCTTTGCGTTCACAAAATTAATACTTTTATTCCTTGTTTCTATTTTCTCGGGAGTTTGGTGCAAGCCTCTGTAGACAGCGTGCACATCAGAGTGCTTGAGAAGTGGTTCATCTGCACACGCTCTCAAGAGAGCTGCTTGTGACGTCCGTGGTGCGGTTCCCTGAGATGCTCGGAGTTCAACTGAATGAGACACAAGTGCTTTTTCCTGCATGCTCATGAGACAGCATGCAGGGAAAGACGAGGCTGAATCCAGCTTCTTAATCAACTGCTTTTTATTCAGTAAAAGGGCCTCGGTGCTTCGACACTACATAACTCTATCACTGGTGAGTGAAATGTTAATATTTACCTGCCAGTGGCTAATAACAGATGTTTTTTGGTTGCATAGTGCGAAATTTACTCGCATATGCGAGTGATTTACTCGCAATGTAGAGGGCTGCCACTATTAAGATGGCCCTCATTAATGCACGATCAATATCAAACAAATCTTTTATTCTGAATGACTTTTTTATATCACGATCATTGGACATTTTATTCATCACTGAGACCTGGCTGAATCCTGGCGAACAAATGGCCCTGGGGGATCTAACACTGCCAGGCTGTGACTTTTTAAATTCCCCACGGACTTCAGGGCGAGGAGGTGGCGTTGCCACTGTTTGTAGCAACAATTTAAATTGCAGGACACTGCCTATGGACATGTATTCCAGTTTTGAGGTCCAATTATTAAAGATTGACGTCTTGGGTTCTGCTTTCTGTGCACTTGTGTACAGACCTCCCAGATTTAATAAGAACCTCATCCATCAACTTTCAGACTTTCTCTCTGGACTGGTGTCTCATTGTGATAGACTCCTGATTCTTGGGGATTTTAACATTCACGAATGCTATCCATCAAAACTTCTGGTAAATGAATTGATCTCACTGAGTCTTTTTTTTTTTTTTCTCCCCAATTTGGAATGCCCAATTCCCAATGCGTTCTAAGTCCTCGTGGTGGCGTAGTGATTTGCCTCAATCCGGGTGGCGGAAGACAATCTCAGTTGCCTCCGCATCTGAGACCGTGAATCAGCACATCTTATCACGTGGCTTGTTGAGCGCGGTTACCGCGGAGACATATCACACTATTCTTCGTGGCATCCACACACAATTCACCATGCGCCCCACCGAGAGCGAGAACCACATTATAGCAACCACGAGGAGGTTACCCCATGTGACTCTACCCTCCCTAGCAACCAGACCAATTTGGTTGCTTAGGAGACCTGGCTGGAGTCACTCAGCACGCCCTGGATTCGAACTCATGACTCCAGGGGTGGTAGTCAGCGTCTTTACTCACTGAGCTACCCAGGCCCCTCCCTCAATGAGTCTTTAAATTTTTGTATGACATGTCACTGGTTCTACTCACTATATGGGTCATACGTTGGATCTTGTGTTATCTTATGGTCTTTCAATATCCAACTTTGAGGTCTTAGATATTGGCATTTCTGACCATTATTCTATAATGTTTGAGTCTGTATCTACTTTTCCTCTCCCTACTTTTTCTCAGCCCTTACGTCACTCCTGGTCCATTCACTCATCTACTGCTAATCTGTTTTCAGAAATGTATCTAACTCATTTCACAGATGATGTCATAGCTGGAATTGACACTGAATCATTGGTTGAAGCTTTTAATAAATCTTGTACTTTTACACTTGATAATGTCGCTCCGCTTAAGCCAAGGAGAATTAAGTGTGTTTCACAGCCTTGGCTAAATGACGTCACCCGCACTCTCAAACAAGAGTGCAGAAAAGCTGAGCGCAAGTGGAAACGAGACAAGCTTCAGGTCTCTTATGATATTTTAAAGGAGTGTTTACCTAACTCAGAGAGGTGTAAAGGAAGCGAAAGTCAAGTTTTTCTCTACATTAATCTCCGATAACGCAAATCGACCAAAAGTAATGTTCAAAATAATTGAATCTGTTTTAAACCCAACTAAAAATGCCTTTCTGGACGCCACCCAAGAGAACTGTGAAACATTTTTAAACTTCTTTACTCGCAAAATTGAGCAGATTAAAGGTGCTATTGTTCTTTCACAATTTGATCAACCTCTAAAACCTTCCCCATCCAGCTCCCTGACTCACTTTGAACCAGTTATGTCAGCACAGTTAGCAGATGTAGTTTCTAAGATGAAGTTTTCCAGTTACAAGCTGGATATTCTTTCTCCGTGCCTTGTTAAAGAAGTTTTCATGACCATCAGTTCCAGTGTGACAGCTATAATTAACAGCTCATTAGCAAGTGGATTTGTTCAAAGAAGTTTTAAACATGCAATTCTACATCCTTTATTAAAAAAAATCCTTTTTTGGATCCGGCAATACACAACAATTACAGACAAATCTCAAAACTGCCTTTTTATTTCTAAGATCTTGGAGAGAGTTGTTTATTCGCAGCTCTACTCCTATCTAAATACATTTAACATTTTAGATACATTTCAGTCTGGTTTCAGACCCTTGCACAGCACTGAATCTGCATTGTTGAAGGTCACCAATGATATTTTACTCTCCATGGATTCAGGTTCACCTGTCGTCTTAGTTTTATTAGATCTCAGTACTGTCGACCATAATATTCTTCTCAATTGTCATCCAGGGTATGGCCCTCCTGTGGTTTTCCTCCTATCTAAAAGAAAGGTTGTTCTCTGTTAATTTAGGTAATTTTTCTTCTGCGTCAGCTCAATTACAGTGTGGTGTCCCTCAAGGGTCGATTTTAGGACCCTTGTTATTTTCACTGAATATGCTTCCTCTGAGCTCTATTTTTCAGAAGTACAGCATATCTTATCACTGTTATGCTAATGATTCACAGTTTTATTTCCCAGTGAGTATAGACAAGAATTGTTTATTTGAGAATGCCCTAAATTGCTTCAAAGATATCAAACATTGGCTGGCAAAAATGTCTTACAATTAAATAAAAGTAAAACCGAAGTTCTGATTTTAGGTTCCTCCATGTCCTCTTTACCTGACTTGGTTGCCCAGTTAGGTCCTCTGTCGTCAAATGTACGTGATCATGTAAGGAGTCTTGGAGTGATTTTAGACTCCTCGTTACTTTTCAATAAGCAGATTAGTGCTGTTGTCAATTGTTGCTTTTTCCACCTGAGATCTATCACTAAAATAAAAAAATATGATTTCCCATAAAGACTTGGAAATTGTGATCCACTCACTTATTACATCAAGGTTAGACTACTGTAACTAATTGTACATGGGTCTGTAACTAATTGTACATGCTTTACCGCCTGCAGCTAGTTCAAAATGCGACAGCTAGGCTTTTAACGGGGTCAAGAAAGAGAGATCACATTTCCCCGGTTTTAGCATCTCTACACTGGCTTCCTGTGAAATTCAGGGTCGATTTTAAGATTCTGATTAATGTCTACAAGGAACTATCTGGTCATGCACCCCAATACATCAGTGACCTTCTCCCTTACTCCCCTACCAGAGCACTCAGGTCTTCTGATCATCTGTTATTGAAGGTTCCACGTTGCCACTATAGATATAAGGGTGATTGTGCCTTTTCTGTGATAGGTCCTAATCTTTGGAAATGTCTCCCATTCCATGTGAGGTCAGCTTCATCACTAGCCATTTTTAAATCTTCTTTAAAAACATATTTTTATTCTGTAGCTTTTGAATAGTTTAAAATGGATTAATACATGATACTGTATTTAAAGGTTTTTATTTATTTTATTATATTTTATATTTAACTTTAAATCAATATATTTTTATATCTCTCTGTCATTATTTGTTTGATCTGTAAAGCACTTTGGGTCAACTTCTGTTGTTTTTAAATGCGCTCTATAAATAAAGGTTGACTTGACCAAAGGCTGACTTGAAATCTAAGACACTGCGAGGCTTACACCCATACAATAATTCAAATGGGGAGAACCCTGTGGAGGCGGAACTGACACTCTGCCTCCCCAGCCAGCAAATCCCACACCACACACCAAGACACTTTGGTGCAGGACCCATCCGCACATAAACCCCCCAATAACGACTGAAATTCCGGCCAATTCGTACCCAAAATCAGCGAATGGGTGAGACGAGGACTAACCGCCGCCTCTATTCTATATTTTTGCCCCTGAAATTTAATAGCCACAGGCACTAAGGGATATTCGTTAACATCCCCATGCACACACCTCACCTTCACCCTACGTGCTGTACCCAAAGCCTCCAGTTAAACCAAGCATTGGTGAATCGAGGTTTGATTACAACCCCAATCCACCAACGGTTGGTATGTACCCCCATGAATACTCACAGATATCTGGTACGTCATTGGTCCTGGAAGTGGCCGGCTCCCTGCAGCACCAGCACACCGGCTCAGACTTCCCTCCACACATGAGGCTACAGATTCTTCAACCTGGCAGGAAAGGGAAGGAGAAACGGAAGGGGGGGTAGAGGTGCCCTGAACCCCCCGGGCTCGCGGTGCGGGGTTTGGGGGAATAAACCCTCATCTCCAGGGAGCAGGGACGGGAACAGGTCGAGGTAGGGGAGGGGAGGGGAAGAGACAGCAGGAGATTAGAGAGAGAGATAAAGCTTAGCCGTCTCCCGGATACACCGTCAAATGGTCCTCAGCTAGGCGGACTGCATCCTCCAGCAACATCGGGTGGTGGCACCGGACCCACTCCATGGTCCTTTTGGGCAGCTGATCGACGAACTGTTCCAGCACCACCAAGTTGACGATTCCCCCGATGTCACGATCCTCCGCTAGCAACCACCTCCGGCAGGCATCATAGAGCTGCTGGGCAAAAGTGAATGGGTAGCCAAATTCCCCATATGTCAGCGCCCGAATGTGCTGACGATGTTGCTCGGGGTTCTGGCGACCCGCTGTAGGATTAGCCACTGGCAGTTGTTGGGCCGCGAGCTGAGCCTCCTCCAACAAAAGTGGCAACAGGTGGACCGCCCACTACATCTGGGGCAAGCCCGACCCAGGTCGTCCTGGGGACCCATCTTGGCCAGGGTGATCAGAGGTGGGGGTCACATGGTCGGGGTCGCTGCTGGAGTACCACATGACAGCAAGCTCTGGAACACCCACCGGTCCTCTGCCTGGGCTTGTAGGAGCTCCTTGAAACGTTGCTCCTGTTCTGCTCGAAGCTCCAGGAGGGCCTGGTGTTGAGTCTGGTGGATGCCAGCAAGGGTCTTGATGATGTCTGCCAACAGCGAGGACTCCATGACGACAGATCTCCCTCAATCCCGGTTTTCAGCACCAGTGTAATGAGGTTCAGTAATGAGGAAGCGGGAGATGGTGATTCCAACGCAGGAATGTCACTTTATTTCAGCACAATCAACACGTTCGCTTACAGTGTAACGGTGAAGCTTCCAAACAAAACTCAAAACAGTTGTGACGTGGCAGCGGCCAACACACAAGCAGCTTCTCAGCTGGGCTCTCTCTCTCTCAACTGCTGCTGTCTCCTCTCCTTAAAAGACCCAGGGTTAGATTTTAAATATTTAAAAGTTTTAAAATGTTCTAAAGCTAGTTTTCTGAAAGTGAATTCAGCACTGGACAAATAGTTCTGATAGTTTATAGTTTTGAAAAAAGTGTAGAACATTCTGAGAATGTCATTCAGACGACTTTTCTTATACAGAACAGGGTAAGGCTAATTTAAATTTGTGTAAAGAAAAGGCAATTATATAGGCCTAACAATATTTTTTTGCTTGGTAATTTATTTTAATTTAATGTTTTTTTTTTTTTCGTTTGGTAATTTATTTTATTTAATACAGGGAATTTTGCCGGCATTTTTTCAAAAGCTAAACAATAATTTTATAGAATTGGGCTGTATGTTAGTGTTCCAAAAAAGCACACTGAAGCTTTTCTCCTAGTATTGTGTATTTATTTTTAATTTAAAACATCTTTGTGCATAGAAATTATATGTTTTTGCATTGTAGGCTAATTCCATGACTGCCGTCTATTATTTTGAATGGTGTGGAAAAGCAACTTTAATAAATAAATGGATGGATACTGCGATTACATTAATCGCAAAGGGTGGCCATTCATTTGTTCTCCATATTTGTGTTGGCACTCCTGGAAGTGTCGTGATGCAGATGTGTTTGCATCATCGGATCTGTGCAGATATGCTGTTAAGACGAATCCATAATAGTGCGGGTAATGCTTCACGTACAATATATTGAAAAAAGGATGTATACCTTGTCGTCATGATTAACACAGGCTATCGACTGGGGTAAATTCTGTCATGTCGCACTATATTTTTGCGTTAATGCCAATTTTCTTGACAAAAAGTGTTTCCAAACCAGTTTTTTGCGACATTTGAAGTATCGACATACAGTTTATGCACTAGAGTTAAACGGAAAAATATTATGTCGACACGTGACATTTTAGCGATATGTCAGCCATATCAGTAAACTTTTTGATGCGCTACACCTTTTGTTGCAAAAAAAAACCTTGGATGGAAGCATAGGCGGCCGAAGAAGGATGGATAGGTGGTTGTACCAGCACCAAAACTAATAGCAAATGTGGCCAACCTGTGGGTCTCTTCTTCTCTATGGTGCACTTAGCTAAAAGGAACTCAGAATTGGGGATGCGGTCATCCTCTCTATTTTGTGGCATGGGACCCTCAAAAGGAAGTCAAAAATGAGTACCAATGTGTGCTCTGCAGAAGATCAGTTAGTGGAAACGGCTTACACAGAACACTGCATGCAAGTTCAGTGTTAGTTCTCGCAAGTTTGTATTGAACACAAAAAGAATAAAGAATCTTTTGAACTTCAGGGTTTTGGCTTGACTTGTCTTGTGTGAATATTTCATCAGAGCATGCACTTCTGCATTATTAAACTCCATAGCTGAACCAGAGGAAAAAGGTGAAGAATTTGCACTTTACATGTGACTGCCTCTCACAGCACACTCAAAACTGGGGACTAAAAAGAGTCTGGGACCTCTCTCACCTCTCTCTTTTTTGGCCTTAAATTGTGTGCTTCCACTTAGTTATACAGAATCCGTTAAGAGCCTCTCAGATGTGGAGATGGTATGCTGGCCCACTTCAAAGCATCTTTACATTTTACAGAAGCATCTTAAATCAACCATCAAGGCAGAATGGATCTATAGGCTACCTCCTGTCAGGTGATTGAGACATTTTAAGAATATTTATGTGAACTGAAACTCTTTTGCTAATGCCAGAAATTCACTTCATGTCATAAATTCACTGGAGTCTGTGGTTGTGGTTTTGTGTGGGACTCAACTACTAAATGACCCATAATTTCTACCCTGAATAAAATTAATTCACCAATGAGTTCAGACTAGGGCTGGGTGATATGACTGTGAACATGTTTACATACACACCAAAAAAATCAGCATAATCAAAAAGTCTGACAAAGCAAGAAAATCATGTTTACATGAGATTTGAAATCATTGGATGGTTCTGTGCTTTTGACGTAAAAATGTAAACCTGTATATACACAACACTTCCGCACACTAGATAAGCCACTAGGAATTCCAGTAGAGGTGTTTACATGCAACTAGAATTCAGGGTAATGGGCAGAAATCTACATGTTTTGTTCGGTTTAAAATAGGGGTGCAACGGTTCTCTGTAAAAAAAGAAAAAAACGAAGCATACGGTTCGCCAACCACGGTTCGGTAAGCCCCGCAGTTCATCTCTAGTTTAATAACACATCTGGATCATACAGTTTGGCGAAGAAAATAAAGTGCCAAATAGACATGCGCAGTTGTAACCTCCGCTAATGCACCTGTATAGCTCTGTAGATGGACACACTCCGCCTGTGTTTCACGTGGGTCAACTTTCTACAGAGAGAAGCTGTCCTATTAACTGTTAGTATGTTAAATCAGTTGATGACATCGCAGTTCTGCATGTGTTAGCTGGCAAAATGGTAAGCGAAGAAAACAAGCCACAAGAGAGAAGCCCCTGCATCATTTAAGTCTCCTGTCTGGGAACTTTTTATTTTGCAGTCAATTACAACAGCGATGGTCAAAAAAACATTTACTAAATGGGCATTGTTTGCAGACATTGCTCAACGCGAGTGCCATATACTGATAATACATCAGTATTTGATTAGCTATTTATGCTGACATTACCCGAGTGTATATATAGCACATGGTGTGCACAGACCGCAGGTGAGCCTGAAACTGCATACAGACACACTCCTTTCCGTCTTTAAGCAGGCACTTGGTGCTAGTTCGGACAGACATGAAACAAGAACTAAAACACTTGGGGTGTTCATAGCCAAAGTTATGTTGCTCTTACTCCGTTAATAAAGATGTGGGATTTCCACGTATGATTAAAATACTCGAGTCGTGTTATGACATCCATTCTTGTATTCATTTTAATAGCAAGATTATTTCTTCTGTAGTGATGTACAGATTCTGAACTTTGAATATGCGTTGAGTTTGAAATGCATTTTATGTTGATGCATATAGCCTAATAGTGCAGATTAAGTTAAAATGTTGAGTTAGTAATTAGGGAAAGTTCTTTTTATTTTTTTATTTATTTTTTTATTTTTAAGGACCCTAATGAAAATTAACCATGGTTTTACTATAGTAATGTTGTAGTAACCATGACTGTAATAGCAAGGACTGTTGTCACCATGGTTTTCTTAGCAGAAATCATTGTTTTGATAGAATTAACCATGGTTTTATGTAGTAATACTGTAGTAGCCATATAGTAAACATAGTAATATTGTAGTAGCCATGACTGAAGTAACAATGACTGCTGTCACCTTTGTTTTCTTGTCAGAAATCATAGTTTTGATACAATTAACCATTGTTTTACAACAGTCATACTGTAGTTTCCATATAGTAATCTTGATTTTACTAGAGTATTGTAATCATGTCAGTAACCATGTTAATTTTGTGGTTACTATGATTTTACAACAAATACAATGTTTAAACTATGGTTACTATTGTAAAACCATAGTGATTTGTAGTGAGGGAAAATCTCTTGAAGTGTCTGTTACCAAATAGAATATTCTTACTTTGGATTTGGCAGTAATACTTTTTTTCCCCTGAACATATCAAATACCAAACCGTACTGAAACCATGACTCTAAAACCGTGATACAAACCGAACTGTGAGACATTTTAACCATTACACCCCTAGTTTAAACTGTTTATGACCTTACCCTGATGAAGGAATGCTGATTAAGGCATTTACATTACGGATTTTAAAGATGCACTTAGTAATTTTTTCCTCATTAAAAAAGTTGTTCTCCTTAAATAAATTACAATTTTGAAACATATGTATAAAATCATGTTCACTCACATGAGATGAAGACTCCAGTTATCATTAACCTAATAAAAGCTGTTTTATTCTACATGGAGAGGGTCCCCTAATGGGGGCTGCCATGTTAAGATCACATGACCAGCCAAATACTACTCAATCTCAGTAACTGCCCTGTTATTGGACATTTTCCCTCATAAATGAAATTAAAAAAAAAAATTATTATAATAAAATGTATCATGGCTGACTGTGAATAGTGAATCTCTACATTAGCATCTGTATCTGAAAACTATTGCGTTTGAATCCACGCCACTAGGTGTCAGTGTAAGCCTAAGACAACGTTAACAAAAAACATACTAAATGCACCTTTAAGCATGATCGTGTAAGAATATAAATGTAAATGCGTTCTGTGTACAGTATATATTGTGCGATGGTAGAAGTATGTCCGTCGGTAGAGGTTTGGTATGCTGTTTATTTGCGGTAGACTAGACTATTTGCATGGAAATAAGTGGGAATGACTGCTGTGAAGGCCTTTGCACACCAGAGAAAAATAGAAAAAACATTCAAGACACTTTCACAAACTATTTAATTTCACTTGCTGGATAAGTTGACTGGCAGTATTATCATTCACTGGCAGTCTGAGGGGTGATTAGATAGAATCGAGTGTAAAAAATAATATAAACGATTAAAACATGTTATCAGTATTAACAATTCTGATTATATGCCACTGCCATGCATACTGTATTTACTTGTGTTAAGTACATTTGTTTAAAATCTCTGCATAATGCATGCTCATAATGACTGTTAAAACCAATGTTGTCAATTGGGACAATACAGATTGTATCTTATTGCCATATATATCTGCTTGTGTTGAATATTTGCTCAAAACCCTGCATGCTATGTATTAAACGTGACAAAAATTTAAATGATACAAGAGTCTATTTAATGCACAATAAAACAGAAATCCCAACCAGCAAAACCCATCTTCAGTCTGACCCATTATTAGATACCACAAACTTAACGACAACACAGCTGTTAATGACTGTAAATGTTAACAGTAGCACAGCAATAATTACATGATTTTTTTAGAGACACCACCACGTTTTTGGTATACAAAAGCACTTTGTTACAAAGACATAGAGTGCACTGCAAGTCACAGCAGAAGTATTAAAATATTATTAATATTTAGCTAAGAAAAACACTGAAGAGCTATAAAGTTCTTTATTAAAAAAGGGATACAAAGACAAAGATGCTGCACAATAGTATACACTATATTGCCAAAAGTATTCGCTCATCTGCCTTTAGACGCATATGAACTTAAGTGACATCCCATTCTTAATCCATAGGATTTAATATGACGTCGGCCCACCCTTTGCAGCTATAACAGCTTCAACTCTTCTGGGAAGGCTTTCCACAAGGTTTAGGAGTGTGTTTATGGGAATTTTTGACCATTCTTCCAGAAGCGCATTTGTGAGGTCAGACACTGATGTTGGACGAGAAGGCCTGGCTCGCAGTCTTCGCTCTAATTCATCCCAAAGGTGCTCTATCGGGTTGAGGTCAGGACTCTGTGCAGGCCAGTCAAGTTCTTCCACACCAAACTCGCTCATCCATGTCTTTATGGACCTTGCTTTGTGCACTGGTGCGCAGTCATGTTGGAACAGGAAGGGGCCATCCCCAAACTGTTCCCACAAAGTTGGGAGCATGGAATTGTCCAAAATCTCTTGGTATGCTGCAGCATTCAGAGTTCCTTTCACTGGAACTAAGGGGCCAAGCCCAGCTCCTGAAAAACAACCCCACACCATAATCCCCCCTCCACTACATTTCACAGTTGGCACAATGCAGTCAGACAAGTACCGTTCTCCTGGCAACCGCCAAACCCAGACTCATCCATCAGATTGCCAGATGGAGAAGCATGATTCGTCACTCCAGAGAACGCGTCTCCACTGCTCTAGAGTCCAGTGGTGGCGTGCTTTACACCACTGCATCCGACGCATTGCATTGCACTTGGTGATGTATGGCTTGGATGCAGCTGCTCGGCCATGGAAACCCATTCCATGAAGCTCTCTACGCACTGTTCTTGAGCTAATCTGAAGGCCACATGAACTTTGGAGGTCTGTAGCGATTGACTCTGCAGAAAGTTGGCGACCTCTGCGCACCTCAGCATCCGCTGACCCCGCTCTGTCATTTTACGTGGCCTACCACTTCGTGGCTGAGTTGCTGTCATTCTAATCGCTTCCACTTTGTTATAATACCACTGACAGTTGACTGTGGAATATTTAGTAGTGAGGAAATTTCACAACTGGACTTGTTGCACAGGTGGCATCCTATCACAGTACCACGCTGGAATTCACTGAGCTCCTGAGAGCGGCCCATTCTTTCACAAATGTTTGTAGAAGCAGTCTGCATGCCTAGGTGCTTCATTTTATACACCTGTGGCCATGGAAGTGATTGGAACACCTGAATTCAATTATTTGGATGGGTGAGCGAATACTTTTGGCAATATAGTGTACATGATGAAGATGTTAGATCCAGTCTTCCACTAGACCTCTCTCTCCGTCAGATGATAGTGAATATCTCCAAATATCAGAGTTCTACATGATGAACAAAACCAGTCAACATCACCAGCTTGTTATGTTAACCCACTCTTCTACCAGCCCAAGAGTTAGGCAGAGTCAGCAGGGGAATATACAGTTGCAGAAGGCAGGAGTTGAAGTGATGGTAAAAATTAGCAGAGTTTATTGAATAATCTTAATTGCGTCTTTTCAAATTGGAACATTAGATTCTTCAAAGACAATCCACGGAAGATCAGATAGGTTTTTTTTAAAGGGGATACAAGCCAATGTTGCAGCAATATCATTTACATGTTAAGAGAACCCATATGGGGTTTTTTTTTTCTCCGTTTTAAAGGCATTTCATGCAAATTAAATACACATCATCCCTGCTGGACCAGAATTTCTTCCTCAGGTTACTTCAATGTTTAATTCAGCTGTCAAAACAGCTTTTTGTGCTTTAGCACCACCAATTGCACTGATTTGGGAACTGCAGTGACTCTTGACACATGTTCCAAAGCTCATATTTTATTGGTCAAGGCATTTTATCCACAGGTGAAGAAAAAAATCCCGGCACACTCATCGAAAAAAAGCCAACCAAACATTGCTTTGTCACCGTGGGAATGTTCGCTCCAGGTGTTAGGGCCTGTGAAATCCATTTACATTTTTTCCAAATTCCATGTTTTCCATTTTATTTTCTCTGAATTCCAGGTTTTGAAGTTGAATTACAATTGATCATTAAAAAACTATCTAATCAAATGAATTTCTAGAATTTTATTGAAGTGAAAACAGAACAATTTCTTTTCAACATGCCATTGTATTATTTTTTATTAAATGAAGAGCTTCTATACTGATACTCACAGCAGAATCCAAAACACAACATTTGAGGTTTTTTTATGTATTTATTTTGTCAAATACAGTGCTGCACAGTAGAGCATCACAGTGTCAATGAAAGCAGAAAATAAAATCTTGCTTGTGAGATGTTGCTTAGATATAATGTAATAATTATTTATATATTATTATCGTTATTAATACTACTACATTGAATTTTACATTTTACTATACAGAAGTAATATATTGCTATCGCATTTTTTCCATTTCAGATGTCTAGTTAAAAGGAACTTTTATTTTGAAGTTTTGGCAGAGAACCAGATGCTTTAGACAACTTCACCAGACTTCTCTTCATAAAAGCAGTTCACCCTGTGGGCTAATGTGCCTGTTAAACCTGTGATTTAATTATATAAAAATATACTATGCATGTGTTGCGCTTCACAGAGAATACAATTCTCTGCTCGTTGTCATTTATACACACAGAGCGCACATGATGTTTATGATGCAGCTCACATTCACTTACTGATGAAGCTTGCAGCTCAGCCATATATAAGACCGTATATGGTATTTGTTGAATTAAATCACAGCCTTTTGTGGTTTAATCATCACATTTGGAAATATCCCGATTTTAATTTGATTAATTGTGCATTTATACATTAATTTTATCCCAAGTTTGTCCATTTCCATGACATTCTGCGTTCTATAGTTAATTCCATTTTTATGACTGGATTCCGCGATTCCGTCCGTTTTCCACAATGCGGAAATCTTAGGGCCCTAAGGTGTGAATTGCTCTCTAGGAATCCATTGTTTCTATTCAAAATGTAAACATCTGCATGTGGTGTGCAAAGGGCTTTACGTTATTTACACACAAGAGTGACAAATTAACATTTGCAACAGACGTGTCCCAAACCAGTCAAAGCTAAGGATGGGCATTCATCAATAATTTGGTATTCGAATATTTAAGCTCATAAAAAAATGAATATTCGAATATTCTATTATTTAAATGAAGGTAATTAATGAGAAAGAGATGTTGTAAAATTATTTTTGTAGTCATAAAGGTTGCGTCACCATTAAAAAAAAAAAAAAAACAAGCTTCTGGGGGGCCTGGGTAGCTCATTGGGAAAATACACTGGCTACCAACCCTTGGAGTTCGCTAGCTCACTAGTTCGAATCCCCGGTTGCTAGGGAGGGTAGAGTCACATGGGTAACCTCCTTGTGGTCACTATAATGTGGTTCGTTCTCGGTGGGGCGCATGGTGAGTTGAGCGTGGTTGCCGCAGTGGATGGAGTGAAGCCTCCACACGCGCTATGTCTCTGTGGCAATGCGCTCAACAAGCCACGTGATAAGATGTGTGGGTTGATGGTCTCAGACGTGGAGGCAACTGGGGTTTGTCCTCCGCCATCCGGACTGAGGCAAATCACTACGCCACCATGAGGACTTAAAAAAGCACATTGGGAATTGGGCATTCCAAATTGGGAGAAAAAAAAAAACAAGTTTCTATTATGTCCTGTGTTTTTTGTTGTTGAAAATATTTAAACAAGCAATGTGTGAAAACAAAAAAGTATAGAATGAAAGCATTGAAGCTCACGCAAAGCGAACAAAAAGAAAACGCTAATGAAGTAGACTGACGCAGTTAACGTATAGGACGAATATAAACACTCGACATATAATAGTTATGTTTATATTGTATAATGTTTTTGTTGAGAAAAACAAGCATATCCACATGCTCAGTAAACTATACTCATTTATACACACCAGATTAAATTATGGAATGTCCCTTAACTCAGCTAGCAAAGTCTTTCTCGGATGCCATGTTTGTTGTTTACAGAAGCGTCGCGGGGATTACGTTGTTACGGGGATGCTGCTTTCTGACGAGCTGCACATATACGGGAGTAAAGAGTACACCGCTTATCCAGTACATTTAAACAGGAACCAAGCTTTCTCGCAGTAAGCCACATTCTGGCAATAACCCGCTTTTTTGGTGTCCATCTGAACATACTGACAGAACCCTTTCCTCATCAAATGTGATCAACTTGTTGCCATCCAGTGTATTCTGTTATAACTGCCAGTTTTAGGTTGTGTTCAGGATTTACATTTACATGCATCTCACTGTATTTATGGCCAGCAAAGCAAAACTTTGCGAAATTCGAATAGTATTTTTACTATTCGAATAAATATTGCAGAACGAATACTTGAGTATTCGACTACTCGTGCACATCCCTAGTCAAAGCAAGGAAGAACTTATGTGGATGCTGTAATTAGGTGCAACTTAAAGCAAATTTTATTTGTTTAGTCACAACTTTCTGCATTACTATATAATTCAACAGATGTGAGGATGCATGTGTAAATAATCCATATCACCTATTTTATGAATGTCAATCAGAATTTAGAGAATTATTTGTTTCATATTAGCATTGTTCATTGAGTCATTTTGTATGTGTGTGTTATAATGACAAACTTATTCATTTGTTATGAATAATCTTATATTTTGGTCTCCGTCCATCAAGTTCCAAATTAAAACTGAAAATTAGGTGAAAGGTCTTTTATTTAAGTATTGAATTGTTTATATTGTTTTATATATATATGCACTGGTGGCCAAAAGTTTGGAATAATGTACAGATTTTGCTCTTATGGTAAGAAATTGGTACTTTTATTCACCAAAGTGGCATTCAACCAATCACATTGTATAGTCAGAACATGAATTTTCTTAAATTACTTTAAAAAATCCTCCATGTGCAGCAATGACAGCTTTGCAGATCTTTGGCATTCTAGCTGTCAGTTTGTCCAGATACTCAGGTGACATTTCACCCCACACTTCCTGTAGCACTTGCCATAGATGTGGCTGTCTTGTCGGGCACTTCTCATGCACCTTACATGACCAATAACACTCTTTTCCAGTTATCTGTTGTCCAATGTCTGTGTTTCTTTGCCCACTCTAACCTTTTCTTTTTGTTTTTCTGTTTCAAAAGTGGCTTTTTCTTTGCAATTCTTCCCGTAAGGCCTGCACCCCTGAGTCTTCTCTTTACTGTTGAACATGAAACTGGTGTTGAGCGGGTAGAATTCAATGAAGCTGTCAGCTGAGTACATTTTTGACTTATATGAAAATATTTTTGACAATATTGACCTTAAGACATGCCAGTCTATTGCATACTGTGGCAACTCAAGAACAAACACAAAGACAATGTTAAGCTTCATTTAACAAACTAAATATCTTTCAGCTGTGTTTGATTAATGGCAAGTGATTTTCTAGTACCAAATTAGCAATTTATCATGATTACTCAAGGATAAGGTGTTGGAGTGATGGCTGCTGGAAATGGGGCCTGTCTAGATTTGATCAAAAATTACTTTTTTAAAATAGTGGTGGTGCTGTTTTTTACATCAGTAATGTCCTGACTATACTTTGTGATCAGTTGAATGCCACTTTGGTGAATAAAAGTACCAGTTTCTTTTCATAAGAGAAAAATCTGTACATTATTCCAAACATTTGGCTGCCTGTGTGTGTGTGTGTGTGTGTGTGTGTGTGTGTGTGTGTGTGTGTATATGTTGTACTGTTGTTTACATTTGTACTGTAGAGCACAGATCAGGTTGAGGTTGATAGAATTGCAATGGGATGAATGAAAAGGTGTAAATTAATTCTGAGATACATGAAACTACATGTGAATAGGATCCCATACTAAGCCACAAAGCATGTCACCCTTCCTTCTCTTCTCTTTTTTTTTTTTTTTTTTTTTTTTTATCTTATTGTTCTCCATTGGCAGTTGACTTCAACAAACTGTAACATGATATGACAGGATATAATGAGGTAATCAGGCAAGAATAACAGGCACGTGGCTCCAATTGGTAATACTAGAAACTTTTCTTTCTATCACAAAATTCTTATGTACATCTCCCTGGAAAGTCAACAGTGGGTTGAAGGCGAAAGCTGATTGGCTGGGACAGACAGCTGAATATTCTGCATTTAAAATGTTTACCATCGTCCGTAATTCATACTTTCAAAAGTAGGAGTCTTTGATATGGTTTACTGGCAGTATTACGAGAATTACAATGGAAAAAAGTTATGACTCAGTCATTGGGTCAAATGAGACTTGGATCTGCTACAGTAGAAAGAGGAGGAGAATGAGGTAACGCCATGGTTTTTAATGGCAAACATGCTTGAAGTAAATATTTGTGCATAACACATGCCATTAGAGCACTCCTGAGGAATATCACATCCACATGTCTCAAGCACTTCAACTGTTTCTAGCTCAAGCTCAGTTGACCATACCTAAGGCTTTAAAAGGGAGAACCTCCATTTGGTCAGCTCGCTTGCATGCACACACATTCAGAATGGAAATTATATCCTCAAGACGACAGTGTATCTTGATGTTTCTCTCACCATCTGTGTCAGCTGTGTCCTGTTAGTACATGACTTAAAGGAAGAGTTCAACCAAAAATGAAAATCTGTCATTATTTACGCAACCTAATGTTGCTCAAAAACTGTATGACTTTTTCTTTCAAGGAGCACAAAAGGAGAAATTTGAATAATCTTTGTAATGAAAGTGAATAGTGTCTCTAGATTGTCAAGCTCAAAAAAGGACAAAAAAAACTGACTGTTGGATTCAGAGAGTGAGACCTTTTTCTGGATTTGAAACAAAGTCAAGCAAAGTGTGGATATGAAACCAGTCAATTTAGGCAGCAAAACAGTACCTGAGATTATATAAGGGGAAGTGGCCTGAAGTATATGGACAATGTTGAACATACCTTTCTAATTTGGCTATTTCAGCTACGCCCATTATTAGTTTCAGCATGACAATGGCCATGTCCAGACGAGCCCCATGCAGTGTAGTTGTTTGGCATCTATTTCATGAAAATCACTCGGTGGCGGTATTTTAGTAAAGGATTTCCTTGTTTTACCTCACCCAAGTGATGAGTAACGGTTGGGCAGACAGACAGAGTTTTAGTTCCGGTCTAGTTAGACAGTGCGCTATTCGTGGCTTGTGCATGTTAGTTTTAAACACTTAACAGTTTACAGTAAAAACTTGCCTTCCAAGCCAGAACTTAAGTGTTGAAAAGACAAGAAGCAGCATTGTGGACCATGATGTATTTACTTCTGTGTAATTACAGTAAACTCAAAATAGGAACAGATCATCACCACCTGTTCAGCATCACTAAAGAATGCTTTTGAAATTATCTTATTTTACAACCATGATGTTATTGGAAAAACTCTGCAAACATTGTTAAATTGCTCAAGTTCAGGCTATTTAAAACTTGCAACCAGCATTATTATATTTTAGAATTTTATATGTATTTTTTATTTCTATTTTATTTTCAACTTGTAATGTAATTTTGCTTTGTTAGTTTTAGTTGTAATATTTTTTGTGTTTTTTGCTTCTAGTTTTTCCAAGTATATTTAGATTGTATTTTGTTTATAGTCATTTAGAGTTGCCTTTTTTTTTTTTTTTTTGCTTTAACTGATATCATTTAATATTTAACAGGGTTAAATCTCACTGGGCCATTAATAGTGGCATTTTTAATGAAGACAGCTTGTAAAGTTTTTAGTTTATATGATATAATGATATACCAAAATTATTTTGTGGTCATTTTTATTTTATTTTAGGTCAAATTTGCCGTCATGAAACTACATGTATTGTAGTTTAGTTTCAGTTTTTTACATAATGTTTGTAAAGTTAACATTTGGTTTAGTTTTGCTAATGATAATAACACTTGGGAGATGCAGGAGAGGACTTTGAAATTTTACCCAGATGTTTAATCTATATACAGGATGACTCTCTAGAGCAGGGGTGGGGAACGTCAGGCCTCAGGGGTGTATAAGGACCGCAAGACCATTTTACCCAGCATGCGAGGCCATTCGAGAAATAATTTGAAAAGCAAAAAAAGGCCTTGATTCCATTAATTGTAAAAAAAAAAAATAATAATTATAATAAAAATAATAAAACGTAAAAATAATTATTAACGCAAAATACTGTATAATAGAAAGATCTAGTATGAAAAGAGTACAATTTCAACCCACAATCAGAAAATGTAAGCAAATGTATGGCCCACGAAGTATTTTGTAAATACTCAAATGGCCCTTAATAGGAAAAAGGTTCCCCACCCCTTCTCTAGAGTACCAGTTCCACAAAAACAAAGCTGCTCCAAACACCAAAGCAACAGACCACTGACAAAACATTCAGATTTTCCATATGCTATTTTGCCTAACTATACAAACTTGATCAGTCCTGGTGGTCTTGAATTACATTTTCTTTTTTTTCTTTGCAAAACATTGCACATGAACTGAAAAAGACAAGTAATTTGATACTGTAACACTGATGCATTTTTTTCTTTCTTGGCTCATGACTACAATGTTTTTCCCCCCACATATTGTCCATTATTTTCAGATTAAGATGGCTGACTCTAGCAGCAGCAAGCCCTTTGTGGTAACTTCCTCTGTGTCCCTCAAAGTCACCGCCCCTTCATTCTACAACCAACCCAAAAAGTTTGCGTCAGTCGCACCTCCGCGGCCCAAAGTACAGACCGTAAGCACAGGTGTAATTGGGCGAGTTGGAGAGATGCCCCCGCCCCCTTCAGCAGTTTGTGAGGGTAAGACTAATTCCTTTAAATTAAATCTCTTTAATTTATTAAACTATTTTCTTTAAAGTTAACTACCTGTGAACTTAACAACTTGTACCCCTTTTCCCACTGATATCTAGTTCAGATGTTTTGTTTTAGACTGGTGATGTGGTTCGAGATCGGGAACTGGCATCATCACCCTTTTTTGGAAAAGGGGCATTATAGATCTTATCCTTTTAACCAGAGCAACTAGTAACCACATTTTCTTTGGTTTACCATCTCAAAAGCCTCCGTTGGATTGTTTTAGACTTGAGCTTTGTTTATTTTTGCCGTGACTGTAACATCTTGCACAATTTTAGTAATCCTCTCCTTTTAGCCTTGCATTGCAACACATGTGCTTGGCAACAAAGTGCATTTCCAAACATTTCTGTTAGAGATATACAATACAAGAGAAAACAAGTTACCACTTTTGAGCCAAGTGTTAAAGCATTTTTCAGGGTGTAAGCTGTTGAGTCTGACTCAAAGCATTGCATTGCAGTGCATTATTTTGTATTCAATAGCTAAATTGTCCGTCTAATTCCAATTCTGAGGATTCCAAGAGTTGGATGTGTAAGAAGCAATGATGTAAAGTAATACTTGTACACTATATACAAAAGCTATGCGATCTTGCTTTGTGTTTAGGTGAATAGACAATGCAGAAACGATTGTGTTTTTGTCATTGTTAATTGTAAGTGGAGTGTAATGAAATTCACTGCCTCTGTCTATTAGACTTCCCGCCCCCTCCACCTCCTCCGCTGGATGATGCAGAGCTCCCAGCCCCCCCTCTGGAATGCCATATCACACCCCCTGCATCTGATGTTCCTCCTCCTTCATTCCCAGCCCCGCCCCCCGTCGCAGAAGACCTGCCCCTCCCTGCTCCTCCTGAGGAGTTCACCTCCGTACCCTCTGCCCACTTTCCGCCTCCTCCCCCACCACCTCCTCCTCCTCTTCCTGAGACTGGTGCAGGTGGCAACTCTCAGGTAAGCCTCCAGACATTGGATTTAAGTGCAGGCTGAATTCAAGTCTTCAGAAAGGGTTGTTTACCCTAAAATATCAATTCTGTCATCATTTATTCAACTTCATATTGTTCAAAACCTGTACAACGTTATTTATTCCACTGAACCTAGGAGACGATATTTTGCATAATGTCCAAAGTGCTTTGTCATTTTTAGATCTCGAAAGAAAAAAAGAGCACTCATTATGCAAATATAACTTTTCATTTTTTTCCACAGCAGAAAGAAAATCATATGGGTTTGGAATGACATTAAGGTGTTAGTAAATGATGACAGAATTTATGCTATTCCCTTAACTGCCCATAAGTCTTAAGCCATTTAAAATGCTTCTGCTCTGTACCGAGCACTATTTCACTGCATTTGCCTTTAAGCCAAATTTCCATTCTGACACATTATGGCATTCCTGCTAGAATGTTTTACAGAATTAAGTTATCCTAGTTCATCTCTTTCTTTGTGGGAACAGAGAGGACATGGGAAAGTCAATTTAAGCAGTTATGTGTGCTGGCTGCTGACATGTCTATATAAGCCCTGGCTCTATTTGTGGATGTGTTATTGTGGTGCGTGTGATATACATTAATTGGGCAACATCATAATTTGCACAGGGCCTTGTTGAATCAAATAGACCTACTGTAAGCAATTAAACTACAGCACAAAAACCATTGCACTTTTTTTTCATGCAGCATTTTCTTAGAATTTTATCTAAATACAACTGTTTTTAGTAGTGTGTGTGTGTGTGTGTGATCACTCTTGCATTATCACAGTCGGGTAGTGAAGTTCACTGTAATAGACCTTAGTCAAGGTAGATGTCATATTTAATTTGTGCATGAATGAAAGCGAGGCTGTGAAGAAGAAAAGTACCGTTCATTCAGTTTGTCGTACTGTTGTGTGTAATTTCTGCACCACTAGCATCACCAAACGAAATGATAAAATAATGACTGTTTTCAAATAGGTTTCTTGAACAATGCCCCCAGTTTACCTAGAGATGTTGTTTGAGCCAATGTTTCTGTGTTGGGAGGTCAGGATCAAACAGAAATACCAATGTTTTCATAGCACGACAGAGACATAGTGTTTACACTTATCAGTAAAGCCCAAAGTATACTTCGGTTTTGACGTGAACGCTTAGCGTCTGCATACAGTTGAACACTCAGCCTTTCGAAGTACTGTATACTTCATTTAACTGTGTGCGCATACACAGGCCGTTGCGCGCTACGACTGCTATGAGATACTGGACTGTTTCTCTTCAGGTGTTTAGACCCATAAAGATGTCTTTTATAATCCTTCAGCTCAAGTTATACAAATGCAGGTTTCCAGACCTCCTCACACATGCGCTTTTGATGTGCACATCTACTGTTGTTTATCGGTGATTACATCTTCTATCACTACTTCGTGACAGCAGTGGCTCAACGGTGAGTGTTGCCACCTTGTGGGCCAACTAATGACTGCAAATAATTCCAGGCACATGTGCGTCAGAGTGCACGTGGTTACAAAAATTGGGCCGCATGCATTCAGTGCTCGAGCACTCTGCTGATGGTGAAATTTGCATCACACGTCCTGTACACAGACACCTAGAGTTTGCGTCTGGTCTGACCAAAGTATACTTTGGGCTTAAGCCAGTTTATGAATGACTTTGGTTGTAGTTGTCTCTGCATATAAAATTAGTATTGATTTTAAAGGATAGATTGGATTGTGATTTTAATGTAGAACGAAATTACACGCTTCACCTTTAAGTCAAAAAACACCTCTCCAATAATTTTCCATTGGACAAAAAATCTGGGAAATATCAGTAAAAATAAGACGCAAGCTAACACATTCAAGGAATGTTCCAGGTTCAATACAAGTCAAGGTCAATTGTCAGGATTTGTGGAATAATGTTGATTACAATGAAAAGTTCTTTCAAAATGTCCCTTGATTATTTCGAAAAGGCAAATATCGCGGTTACAGTAAGGCACTTACAATGGAAGTGAAAAGTGGCCTGTAAATAAACATTAAAATACACATGGTTTCAAAACTATAGCCACAAGATGTTTGCATTATATGTGTTAATCTAATTTTAGTGGAGAAAAATCTCAGATTTACCAGCATTTCAACAAGTTACAGGGTTTATCGGTGTTGTGTCGTCATCACAACGAAGTTGTAATATTGGAGACAACTTTACACAGATAAGGTGATTTTATCACACTAAAATCATGTTTTCTATAATGTTTATGTTATGTAGCTATACTTTTGAAAGAGTGTGTAACAGTGGCCCCATTCACCTTAATTCTAACTGCGATTTTTATTCAAAATGTTAAATTTTTTTATGCCACGAATGCTGTCGATTGAGTTTAACATGTATTGAACCTGGAACATTCCTTCAAGACCCCCACAGCCTAGTTTTCACTCGAGATAAATAAAAATAAAATACGACTATGATCCATAGAAAAGTGCATGTTTCCGCTTCGAACAGGGCTCATTGCAGTGATCATACAGTGCTGTGGTTTGCTGAGTGAAAGACTGTCATTTGTTTGTTTCTTTCTCAGCTCATCCACATTTCTAAGATCTTCATCCCTCTCATTGTGGATTCAAACACACATTCTGCCCTTTTATTTTCTCAGAATTTGCATTAATTATACTCCAGGCACAGTTTCTTTCATCCTTATTTATAGCTGTACTCCACACTTTTTAGTTTCTCCTCAGGAGTATTTTGTTCAGCTCTGACCCTGTTATTTTCTGTTCCATATTTATATAGTCTATTTTATTGCTGTATCTCTTTCCCACCCTTTTATCGCCTCAAATTCGAATGTGCTTGCTCTCTTTCTCACATAACATCTGATCTCATGGATGATTCACCCTTTCTTGTCTTCTCTCTTGTCCTAAACCACATCCTCTCACCCCACACTTATTTTGTCTCATTGCTTCGCTCCTCTCACCCTCCTCCTCCTCAATTTGTCTCTTATTCTCTGTCTGTAGAAGCTGCTGGAGAAACAGACAAGTTTTGACAGGCAACTGGGCTCTTTGTCTGATATGTTATCAGAGATGGAGACCAGTGGACCTTTCAAACCAAAGGTAAACACAACACACAACCTTTAACCTCTGACATGCTAATGTTGACCTTCATGATTTAATTATTTCCCTTTAATGAGCCTAAGAATCTCAGTCTTGCAACACTATGATGTTACAATTTAGTGATTGTGTAAGCCTGTTAAGTTCCTTTTTCCCATCAGATGTGTGACACATGCCTCTGTCTATTTGTTTGGTCAGTTGCCTAGCCAATTTTCATCAGTACCAGTGTCAAAGCCGGCGGCACCACCACCAACTGCCCCCAAGCCCGCCCTTTCCTTTCTGCCCCCTCCTGAACTACAGGATAGGCCTCCCCCCGCCCCCTGGGCTGAGGAGCTGCGTGCCCGAACAACGTTCCGACCGGCCATTCAGAGCCAAACCTCTGCCCCTGCACAGTCACTGGCTAAAGGCCCAGCTGTTGCTCCGAAAACCAACTTTACTCCCAGTCAGCCAAATTCAAATTTTGGCTCTAAATCAGTGAGTCCCGCACCCTCTGGAGTCGCAAGAGGGTTTAATCATGCCGTTAAACCCCCTGCCCAATGCTCATTTCCACCACCACCTGCTGCTCCTCCTGCCCCTGTTGCTCCTCCAGCGAGTGTTCCCGCCCCTGCACCTGCTTTTAATCACTCTGTAACATCACCTATTGGCAGCCAGAAAAATGTTATCCCGCCTCCTCCAGCTGCACCTCAGTCCAAGACATCACCTGTGTCATCATTCATCAGACCAACAAACACTAGCTCTACAAAGGTGGGTGTGCTTTAGATTGTAACATGATGCATTAATATAAATTAATTTATTAATGTAATAAAGCAAAAAAAAAAAAAAAAAAAAGATCAAAATAGAAACTAGATTTGCATTTCCAGAAGAAAATACCAGTGCTTGCAAGGTAGCAAAATAATTATTTTAAAAGGATCGTTCACCCAAAAAATTTTTATTCTGTCATAATTTACACACCCTGATGTCGTTCCAAAACCATATGACTTTTTCTTCAACAGAATACAATGGGGTAATTTGTAATGAATATTGCGGTCCATCTTTTCAGTGAATTTAGATCTTAAAAAAAGACCCAAACGTATCTTTAAAGTAGTCCATGTGACTAAAAATAACACAAGTGAACGAGCTTCTCTCCTGCACTCATGAACGAACAACAGACATCAAGATTTTCACTGGAAAAGTAATACATTTTTAAAAATACTTTTGTGATGCTTTTGGGTCCTTTTTAAAGATTGAAAATCAACAGCCATTGTATTGAAAAGACGGACCGGGATATTCTACTTTTATGTTCCGCATAAAAAAAGAAAGTTATATGGGTTTGGAACTATATCACACTGAGTAAATCATGACAGAATTTTCATTTTTGGGTGAATTATTCCTTCAAAGTATTAGGTAAGCCTAGGTTTTAACTCATTAGTGCTGCTTCATAGCCACATTTAGCACACATTTTGTTTTCTGTTGGCTGCAAACAAGAACCAACCCACATTTACTGTGTAGTTAAAGACAGAGATGTAGCAATAAACTATCATTTACATGTGAAGAGAACCCATATTAGAAAAGATGGTTTGGGTTTTTAATTTGATGCAAATATAATACACATCCTCACTGCCGGTTCAGGATTTCTTTCTTGAGTTAATGCAGCGTTTAATGTCGGTGGGCAAAACTGCTTTCTGTGCATTAGCATCACCAGTTATGCTGGTTTTGATAACTGCAGGGGCTCCTAACACATCATCCAAAGCTCATATTTTATTGGCCATGGCATTTCAACACAGGGAAAAGGAAAAAGAATCTGCACACTCCTTGTAAAAAAAAAAAAAAAAAAAAACTTTCATGGTGTGAAAGGATCCATAGGAACCCATTGTTTCTATTCAAAATCTTAATTGCGGCGAAAATTCGCGTTTGGTGTGAAAGGACCTCATAGGCAGCTATAAATGGAAAAATAGCCCTAGGTACATATAACAACAAGGTCTTTGCCGTTAGTTAGATAATGATTACTGAACATTGTATATCAATTTCAAATTTTCAAACTTAAATTTTACTAATCTTAAATTTCTTGAGAATAAATTTGACAAAAAACTGATACAGCAGCTAAGTGTGAGTACAGTAGTAGATTGTTATGTAATTGTTAGTTTTAAAGGAATGTTTTGGAGTAATATGCTGTTGTTTGCTAGCTGTCTAGTTCAGGCTCAGGGCCTGGTGGAGCTCCTCTCACCATGAGGGAAGTAGAAGAGCTGGAGAAAATGACAAAGGATTTCATCAAAGACATGGACAAACATCCTTCTGTGAGCACCTCTTCAGCTACAGGTACACACACACACACACACACACACACTGTTATAACCTGTCCTCCCTGTGCTGCCTGCCTCACTAGACTCACTGCAGTTTGCAAACTGCAACAACCGCTCCACTGATGATGCCATTGCATCTACACTGCACACTGCTCTCTCCCACCTGGAAAAAAGGAACACATATGTGAGTGTTGTTTGTAGACTACAGCTCAGCATTCAACACCATAGTGCCCTCCAAGCTTGATGTGAAACTCCGGGCTCTGGGCTTAAACAGCTCACTGTGCAGCTGGATCCTGGACTTCCTGTCAAGCAGACACCAGGTGGTTAGAATGGGCAGCAACATCTCCTCCTCACTGACCCTCAACACTGGAGCCCCGCAGGGCTGTGTTCTCAGCCCACTCCTGTATTCCCTGTACACACATGACTGTGTGGCAACACATAGCTCCAATGCCATCATTAAGTTAGCTGATGATAGGACTGTGGTAGGTCTGATCACTGACAATGATGAAACAGCCTACAGAGAGGAGGTGCACACTCTAGACACGCTGGTGTCAGGAGCACAACCTCTCCCTCAATGTCAGTAAGACCAAGGAGCTTGTGGTGGACTTCAGGAGAAAAGACAGAGAATACAGTCCCATCACCATCTATGGAGCACCAGTGGAGAGAGTCAGCAGCTTCAAGTTCCTCAGTGTCCACATCACAGAGGAACTCACATGGTCCGTCCACACTGAGGCCATTGTGAAGAAGGCTCACCAGCACTGCTTCTTCCTGAGACGGCTGAGGAAGTTTGGAATGAACCACCACATCCTCACACGGCTCTACACCAGCACTGTAGAGAGCATCCTGACTGGCTGCATCACTGCCTGGTATGGCAATAGCACTGCCCTCAACCGCAAAGCGCTGCAAAGGGTGGTGCGAACTGCCAGGCACATCATCGGAGGTGAGCTTCCCTCCCTCCAGGACATATATACCAGGCGGTGTGTGAAAAAAGCTCGGAGGATCATCAGAGACTCCAGCCACCCGAGCCATGGGCTGTTCTCACTGCTACCATCAGGCAGGCGGTATCGCAGCATCAGGACCCGCACCAGCCGACTTCGTGACAGCATCTTCACCAAGCAATCAGACTTTTGAACTCATGATCTCTCACGATCAATATACATAAGCACTGCACTTTATTAATCCTATTATCTCACACCGGACTGTCATAAATGATATTCTCTCTTAACAACACACTGGCAACTGACTACCAACCGACAGCCTGAATGTCAATACAGTACAATACAACCTACTGTATATTTTATATATACTATTTTTATTGTATACTGTGTATTCTGTATTGTATGTATTGTATACTGTACATTGTATATTATTATTTGTGTATTGTGTTGTAATTATGTGCATATTAGATATGTAAATTGTGTTGTGTAAATCTGATGTTTATTGTAAATTGGTATATGTCTCATCACTGTCATGACTGCTGTGTTGCTCGGAACTGCACCCAAGACTTTCACCCACTGTTGCACTTGTGTATATGGTTGAGTGACAATAAAGTGATTTGATTTTGATTTGATTTGTATGCACACCTACACCTCGCACTGACTGAACTCTAACTTCTCCATCCTGCGTAAACACACCCACACCCTTAAGATTTCACTTTGCATTCCTTTTGAAACTTGATTTAAATTTTTTCTGTTTGCATTGATGTCTTGGTTCTATCATTATTTTGATACTACATTTCAGCCTCACTGGCTTCCATATGGCATATGTTGGAAGCACAGCAGACAAGCTGTACTAAATATGGACTGTGTGATGGTGCCAGACTTCTCTGCCTCTGTCTGTCTCTCTCTCTCTCTCTCTCACGCTTTATCTGTCTGTGTAGGTGTTCTGGTTGATACTGACTCTATGTCAGTTTATTTTTCTGTTATCAGTGTCTAAACACCATAGCAGTTCACCTCTCCCTTGTCTGGATGTCTCTGGAAGAGTGTTATAGTGATGTTGCTCTGTCTTTGTCAGCATCGATTTTGTAGGTGCCTATTTAGCTGTTTAATTTGTAGGCCAACCCAGAAGGCTAATTCGCCATGGGTTCCCTCTGGAATTTACAGTGTTTTTAGAATAGCATTTTTTGATTTTCATAAATTACAATCAAACCTCAAATGTGAGTTTGGAACTTTATAACAACAAAGCTCAAAAGTGAGTATTGTGCTTTATAATCACAAGTTGCTAACTCAAGTATGTTTAAATGCTCAACGAATCAGGCAATTATTTTTGTTTTAATCATAAATGTTTTTTTATGTTTTAAGCACACTATGAGCGCTCTTACATACACAATATTACGCCGATTATGCTTAACCCAACAATGTGTAAGGTAATGTAAACTCCTTAAATGGCTTCCCTTTATCAGGGTAAAGTCATACAGCATAAGCAAAAACCCATCGACACGTGTAGATTTCTGCCCATTGCCCCGATCTCGCGTTGCATGTAAACACCTTCACCAGTGCTCTTACCGGCTTATCCAATGTGCGCAAGTGTTGTGTACATGACCATTTACATTTTGATGTCAAAGCACAGATTAATCCCTTGATTTTGTATCTCATACTTTTTTTTTTTTTTTTTTTTTTTTTGCATTGTCTGAATATTTCAATAAGCTTATTTTTGGGGGGCCCTGTGTAGCTCAGCAAGTAAAGACGCTGACTACCACACCTGGAGTCGCAAGTTCGAATCCTAGGGCGTGCTGAGTAACTCCAGTCAGGCTTCCTAAGCAACCAATTGGCCCGGTTGCTAGGGTGGGTAGAGTCACAGTGGGTTAACCTCCTCGTGGTCACTATAATGTGGTTTTCGCTCTCGGTGGGGTGCGTGGTGAGTTGTGTGTGGATGCCGCGGAGAATAGCGTGAGCCTCCATATGCGCTAAGTCTTCGTGGTAACACACTCAACAAGTCATGTGATAAGATGCGCACATTGACTGTCTCGGATGTGGAGGCAACTGAGATTCATCCTCCGCCACCCGGATTGAGGCGAGTCACTATGCCATCATGAGGACTTAGAGCGCATTGAGAAAAGGGGAGAAAAAAAGCTGATTTTTGGTAGTTAAAAAAAAAAACAATTATGGATTTGGATATGGATTTCAATTTCATAACAAAATACAATTTCATTGAATTGTGTAACTTTTTTTGTTTTTACAAAATGACATTAATAAAACTTAAAATATTTAGTTTATTTATTTATTTTATTTCATTTTGTTAAATGAATGAAATTCATATGATGGAATTTTGTTATGAAATTGAAATGCTTAAATCTTGAAATCATTTTTTTGTGTATCAGCATATTGGTGTGCATGGAATTTCACTGAAAAATGGTTTCAGAATTCACGTGTGAGGTACTGCATGTAAATGATGTTGTAGAACAAAATGCTAAAGTCTGCAAGTGATGTTAACCACAGTCCTTATTTTACTCATAAATCAAAAATCGCTATTCTGAAAATAATTTATTATAAATTCTAGAGGGAACTCATCATGGCTCAAAAATGTTAGTGTCATTTTTATGTGCCATTTTTCTTTACGAGATTAAGATATGCAGTAATGTGATTAAATACTGCAGAGACTTTCAGTCAGCATTAAGGCAAAAAAATGCATATATCCTCTGGCAACAGTTGGTCATCGTTTCAAGGCGGGGCGTAGCAAAGGGTCAATTAGTGAAGATCTTTTAAAGAAATAGTACACCCAAAAAATAAATATAATTCTCATTATTTACTCACCCTTATGTTGTCTTAAACTCATTTGACTTTCTATCACTTTCTTCCGCGGAACACAAACAAAGATATTTTATTGGAGATAATAAAAATGCAAGTGAATAGTGACCAAAATTTTAAAGCTCAAAAATGTGCATAAAGGAGGCATAAAAATTATTCATACAACTCCAGTGGTTTAATCCATGTCTTATGAAGTGATCCAATCAGTTTTGGGTGAGAACAGACCAAAATGTAACTCCTTGCCATTGCAGTCTCTAGGCACGATCATGATTTTAGGCTCGATTACACTTCCTAGTGTTTGAAGCATGCACAGAGTGCTAGATGGTGCTATAAGAAGTGTAATCGAGCTTGAAATGGTGATCGCCAAGGAGACTGCACATGTCCAGATTTATACATCTGTTCTCACCCAAAATTGATTGGATCAATTTCGCTTCAGTAGACATGGATTAAACCACTGGCATCTTATAGGTTACCTTTATGCTGCCTTTATGTGCTTTTTTGGAGCTTGAAAATTTTGTCACCATTCACTTGCATTGTATGGACAAAAACATCTCGAATCTCCTTCAAAATATCTTTGTGTTCCACAGAAGAAAGAAAGTCATACAAGTTGGAAACAACATAAGGGTGAGTAAACGATGAGACTAATGAACTATTCCTTAATAGTTCATAACAGTGGCCTCATCAGTCACACAGTTATCACCCCAGAGACCAAAGTGTTTTCTACACTGTAATTAACATCCCTTACCTCTTAAGTTTGTCTGTTATTTGTTTCTAATGAAAACCTTTTTCCCTTTCAGAGGTGTGTGGTAAATGTGGTGAGGCTTTGTCCAGATCTCAACCCGCAGTCAGAGCGATGGATAAACTTTTCCACTCAAATTGTTTCTGCTGCATTACCTGCCTGCGCCCCCTACAGGGCATGCAGTTCTACGACCGTGACGGCACACCTGAGTGTGAGGACTGCTACATGGTGAGAAACATCTTTAGAAACATGATTTTTATTTTAAATGTATATTTAACTTATTTTTATACATTCTTGTTTTTCAATAAAAACAGCTAAACATCCTTACAAGTTAAATTTAGCTGAACAGTGTGAGAAATTAAGGCTTGTTTTCAGAGTATGTATCTTGAATACAAGTGTATATTGTCCTGTGGAAGTGGCAGATTTCTTCAAGTGAAAAACCACTAAAAATATCTGCCAGTCCCATAGACCCAAATACACTTATATTCAAGATACATACTCTGAAAACTCTGAAAACTAAATATAACTTACTGTAAGGATGTTTAGATATTTTTACTGGAAAACAAGAAATAATACTGATGAATTGCTGTGTACCATTTTGTTCTGAGAAGCTAAACATCTCTTTATTTTTTCTCTCTCTCTATTTTTCTGCATGTGTGTTTCCAGAAGTCTCTGTCTGTGTGTGCACGCTGCGGGGAGCGAATCACAGATCGTGTCCTGAAGGCAGTGGGCCAATGTTTCCATTCCCACTGTTTTTGCTGCACTACATGTAGCTGCACCCTGGAGGGTGCTCCATTTATCACTGATGATAACAACAACCCCTACTGTGTCAAAGATTACCATCGGTGAGCCATTGCACTGAACCATAGCTCACAATTATACTGTTAACTCTTCAGTAATTTAACTAATTATCCCATTTAAGGAACCATTCACCCATAAATTACAATTCTGTCATCATTTGCTCACCCTCATGTTTTTCCGTACACAAAATGAGAAATATCAAAGAATGTACCTCCCACTCATTTCCATATAATGAAAATGAATGGGGATACATTTGTTGAGCTCCAAAATGACAAAATAAAAGACAAACTTATTTTGAACAATATGTGGGTGAGTAAATGATGACCAAATTTGAATTTTTGGGTGAACTTTCCCTTTAATACTATCATGAACGTCATAAAAGAGAGATTCTATATATTTTCTGTCTTGTCGCCTTTTAATGCTCTCATTTTCATTCTCTTTCTTATTTTAATCTGTCTCTCAGTCGTTTCTCTCCGCTTTGCGTAAGCTGCAATGAGCCAATTGTTCCCGACCCTGGAAGTGAAGAGACAATCAGGGTTGTTGCCTTAGAGAAGAACTTTCACCTGAAGTGCTACAGATGTGAGGTACGAAGATACTTTATTTATTCATTCAATATATGTTCTAGTGACAAAGTAGTAAGCAGAAGAATCATTAAAAAAAAAAAAAAAACCTGCTTTAAAATAACAAATTGTCACTCTTTTTCATTGCAGGATTGTGCACGCCCCCTTTCCATAGAGGCAGACGCTGATGGCTGCTACCCATTGGATGGTAGAATTCTGTGCATGAAGTGCCACACCCAACGTGCCAAGCAGGCCAAGCAGTGATTGTGGAAACCTGCCACAAACCTAAACCAAATTTAAGACACAAAATTGGCTCAGCTTTGATCATGTATTTGCCACATGGCTTTGTGTTTTATATTCCTCATTCTTTTTGGCTTCCTGTTTTCTTGCCTTTATTTACGTTTTCTTAATGTCTGACAAAGCTCTGCTGCCTTTTCTGAATGGCCTTATTCAGAGCCAAGGCCATACGTACCCTCCAAACCCTGTTCTCTTTCCTGATCGGGCTTGATATGTGTGAGCATAATAGTAGTGCCTCCGTCTTTCCTTCTTATTGGCTGAATGTTGAGCCTATGACACAATTTAAGCCCTAGATTGTTTGATATATAAAGTGGGGTGGTGGAGAAGTGATTTTAGGGTGGAATTGATTCGTTTTTTGGACCTAACTCTGACTGAGTCAGTGCAGAAGTACTGTACTGCACTGCAGTCTCGGTTCAGCGAGCCATAGGACTCCGAGCATGCCTTATATAAAACTCAAAACATCCATAAATTGTATCACAGTTGACTACTGAGGGGACACATAAAGTCTGTATATCCACAGCAATGCATGCACTTTCAATAGGGCTTCTCCCAAACAGACTTTTTAGTTTTTAGAAAGGCTTGGTGTGATGTTTTTCTAGAGTCAGAACATAGATGTAAAAAAAAAAGCAAAAACTATGGGAGGAAAAGGGGGGAAACAGTGCTATTTGTTATGCATGCTTCATTTATGGAACTGCTTGCTTTATAATATTTAAAAAAAGCAAAAAATTCCTTTGACCTAAAAGGTATTGAACAAAATATGATGATAAATTAAGTGTTTGCATTGATTATCACAGCCAGTATCAGTTGAAGAATATTTTCCATAACTGTTTTCCATTGTTTTAAGAACATAACACATTTTGCCAGAGGTATTTAGTGATTGCACAATTGCATTAAAATATTTCCAATTTACATAGATATACTGTAATAAGTCTATGACTTTTTGTCGTTGTAGTTACAGCTTTAAAAAAAAAAAAATGGATAGATTAGTGAATAAAATAGTATTATCTGCACTAAGGTTTAAAGGGTATCCTTAACTAGAGCCTTCTCGTTGTATGCAAAATAATTAATTTGACATCTTAAAACTGTAAAGAATTTTTTTATATATATAAACCAATAGTGTTACTGTGGATACAGCTGATTCAGCATGATTCTGAACAAAATAAACTTAGTTTTAAATAGTCAGCATTCCATGTAGTTTATTCACACCCTTCCAACAGATTTTAGTTTACTGATTAGTTATTCTGTTAAACTTAAAGACAAGAAAGATCTGTACTGTATCCTCAAAAAAGGTCTTATTTTAGTCAGACAATCACCACTGTTGTTCAGTGTGGCTTTAAGGGAGCTCGGATATAATTTTTAGAATAACATTAACATATTTGCATAACTCAAAAACATTAGATTTATCCGTCTTTGCATCTCTAGGTGTGTCTCCCTCTCTGGCCTTGTCCCTTGGTTCTCCAGTCCAAGAAATTTTAGTATTTGACGTAGCCGAATAAAAAGTAATGGCTCCTTTCATAAAAAGAAACAATAAAATGACCAAATCTAACACATTATGCATGATTTGTTGCTTTGTTGTTATTGTCGTGTTATAACAGTGTTTTCATACTTCATGGTTCAGTGAGAAGTGATTGACCATTTGACACTTCTAATTTAACCTCCCATGTATTTACTGTTTATATAAGTGCTTTGTCATTTTTTGTAAACTGAACATCTAAATTCCTCTCTAATATGTGAATGTGTGTATGTTTACGGTCAAAAGTATGCCAACATATTATTTTTGTTTCATTGTTTTTCTCCCACATTTGTACTGTATTCTAAACTAATAAAATAGATATTCTGATTGACTGATTCAGTTGTTTGTTTTTTCTATTGCTCGATCATATATAAATGTACGTTTGTTTTGTAGTTTTTTAATTTGATTGGCCAAGCGTTCCAAGGACTCTGATGCTTCACTATTTGTAGGCTATCACTCCACTTCTCTGTGCTCGCGGCTTTCCAAATAGTGGTGGGGATTTTGATTCATCGTTCGTTTTCATTTCTTTTCCCGATTTGTTCAGTAATCATTTTTGCAGATTACATCTTACACCAGCAGGTAGCAACTAAATGAACCTCTTATGTTATGAACCGATTTGGTAAAAAATAAAAATAAACAGTCGTTCATTACTGAAACAGTGGAAATGAACACGAACAATTAATTTACTTAAAAGATTCATTCAGACACTGATTCATTCTCGAGTGAGACACAATTAGTTCAAACCTGTGGAGAGAAGAGCGAGTTGTGCTTGATGCTTTAGCTTCTTTTTGAATTATTTTAGCTGGTGGAGAAGAAATATGCAAAGTTACAAATTAACTGAACATTTTTTTTTTTTTGTCAGAAACGTAATTTATTCAGCGTTATTAACTGTATAAAAATAGCTTAATATCGCACTCGCAGTTGTCTTATTGGTCCATATCAGCACTTTTGCTCATGCAATATTGCTTAAAGTCAAAAACCAAATCACTTTTTGAGAATGAATAAATGGGCCTACATACTGTATATACATCACAATAAACAGGTTGCAAAAGTACTTCAGACAGTTATTGCCAATGAAACATCTTAACATTTTTCAGTTTCATTTTCATGTGATAGGAGCATGTATTTTTGTAAGTAAGTGCTTACGTCTTGTGTCATGTGACACCTTCTCAACATGCTCGTTTCCACGCAATGTGTGACGTGCTCTTTTGTGGTTTCACTCCTCTTACACCCCTTCAGTTCTTATCAGCACACTCCAGCCTCTCACACACCACTGATAGGAGTGCAGACGTGTGTGTGTGTGCAGGTTTGGGTGGTTTAAGAGGAAATTTTTTTAGGTTATACACTAGTAGTTACGAGGGTATTATGCTATAAATGTGGCTTATGAGGACATCCCTAGTGTCCCTGTAATTCAAATCGCTTAAAAAACATACTAAACAATGTTTTATTGAAAATGTAAAAATGCAGAAAGGTTTCTGTGAGAGGTAGGGTTAGGGGATAAAATATATAGTTTGTACAGTATAAAAATCTTTATGTCTATGGAGAGTCCTCGTTAACCACAAATACCAACGTGTGTGTGTGTGTGTGTGTGTGTGTGTGTGTGTGAAAATGTCACACTGAAGATGTTAGTATGAAAATGAACTATACAGCTTCATTATATACTAATGTAACTTTAATCTAATACTTATTGGATTGTTTTGTGTGTGTTGTGTTTTTTCCCCAGGTTAAACTTGGGAGACTTAATCCAGATAATGGACTTTGGGCTAAAATCTTTTTCTGGATAATATGAATTTGAGTAATAATGAAAAAAGAGTTCAGATATCCAGAATTGCCAAGTACAATAGGTTTGAAAAATCTGAGCCCACTTTTGAAAATTATTTTTATTTGCATTTTTCATACAATTTGATTCCATTTGTTCCAATGTTATACGCACAACCATATTGTTGAATATTGAAATATTTACATGAATTTCAGAATTTTTCAGAATTCAGTATGTCCATCTGTTGCTTTAATGACAGCATGCACTTGAGCTGGCATGATCTCCACAAGTTTGTGTAAAACCTGATAATTCATGTTATCCAGCACAATTTGAGAATGTTCTAAAAGAGCATCATGGGTGCTTCAATGGAAACAAGGACATCTGACCATTTTTTTACAAATGTCACAAATTGGCTTGATTAGTGACCTAGAAATAGTGCAGACTTGTACATATTTCTTGTTTGTTTTACATCACAACGTTAGTTTGTTTTAATATTTTCTAAATCCTGAAACAGTTTTATTATTATTTCTGGGTTTAAAATAGGTTGTGATTCCCTGATTTTCAATGTGGACTGACACTTATGGACCCCCCACCCCATATGTGTGAAAGAGAGGGGTCTTGCAGAAAGCCAGCTCATTACATGTTTATCAGTCAGTGAGAGAGTGAACAGAGAGCGTGATGAGGGAAGATAGTAGTTGGATGACTTGTGGTTGACGGAGGGAGAGATAGAAAGAGGGACTATATGACGAAAGACAGAAGTGTCACTGGAATCCTGACAAAAACAGTGACAAAAGAGAAGAAAAAGAAGATGGATGAGAACCCAACTGTTTTTCAGGTGAGGCTATTAATACTAAAATTTGGTCTTTTGTTTTTATTTTTTTATTTTTTTCTTATTAATTGGCTTTTGTTTATGTTATCCACAGGAGGGTAGTGAGGTCACAGGAAACATAGTGTTGTAGTGTTTTTATTATTATTATTTGCTGTCAGGAAATTCTTTCTAGTGTGGTCTAGCATATATATATATATATATATATATATATATATATATATATATATATATATATATATACATACAAAACTCAAAACTTCCCCCTAACGTCAGCATTTGGTTCCCGTTTGGTTATTTTTTTTTTGGGAACGTTCTCTTTAGGTTAAGGAGGTTTTTGTGTGACAACCTTAAAAGGACTTTCTCAGTACAATACAGAACGTTCTGTAATGGATATTAGGTTTTATTTTTATAGCCATAAACTAACCTTCCCAAAACATTGCTTGGAGGTTTTTAAGGGACAATCTATAGAGAATTTATACAGAACGTTCTTTAATGGTTATTTTTTTTATGTTTTATTTATATAACCATAGACTAACCTTCCCAGAACATTGCAGGGAGGTTTTTGTGTGACAACCTTAGAAGAACTTTCTCAGTACAATACAGAACGTTCTGTAATGGATATTAGGTTTTATTTTTATGGCCATTTTTCTTTTTCTTTCACATTTTATATTATTTTTCATTATCATATATTTGATCATTTTTCATAAACGTTGCAGAGAGGTTGAGCTGGGCAGTATGGCATTTCATTACATTTAGAAAAAAAAGATCACAGAACGTGCGATTTGAACACATTATAATGAAATGATGAGAAAAGCATTCAAGAATATGCAGTACCATCTCACCTTAATATCTTATCTTAATATCTAATGGGCAATGCTTTCTTCTTACCTGCCTGCGTCTGATAGCTACAGTATACGTGAACGCGCATTTGATCCGCACATGCTCTTTTCAGCCAAAGAAATTTGTGCTTTTGACAGACTAATATTCTTGTATCACTTTCCTCAATAAATAATGACTTCTAAATGTGAGATTAACTATACATGTTATTGATTTGCCTCAGATTTGGCTCATATAATCGAAAAGAACGTGATGTGTAAGTGTAGGCCTAACCGATAATTTTTTTGTTTATTGACTTCAAATTAAAAGAAACAGAGATGTCTCAGCTAAACTGTACACAGCGTTAAGAAATTAATCTAATGTTGGCCCAGTTAAGATTAATTGGTTGATTTTTAAATTTTTCATATCTGTCAATACATTTCAGATTTTAAAAACCATTGACTGTGTTGAAGACACTGGTTATTTGAAATCATTTTCTTCAACTAGCAGTTATAGACGCACATGTTGAGCTGACATTGCAGCTATTTTAGATGATGTTTATCATATTACAATATAAATCATCTTGCCGCACAGCTAAAGACACATTTGATGGGTGCCGATTACCTTCTCACCCCTTCAAAAAAGCTGAATATCAAACCACACTTTCCTTCCATGCGCTTTCGGTGAGTAATACGGGGCTGATGAACACTGTTGCCTTTTCCGTGTTCCCTGCAGCGCTTCACACAGTTGATTCTTCACACACATTGAAACCGATGCAAAAATGTCTGGTGGGAAATGCCGCATGTCAGTGAGTTGGCATACTGTTGCCGATCTTAGGGTACCAGAACTTTCTGAAACAGCATGCCGACTTCCTGTGTGATCATGTTGCCAAGTTCATGCCAAAATGAAGACTATGTTGTCATTTATTCACCTGCAAGTTCCTCCAAACCTGTATGACTTTCTTTCTTCCATGAAATACAAAAGTAGATGTTAGGCAGAATGTTAGCCTCAGTCACCATTCACTTTCATTGTATGGAAAAAAGATTAAATGAAAGTGAATGGTCCTTTTCAAAAACTGAAGTTGTTTTTGCAAACTAAACTTTTTCAAGAAAGTTCTTTTCTTGGTTCTTTAGTGAGTTGGCCAGCTCACTCTCATTGTGGTTGGATGTTTGACTGTCAACATAATTTCAGTCCATCACAAAGTCTATGAGTTATGAATTCCTGCTTTTCCCAGTTGTGCTTTAAAAATGACATTTCCATACAGCACATCCAGCTCCATAAAACATAAAGAGCGAGTCAGTCATTTGTTAAACCTTATATTCCCACAGGAAATGGTCACGATGCCAGAAGAACAGCCTCAGTTTGATGAGCTAAATCCAGTGGCCTGCAACAAGTGCCGCAAGCTCTTATTGGTTGTCTTTGCCTTCTCTCTCTTCGCAACTGCGCTTGGTCTGGGGATCTATTCCCACCATCAAAAGACTAAAGACCCCTGGACGTCACAATGGAAATCAGGTACAGACCTGACAAAAACTATTCTGTCGTCTACAAATACTCATACTTTATTGGTTTTACTTTGTCGGTAACAGTGTTTGCCATCTTGTAGCTCCTCCTTGCCTTTCTCCTGCCTGTCTAAGAGCATCAGAGAGTTTTTCAGTTGCATTGGATCCCTTTTCTCACCCCTGTGATTACTACCTGTTGGCCTGTGGGGCTGGTGGATCTTCCCCCAACAGGGGGAGAAAAAGAGAAAAGGGGGTCTCCAGTGAAGACAGTGGAGGACAGGACAAGAAAAGGGCAGTGAGGAGGGAAAGATTGGTGGAGATTAGAAGAGAGACGGATGTTCAAGGAAAAAATTATGGACAGCAAGACAAGTTTCCAGACAGACAGACTGCTTTGCTGAAAGCCATTAAAGAAGTACTAGGTTGGTAAATTTTCATTAGAACTACCTAAGTTACAACCAGTTATAACAAAGTAATTTATGGTTTCTATCTATCTATTTATCTATCTATCTTTCTGTCCGTCCGTCCGTTCATCCGTCCGTCCGTCATCCTGTAATCTAACTATGTCCAAAGTTTGTCTTGACAAGCCCTGTAGTTAAATCTTTGACATTTGATGTGTATGATTTCTGTGTGGTCAGAGGCTCCTGATGAGGGTGTTTCTATGAATACAGCAGAGCAGAAGGCAAAGAAATTCTTCAAAAGCTGCATGGACTCAGAATCCCCAGAGAAAGTGGGCTCAGAACCGTTCTTCACATTACTCCATCAGGTGCACATACAGAACAAAGACACTTACATTCATTTATGAAATTTTTTTGCGTAATTCTCCAATGTTAAGATTTCATTCATGCTCTCTCTCTCTTCCTCATTATAGTTAGGTGGCTGGCCAGTATCAGGTGGATGGAATCTGACAGATTTTAACACCACACTGGCCCTGCTGATGGGGCAATACTCTACATTTCCTTTTTTTAATGTGTATGTGGGGCCAGACTCCAGTGATTCCAATCAATACTACATACAGGTGATCACTGAATAAATATGGAATATTAACATCTAGCAGCATAATTTAAGAACCCCATGAAATGGTTTGATAAGTTTTCTTTCGTATTTTGACCCAATTGAAATAGGAATTTGGGGCATAATATTTTCCCTGGTGCAAATAGCATCTTCCACACAGTGCAGCTATTTGCAGCTATTTGCACCCCAATAGTCTGGTGGAACCACAGAAATATATGACAAACTAAACATTAGGTGTCGCTGCAGTGGTGTGGGGTGTAAAGACGGTGTGTGAATGCGTGTGTCCTCCTAGCAACCGTGGTTCCAATCCACATTTTGTCCCACTCTTTTTCCCATCTAATTTCCTGTTTCTACTTTTAATATTTCCTTTAATACTACTTAAAAGAGATAAAAATAAATGTTGATATAATCACAGTGATTTGGTCACGGTGAATGTCGGGGAGTGAAGAGAAGGGTTTGATCTGGAGGTGGGGTCTGTCGATCACACTCATTCCTGTTTTAATGCAATTACCATGGTGTTAGTACAGTAATATGTTGTTAGTATAGTAGCCATGGTTAATTTTGTGGTTATTGTAAATTTACAACAAAATACCTTGGTGAAAGTAGTTACTGTAGTAAAATCAAGGTTATTTTTTCTAAGGTAAAGTTAGGGGTAGTTTTATGGGTAAGGGTTAATGTAGTGCAGTGATCGGCAAAGCAAAGCGGGTGCATTTACTTGCGCGATTAACCAAAAGTGAAGTGCTGCCGGCTCATGATGCACCAATGGCTTGCATGTGCTGCACGAGTCTGTTGGGTATATTGCAGTCTCATCACATTTTAACTTTTTGTTTAGTCTCCCATTCAGCTCATGAAAACACGCTGCGTGATCAAGAGGAAGGATTACATCAAGATGTAGATTGGAATGCAGGTGCGGAATTTAGATAAATAAAATAGTCTACTCCTCTCGCCGTTGCTGGCGTGCCAGTGATTACCCCTCTACGTGCCATAGGTTGCCGACCCCTGATGTAGTATGTCTGTGGGACTGTAAATAAACACACTGCAGTAATGCTCATACTATATGTTAGTATTTAAATATGGGTGCAAATAGTATCTGACAATATTTGCACCAGGGTGCATTTAGAATCTACCATTATTTGCACCAAGGGTTGGGGTGCAAAAAATATCTGCCACTATTTGCACTGGGGTGTAAATAGCATAAACCATTATTTGCACCGGGGTGCAAATAGCATCTAGCTATTATTTTTTAAATACCCAATAGCCTTTAGTTGATGTTACAGCTGTGAATCATGATTTGCTACATGAACACAACAGGCTGGTTCTGGTAGGTAAAAATCACACTTATTTTTTCAACAGGGGAATTGATTTTTAATGATAACTATGACCATCATTTTATTAATGATAAAAGTTGTTTTTTACTGTGAATTGTAATCTTTTTTTGATCATGCATACTCCCTTATTTGTTTTAAATGTGTGCACACAACCTCTATTTTTAAACGACTAATAAAAGACATGAGGTCCGAGGTTGTAAATCGATGGTGTATGCTCCTTCATCAGTCCGCATTATCTCAACTTCATTAGAACCAGAAAAATAAAAATAATAATAATAGTGGAATTTGTGATGAATAAGTACACTGCCTATGATCCTCAAGAGACAGTTCCATCAATAAGAGAATCGTGGCAAACAAAGTGCGCCAAAATAGCCAAGCAGCGACTGCAGACTCCTACGACGCGTTGTGAAAAGCGCAGTCATGTCGTTTTTCCCTAGACTCTTAAACTATGCATTGTCGCTACTAAAAGTTTATTTAATCAACTGCAGGAGTTTACTCACATACTCTATAGATGGCTCAAAGCTAATAGACATTGACTAAGGGCTACAAAGTTGAAACATTTAGATTTTGGTAATATGGGGTCTTTTAGAGAGGATTTCCCTTGTTTTTGTGATTGTTTTTACTTTCTATATGGCGGTTAAGAAATGCCCATGTCCATGTTCCATAGATTGATGAGCCACACTTTCAACTCCCCATTGACTGGAATAGCACGACACATAAATCCAAAGCTAGTTCACAGGTAGGTTTATTTGCCTTTGGGTCTGCAGATATTTCTGTCTAGATTGACATTGTAGCACAAGATTCTACCCTTAACATTTGTGGCACACCAGTGTCATATCCAAAATGCATTTATTACAATATTCTGGTAACATCTTTATTGTTGTCTCTGTTCCCCTATCAGTATTTGCGTCCATTCTTGTCTTCCTGTGGTCAGTATTTGACTCTCCTGGGCGTTCCCTCCAGTAGCTTCGGGACACACTGTGGTCTTTACATCTCTCTGTTTACAAATCTGGCTTTGGCCACATCCCCTCGTTCCTACCGCCTCAGTCAGCAGTTACTCTACAACAGAATTACCATTCAAGAGCTACAGGTCTGTGTATGAATACTCTAACTCAGATTTCATATGTCATATGTAGACAGTGTTGGGGAAGATACTTTGAAACTGTAGTTTGTCAAGCAACAAGCTTCTTATATAGTTAAACTACTTTCAAGTAGTTAGCTAAACTACAACTACATTACAGCTTCTAGATAGGGCAATATCTTTTTAACTATATAACTATTCGATTGTATAATTCATAATTTAATCAAAAATTACTTCTAGTACAATCAAATGTTTTGTTGAATAAACAGTCTCAATTTGGGTAATTCCATTAAAAGAACATTTCTCTCATCATTTATTCACCCTCATGCCATACCAGATGTGTTTGACTTTCTTTCTTCTGCAGAACACAAATTAAGATTTTTAGAAGAATATTTCAGCTCTGTAGCTCTGAAATATTTCTGCAAGTAAATGGTGGCCAGAACTTTGAAGATCCAAAAGCACTTAAAGGCAGCATAAAAGTAATCCATAAAACTACAGTGGTTTAATCTGTATCTTCAGAAGTGATTTTATAGGTGTGGGTGAGAAACAGAGCAATATTAAAGTCCTTTTTTACTATAAATATACACCTTTGACCATCCCCGACCAGACGGGGGCAACATGCACGGAAAATGAAAATAGCCAAAAACACAAAAGAAAAAGAATGTGGCAGTGACAGTGAAAGTGACAGTGGAGATTGATAGTAAAAAAGGTTAAATACAGAAGCTATATAATAGGTGTGGGTGAGAAACAGATCAATATTTAAGTCCTTTTTTACTATCAATCTCCACTTTCACATTCTTCTTCTTTTGTTTTTTTGGCGATTTGCATTCTTCATGCATATCGCTACCTACTGGTTGGGGCTGGTCAAAGATTTATTGATTTATATTTATAGATTTATAGTAAAAAAGGACTTAAATATTGATATATTTCTCACCCACACCTATTATATCGCTTCAGAAGACATGGATTAAACCACTGGAGTCAAATAGATCATTTTTATGCTGCCGTAATGTGCTTTTTGGAACTTCAAAGTATTGGTCACCATTCACTTACATTGTATGGACCAACAGAGCTGAGATATTCTTCTAATAATCTTTGTTTGTGTTCTGCAAAAGAAAGATAGTCATACACATCTGGGATGGCCTTAGGGTGAGTAAATGATGAGTGAATTTTCATTTTTGGGGAAACTATTCCTCTAAACTTAAAAAAATGTATGTACACTATATATAGTACAGTACAACTAGAAAACTACTAAAACAAACTCATTCATATAACTGCGTGGAAGCAGCATTTAACTAAATATTTCACTACAAAAAAGAAAAAATTACAGGTTAGTATATTCACTACTTTTAGTTCATTACTTTCCAACACTATATATAAATAATATACAATAATAATTCCTTACTCTTTCCTGTCCTTCATAGACTCTTGCACCAGCCATTGATTGGATTGCTTGCCTGCAAGCCACATTTCAGCCTCTTCCTATCAACCAATCAGATCTTGTTTTAGTGCACAATCTTCCGTACATCATCCACATGTCCAAGACTATCAGCCAATGGCAAGTCCAGCATGAGATTATGGGCACGTAAGTCCTGCAAGTCAGTAAATGTCTTGAAGAAATCTTTAGAAATCTTGACAAATGACACATGTTTTTGTTTCTCCCTGTTTTCATGTGCAGCAGTCCTCTTCATACATACATGATCTTTAATCTTCTGCAAACACTAATACCTGCACTGGACTCAAGGTTCAATCAAATAAGGAGAAACTTTTCCATTACAACTGGAGACACACAGGAGGTGGGTCTGCATGGACTGAATTGTTTGTATAAAGTGTGGAATTGCTGACTGCATTCTCTCTCTTTAACTGTGTGCTATTGTAGGACATACCACGCTGGTTGAAATGTGTCCAGCAGACAAAGCGAGGGTTTGACACCTTACTCGGTCATGTGATCAAAGAAAGACATACACAGAAAGAGGTACATTTGATTACATTTTGGTTGGACTTAAAAAAAAGAATTGATGGTGGTTTTAATAAAGCAATGGCACATTTTAAGACTACATTCATCAATTTCTAGTATCTATTAGATATCTTCCTCTCCCTACCAGGCTGAAGAATTGATTCATGATATTTACTCGTCCCTCAAGATAAAACTGGCAGATATGAGTTGGAGGGACATGAATTCATCAGGTGTTATATTGAATAAGGTAAAATGAGAATCATACAAACATCCAATTATACTTTGTATGGATTGCATTCAGATAATCTCACATCTTTTTCAGATAACATCTGTCACTCCAAGTCTCTCCACTAAAACAGATGCCCTGAGTCATACAGAACTCAACCAGATCTATGCAGAGGTAGCTTCTGATGGTTGATTGATTGTATGAATGAATGAACCATCAGCCTAATGGAATGATATATGGAATAATTTCACTCTTCACTCACTCTGTTTCTCTGCACTCAGGTGTTTATGCGTGAGGAGGATTACTTCTCCAACTACCTGGAGGTGCTGGGACTGGAACAGAAGAGCAGGAGCAGATTGCTCTCACACGGCAGACAAACTGAAGGGTTTGTGCTTTCATAAATTCATACGATGAAATGTAGATCAATCTTCTGTCACTTTAAATAGGGTCCATTGCAATTTCTCAACCAAATTTGATTTATTTATTTGTTTGTTTGTTTATGATTTTTCTTACCTTTATTCTGATTTTAATATTTATACAAATATTTCTTTAGATTTAGCATTTAGATCTAACTTGTATTTCCTAAATGTTTTCATTTCTTGAATTTAATAATTAATTGCCAAAATAGAAATGAAAGTTTTTAATATTTATACAAATATTTCTTGAGATTAAGCCTTTAAACATAGCTTGTATGTCCTAAAATGATATGTTTTCATTTCTGAAATTAGCAATTAATTGCCCAAATAGAAACAAAAAGTGACATTTCAAAATTTCAAAATTAAACATTCGTTATGCTTTCTAAAATCTGTACATAGTTGTAAATTGTATTTAAATAACTGTAAATAAATGCATGCATTATCTTATATTCAGCTTTTCATGTGTGATGGGAAGTGTTAAGTGCTTGTTTTTAAATGAGTAAACAAACTGGGTAATTTGATAATCAAGGGTGTAATCGTGCTGAATTTCCTTTTATTTTATTTTTTATTTATTAACATTAGGCAATTGCAGTTGCTAATGAAAGTAGAATTACTAGGATTTTCTTTCATTAATATTTCCAGTCTGAGGTCTGACTCACTCGCTCACATTTTAGGCTCATGTTTTTCATATTTTTTTCTTTTATTGTGTTCTGACTGATCTTAGGACATCCTCCAGCTTATGCTTCTGTCTTCCCTCTCCTCTAGTTTATCTATCACTCCATTTCTCTCTGGTAATGACATCATCATCCCTGCTGGAATGTTTGTGTCACCTTTCTTCCATCCCTCGTATCCCAGGTAGCTTGAGACAATATAAACACATAGTATTCCTTGCACCAGCATTTGTTAAATGTTTTTGTTCTGAAATATGATGTTGTGATACCCCTGAAATAACGATTTTTGTCCTAAATTGTCCAAACTATCAATATGTTTTTATACCTTAACGGTGCACTCAGTATTTTTTCTTCATTAAAGAAGTTTTACTCCCAAAGAAATGATTTGTAATTTTGAAACAAATGCATAAAATCATCATCACTCACATGAGACATATCAGTAATCTTATAAAAAACCTGTTTTATTCTACTTGGAGAGGGTCCCCTCATGGGGGCTGCCATATTTGGATCACATGACCAGCCAAATACTACTCGCTTAATGTCAGTAACTGCCCTGTTATTGGACATTTTCACTAATAAATTCAAATAATCCTGACTGACTGTGAATAGAGAATTCCTACAAAGGCATTGGTAACTGAAAAATATTGTACAGTGCATCCCAGCTGCTAGGTATCAGTTTAAGTCCAAGATGACATGGACAAAAATTTACTGACTGCACCTTTAGTCTATGATTCCACACTTTTAGTTGTCATGTGCAGGAGATTAAAATTATTTATTTTTTGTGAGTACTTTAGCATTATATTTTCTCCAGGGCAGTGAATTATGGGACACTGGGATCTTTGATGGCTAAAGATCTTCTCCACCTTCTGCTGCCTGATAGTAAGTCAGTCTCTAGATATGGAGTACAAGTGTGAATATATGTCAACATTTGGATGTGTTCATGTTTTTTGTTTTGTTTTTCATCACTAGTCCACACACAAGCCAAGAATCCAGAGTTGGAGAGTGAATGTGTGTGGTTTCATTATCTGAGTGTGACCGAGGGTCCGGGACGGGTTGGTGCTTTCTCTCTTTCCCCCTCTAAACAACAGGAGGTTTGGGTGCAGTATACCGCTCTACAAGTAGCACTGCATGTAAGCTGACTTACTCTAAAACAATACTCTCATCATAGCTGTTTAGCAAATAACCTAACATTTGTCTTTATTCCCCCTGCTTAAACCAGATTTTAACTGCCAGCCAATGCGGTAGGCTGAACTTAGCTAAAGCTGATTTAGTTAGTTTTCCAGCCTGGCCAAGGTGTTTTTCAGCTGGTCTAACTGGCCTTGTTTAGCTGACTGTCTGTGAGACCAGCTAACGCAGCAGGGAAACTTTAATGTCTTATACTGTTCCATATTTGTTCCATATAGGCTTATAAGACAAGTTTCACTAGGCATCCTGCAGACTCATCTTTATCAGGGCTCTCTTACGCTCACCTCTTCCTCTCATCCTTTATTAAGGTACAGAGAACATGCCAAAGAGAAGTACATCAGCACCCAATAAGCACGTGTGCTAATCAAGCATTTAATAAATCTCTCACAGGTAAGCTGTGATGCTGACTCCTACCGTGAGTTCATGCCCTTTGAACCATCCTTCCTGGTGACAGTTCTGTGTTCGAATACAAGCATCTGCCCAAAACCACTGACCTGCCTGAATAAATACCAGAATTCTCCTCCTGAGATGTGTCAGAGTCGAACACTGCCCTGAATCTGGGAGTAGCACATGCCTCCTGAGACCTGTAGGAGCTTGTGTGGGACTGTTGAACCATTGGAGCTGCTCATTGTTTAATGAATGGAGTTGGAGAGTCTGAATGAAATGGAGAGTCATCCTTGCTGAAAAGACCAGCTTAAGGCCTGTTCACATTAATTTACATGCTGGTCTAGGATGCTGGTTTGTGCTGGTTTATTGCTGGTCTGGCTGGTGGAACAGCATAGCCTGTTGCTCTCCAGCAAAACTGATGAAGCTGGTCGACCAACATGGTCTTTCTGGAGAAGCTGTTTGACCAAGGAAGTTTTGCTGGTTATGATAGCTAATGGGGTTATGATAGCTAACGACTAATGGGAAGATAAATATTTAATCGCACTATGATTTAGAAATATCATAATGGCAAATTGAAGTAAAATATTATCACTTGTGATAAGTTATGTAAGACAAGTTAAAAGCTGCTTTGTGGATATTGTCTCTCACACCCCTTACAAGAATTTACCATACTTTTACAATAGTAACACTAGCTCTAGTAACTATGGTGTTTTGGGGAAAATATGTAGTAGATTCATGCAGAATAATCCTATTAGGGGAGTTAGGAAAAATAAATAAAAATATATTTTAAATAAAAAAACTATGGTTGTATTTGTCACTACTAATGGTTTAAATAAGCAAAAATAGAAAGGAAATACGAAATAAAAATGCATAGACATCATAGTAAAGGTATATTTTCTTACTACATTCATAGATCAGTTTGGTTTAGAATATACCTGATTATGAAAATGTACAAATGTATTAATCCTTGTAGTATAAATTAGGCTATTTTAAGTGCATTTGTCATGTGTTCAACAGGAAATCACAAAATATAGTTTTTTTTAATAAAGTTGTTAATGTGAAAATTCACTTTAAGGATGAAAAATATAATATAGGTCTAATAATATATTTAGCTTATGTCAGAAGTTGAGGGGAGACAAAAGGACCCAAACGCAGAGGGAAACAGTCAAGGAGTTTATTAACAACATTTGTGAACAAGGACAGGTGCATATGGCACCGGCTGCAGTGATGAGCAGAGTCAAAAGGCTATAGCCACTATGGGCTAAGGAATGAGTGTGTTTGTACGATGAGTGTGTGCGTTGTGGAAGTCAGGAGCAATCCGAAGAGAGTCCGTTGAACCTGGTGTGGTGCGAAGCAAAGCCCAGACAAAATCCTCCCCCAACACGTGGGCAGAGACCAAGGAATCCTCCTCCAAGGGAACTGGGCGACAATACAGGCTAAGACGACAGTGAACAGGAAGGTAACCACACCTCTACAGACAGGCAACCAACAGACACACAAGCACGCTCCAGCTACACAAGAGAGCACAGTTAACATTGACAGCAAACAATAAACACAAAGGATGGAAAACACAAGGAATAAGTAGGGAGTGCAATCAGTGAGAAGCAGGTGGAACAGGCGAGTAAATCATTGCCAAATCATATGAGCCAGCACAAATGCCGGAACCATGACAGCTTAATAATAGTAATCTCTAAAAACGTATTTTTGTTTTCATGACAACATATATGTATTTTTAATAAAGCTGTTGATGTATATGAAATTTCGCTAATGAAAAATATTAAATATGATAATATAAATAACCTAATAATAGTAATCTCTAAAAACTTTTTTCATAACACATTTTTTTTTTTTTTTTTTACAAATAAAACTATCGTTTAAATATGAATTAGTGAAACAAGAATGGCTTGATTTTTAAACGAAAACAGATATTACATTACAGTTATAAAAGAGGAGGCCAAGCGTAGTATTTTTCATCACTTGTTTATTATAACTCTGAAGAGAACTCGTCATCAACAGACGCCGCTCTGAGCAAATCTGTCAAAGCCCTTCTGCATTAGAGCCAGTAGGTTAGCATTGATTAGCGTAATGCGGCGGGACACTATCGAGGAGACAAGAGGCCGTTCTTTTTGAATGGATGTCTATGGAGGAGATTCTTCACAACGCTGAATAAACCGCTTTTGTGAGGAAACGGCTCATAATTGAATGAATTGACCACCTTTTAGCCAATATTCAACATGTTGTACACTAAACAATCCTTTTGGAATTAACTATGTGTGGAGTTTACTACGATAAATTGATGTTTTATAAGAAAGTCACAGACGATTTTGCGACAGGTAGGTATCACTTTACGACTCTCTCCATTCATTTGTATGGTAACCCATTCAATACCCATACGTTGACTCACTGTCGTAACACGCTAGCTTACCGTTACGCTCTCTACAATGACAGAACAGCGAAAGTTGTTATTAAAGTACTATAAGATCTCTGAATATGTTGTTGTGACGCACAATTGCTGCGTCGTAGTTCTGTCAACATGGCTGCGCGCGCTGGAAGTAAGCGTGGTCTGGAGCATTTGGATGAATATGAACCGCAACAAGCTAAACAACAGCGAAGTCTGCATGATCAGATGACGGAAAAACGTCTCGTTGTTGTTTTAGAAGGAGCGACGCTTGAAACCGTAAAGGTAAAATACAACGGTATTCACTAAGTTGAAACTTTGCATTAGTTGAGCCAGGTGTTATTCACTGGAAAGTCTCTGGAGATGTGGCAGTAAGATTTCTCTTGGCAAAAAGGTTTATTTTCAGAGGATGCTGAACGTAAACGTATTTCTTTGCAGGTTGGGAAGACATTTGAGTTGTTGAACTGTGACCAGCATAAGAGTATGATAATAAAGAGTGGAAGAGATCCTGGAAAGATCCGCCCTGATATCACGCATCAGGTAAGATTTAATAGTAAATCTTATAAGTGTTTTAATTGGGTGTTAAATGTATTGAGATTTATCTAAATAATTAAATTTAGCATTACTATTCCCATATTGAATTAAGAAAATGTTCCATCTTAAGATATTTAGATGACTTTTATTGACAAATTATTGCTCTGTCTAAAATGGTATCCCATCTCATTTCCATTCTCTGAGTGTCTGACTGTTGTGTCTTAATTCTCACAGTGCCTGTTGATGTTACTGGACAGTCCTTTGAATAGAGCTGGACTGCTTCAAGTGTACATTCACACAGAGAAGAACGTTTTAATCGAGATCAACCCACAGACAAGAATTCCTCGCACGTTTGCGAGATTTTGTGGTCTTATGGGTAAATTTGCATGCATTGGCACATTAACTTCTTCCTTTCCTGTCATATTTGACAATTTTTCCTAATTATACATTATTTCCTAAAACTATAGTAATGCAGAAGAACTGTCGTATCATATAAATTCTAAATCATTCACCTACTGTTTTCCCTCCTATAGTCCAGCTCCTGCACAAGATGAGTGTGAGAGCAGCAGACGGCCCTCAGCGTTTGTTAAGACTGATTAAAAATCCAGTGTCAGACCACCTGCCTCCTGGATGTCCCCGATATTCTACATCCTTCAAAGCCGGAGATGCTGTGTGTCCCAGAACAATAGTACCTAAAGATGGACCTGCTGCTATTGTCATTGGAGCATTTGCACATGGAACAGTATGTGTTTATCCCTGTATAGATTTGTAGCAGAACAGACTTTACTCAAAAATTCAAGCATCTCCAAGCACAAAATCTATAGAAAAGAAGGAATTGTTCAACAAATAACCTGTTTGAAAATTACATGTCTGTCATATCTCTTATGTTGTTCAAAACCTGTATGCTATTATTTTACACAAAATGAGAACTTTTAAAGAATATTTATGCAGCTCTTTCTACACAATGACATTTCATAGTGATCACAGCTATCAAGCTATCAATGGACAAAAAAATATTTTAAAATTGCTAGTTTTTTGTCCTATTAAAACAATATATGCAACATATGCATTTGGAACTACATAAAGGCAAGTAAATAATGTCAATAAAAATGTTTGTGTGCACTTTTACTTTAGAGTTCACCCAAAAATGAAAATTCTCTCATCATTTACTCACCCTCATGCCTTCTCAGATGTGTATGACTGACTTTCTTCTGCAGAACACAAATGAAGATTTTCAGAAGAATATCTCAGCACTGTTGGTCCATACAATGCAAGTGAATGGTGATCAAAATTTTGAACCTCAAAAAAGCACATTAAGGAATCCATATTACTCCAATGTTTTAATCCATGTCTTCTGAAATGATATGATGGGTGTGGGTGAGAAACAGGCCAAAATAGAACTAATTTTTTCACTATAAATCTTGACACCTGCAGTCTCCTTGGTGATTATGATTTCAAGCTCAATTACACTTCTGTGTAAGTGACGTATGTGTAGAGCGCTAGATGGTGCTAGGAAATGTAATCAAGCTTGAAATCATGATCGTGCCTAGAGACATGCAATGGCAAGATGTACAGTGAAAAAGGAGTTATATTTTTGTCTGTTCTCACCCAAAACTAATTAGATCGCTTCAGAAGTCATTGGTTTAACCATTGGAGTAATATGGATTACTTTTATGCTGCCTTTGTGTGCTTTTTTGGAGCTTCAAAGTTTTGGTCACCATTCACTTGCATTGTATGGACCTACAGAGCTGAGATATTCTTCTAAAGATCTTAGTTTGTGTTCAGCAGAAGAAAGTAAGTCACACATCTGGGATGGCATGAGGGTGAGTAAATGATGAGAGAATTTTCATTTTTGGGTGAACTACCCCTTTAACAACTGCATTCCATCTTTGTTGTAAGAGCACCTTATTTGCAGTCTTACAGAAATCGAAGTGGCAAACATGATGTGTCCTGACTTTTAAAGTAAATCACTTTTAAATGGTCAACTTAAACACTTTTTTTTCCCCCCATTCTGTAATAGGTGAATGCTGACTTCACAGAGAAGACGCTGTCCATAAGTAACTATCCTCTGTCAGCAGCTCTGACCTGTGCCAAAATCTGTTCTGCGTTTGAGGAGGTATGGGGAGTGTTATGACGAAACCATCCTGTTTTGAACAGTCGTGTTTCTGCCTGTGTGTGGAACAGGCCATTGGACTTCACCATGTGCGCACACATGCGGGCCAGTCGTGTGTGCATAATGTGCTGTCTGTCACCACAGGAGAATATGTTTCATGTGTTATAACACAATTATAACTCAAACTGAAGCAAACAACAGTACCCTTCACTGTTTGTGGTAGGCAGTTGGACCTAATTTTTCTTTTGAATTTTTACAAATTGGTTTATGCATTTAAAATTTCCCATTTTATATGTATTAATATGTTTTCATGATGCCAATAAACAGATTTGGTTCCTGTTATGTTAAAACACTTTTGGTTTTTTTCTCTTGACATACCTCAGCCTTTTTCCCATCTCAGAGCTTTTGTCTTCATTTGAACTGACTCAAATGACCACTACAGGCTTTGTATGTTTGCCGGCCATCTGTGAGCTTTTGCCTGTAGATATTTTCAGTTTGTATGCTGCTTCTGTAGTTTTTCTATTCTTAAAGACTTCTTATCTACATTTGTCTGCTCGCTCCTGAGCCATTTTCTCCTTGATCATCTCTCCTCATTGGCCTTGTCTTCACAACTTTCCTGTCTGACATATTCTCTTACATGCAACACATAATTACAGTACCTTTCTGTAATCAAGAAGCTAAAATAGTCATTTGTCCATACAGAATAAGTACTGCTTTACAATTCACAGCCTAAAATGGTTAGTCAATATCTGATATAAATAGTAGGCTGCATTTAATATGTGATTTCTAAAAATGATTGAATAATTTCTACTTTTATTCAGAATTTCCTGGTCCTTTAGTTTGCTGTCTCTCACTTACGCTTGTTGCATTCAGTAATACTTTTTGACGTTGGGGCCTGGGTAGCTCAGCGAGTAAATACGCTGACTACCAACCCTGGAGTCACAAGTTGGAATCCAGGGTGTGCTGAGTGATTCCAGCCAGGTCTCCTAAGCAACCAAATTGGCCAGGTTGCTGGGGGGTAGAGTCACATGGGGTAACCTCCTCGTGGTCGCTATGTGGTTCTCGCTCTCGGTGGGGCGTGTGGCGAGTTGTGTGTGGATGCCGCGGAGAATAGCGTGAAGCCTCCACATGCACTATGTCTCCACGGTAACGCGCTCAATAAGCCACGTGATAAGATGCGCAGATTGACATCTCAGACGAGGAGGCAACTAAGATTCTTTCTCCGCCACCCGGATCGAGGTGAGTCACTACGCTACCACGAGGACCTAGAGCGTATTGGGAATTCCAAATTGGGGAGGAAAAAAAAATACTTTCTGACGCAAATCTAAACCAATGCTTGGTCCCTGCTTTACAGAGACTGGTCCACAAATAAACGCTGTCACTAAAGTGACATGAGTTTGTTTTATTCTTTCACTTAAATTAATTCCCATTAAATGACCTGCATACTGTATCTTTCTATAAAAAGAGTAAAGTATTACATCCATATTGGATTTATTTTGTCTTGAAATATAAATACAAACCAACTGTTATTATAAACCAAAGAATATGTATTTACATGTATAATCGAGTAGACTTGATTTGTCATTCAAGACCCTACGTCCCCTTCTTGTGTAGACGCCTGTAGAGAACAGATACTGGCATTCACTGTTGTGTCTATCGTCTCCTCTGTGAAGTTGTCTAAAAGCACAGTGCCTGCCTCAGTCTCATCCATCTCAGCCGGCGATTCATCACTCATCTCAGAGCCCTCGCAAACTTTTGATTCATCAAGCACAGATTTCTCGGTCTCTGACGGATCCAAATAGTGACAAACTGCGATCGCCCGACCCCCAAATACTTCTCCCTCGTTGAGAGCCAGCACTTCAATGCGATTAGAGACTGGCTCATCCTGTTTCCGACATTCCGACAGGAATGTCCTCTGCAGCATCAGTTTCTTCATTGTGTGACATTTGTATTTAAGGACTGGCTTCAAGTCTGCACAGTCCTGGCACTTTTCTTCAAAAATCACACACGTTCCGATGGCATTCTCGTATTCCCCGGCAAACAGATACCGTCCCACCTGGAACAGGTTAGTGATTTAGGAAAAGACATTGATTTGAAATCCACTTTTGTAACAGAAATTGAACACATTAACTTTTTTGTGGACTGTATATTGTACTGCTAGTTTGTGGAAAATTCTATATCCATAGAAAAACCGAACATCACATATTTAAAAAAAGAAAAAAGTATTTATTTTAACACATTGATAGAAATGAAAAAATCCTCTTTTTGAGTCCATACACTACACTCACAGATTTAAATGGTTTCCATAACAAATACTGTAGCATTATGTTTGTTTCGCATGGACTTTAAACTGTTCAAGGAATGAAAACCAAAAACAAATGAAATTATTTTTATTCTGCACCCTACGGAATTTTGCTCTCTAGTGACATCTGTGGTTGAAACTTAAAATTGCAAGCAATTTGCAGAAGGACACTTTACACGAGTCGTGTTTTGGCACTGCTCTTCTGTGTGGATGAATCTCATGGTTTGAGTTTACCTGGACATCACCTGTGTGTGATCGTGACTGGGAGATATTCAGAGCCGGAGTCATAATGTGCTATTTTCATGTTGATATTATGTTATTCTGTTAAACATTTAAAACCGAAATATTACCTGCTTTGATAAAGGTAACTGCTATTTACATATTTTTAATTAGTGAATACATTTTACACACACTTTTTTGACACTACACTCAAAGCACTTTTACATAAAGAACAGGGGACTCAGAATATTTTAATATGACCATTCAAGAGTCTTATCAACTATTCATGTTTGTATTGTACTACACTTATCAATTTAAGAAGTGAAAGAATATCACAGTAAATTTTTGGAATTACACCACTTCCTGTTGGCCGATAAAATTAGGCTTCTCTCTTTTTAGTTGACCATTAGCATGCACTTTAATTCTGCGGAAACCGCAAGTTCAAAAAGCAATCATTCGGCCCACAAATGATGACGTTTAGTCCAAACAAGCTCACGCAGTGTGTGCATGCATGTAGGAGAGAGATTTTGGCTATTAATTTATTTTAGTTGGCCAAATGAATATTTAAAATATTTTTGGGAATATATTTAATATTAAGAATACATACTGTATCTTTAAAAGGCATTACTTTATAAATGCTACTGTATACTTTGCATGTCATAATTTCTATCCTGAAAACTCCCCAAATGGGGAAAACAAATTAATCACTCATTTTCAGTGTGGCAAGTCACTAATTTTGAGCTTGTTTTTCCAAAACAGGTGCCTTGTTTCTCTTGTAAGATCTGGGAACACTGCAATTGGTATTTCACCCACCCTTAACACAGAGTAATGCCATTTTAAAAAGAACGTTATTAATCGCACTTTTATATAGTTCTAAAGGCCTGTTCACACCAAATCCTTGCCGATTTTGCGAGAACTTCCAACGAAAGGTCTACACAGAGTACAAATTTTTTTAAACTAAAAATAATTTCACTCCTGTACAGTAGGTGGTGCTGTTGCTGTTCTACAAACATTAGTTGCGTTTCCATCCAACTATTTTAATGCGCATTTTCAAAATGTGCATAAATCCTGAATGGAAATGCTTGGTATGCAAATAAACTCTCAAAAGTCCCATAAGATTTAATGTGCTAGGCGGAAGTGGACATTAGTTAAAAGAGTTTCAAATTAGTTAAAATTTACATTAAAGTGATGGAAACGGCTTATTCGCATGAACGATGACATGTCATGACCATTTGTAAAGCCCGGTGTCAATGCACTTTTCGGATGGTATTGAGAGCTTGACTTGACTGGCTCAACGAAAGGCCCGAACATAGCACACAATTCTTCAAATGTAGCCCTGGTTAGTCGAAAGTGCCCCACCCACAGATTGTCGTTAAAGTGGATCCTCACAATCCACCAGAACTGTTTTGAGCACAGGTGCTCCCTGGTATATTAAGGCTATTGGTGAATGGGAATAGCCATTTGAGCCCTCATTATGTGAGCTATTGCACTTATTCTGTAATGTCTCCTGGCAGCATTTAATATTGTACAATTGCTTTATTACAGCAAATATGGTAAATGGTCTGCACTTATATAGCGCCTTTTTTTAACCTTAGTGGTTCTACAAAGCTTCTACTTTACACTGCATCTCATTCACCCATTCACACACACCAAGGACAGCAGAGCTGCCATGCAAGGCGCTAGCCTGCCATTGGGAGCAGCTTGGGGTTCAGTGTCTTGACCAAGGACACTTCAGCATGTGGAGTCATGTAGGCCAGGAATTGAACCGCTAACCCTGCGATTAGTGAACAACCTGCTCTACCACCTGAGCCACAGCTGCCCTAAATACAACTCTCCCTGAAGCAAAGAGGTCGTTCAGCTGCTCCATGATAAAAAGGCGGGCTCCCTCAAGATAATGCACATTTACAGTTCATGGAAACATGCAATGTCTCATTTTCTTTAGTCGAATTTTTAGAAATACGCATTAAAAATGTGAAACATTTTGATGGAAACCCAGCTATTTATACCAGTGTCCTGCCCGAACCCTTCAGCTGCCAGGATGCAGGATTCATTTAATGCTGTTAAAGCATTTGTTTACCTAATTTAACATAACTATTTCATTATGTTCTTTCCATGGTGTTAATGCATTTTGAGGAGTATATAATCTGTGTTTTGTATGTGAGTGAGATGAGTAAAGAGCGCTGTTGCATAAATATACATCCTATTTATATTTGCAAATGTATTAATCTACGAGTATCTTCCAAACGGGCTCCTGAAGCCAACTTCTCTCTTTATAATGCCTGTATTAATGTCTGGATAATATAACACAAGGTACAGTGATATAAATACATGTGGAATAATGTACATTAAGAATAACAGGTAAAATATAAAATATGATGCATAATATTAAAAGAATATAAAATACCCTGGCTCAAGGTCTTTTCTTTATTAAAATTATTGCAATACTTTGTTATATTGCACTTGCAATAAAAAGCGTGGTTCTGTAATTCGTTTGTGTACAGTACAATATTGCACATAAAATGTCTTCAGGGATTTTACTACGTGCTTAATGCAAATGAATTGCTGAACCTCGCTGCTATTTTTAAAGGCATGAGAATATAACAGGCACAGTGAATTATATCTAATAATGTACATTAAGACAAAACACCATAAGCAGACTTTCAAAAACAAACTGGGTTTTTGTTTGCAGTACAAAGGATTCATGAACTGCATCTATTTATTTTTAAGTAAATAATTTTCGGGATTGTGTATCAGCTGCACGTCCAATAACGGAGTTTGCCAGATGATTAGCACCACAAACACGCAAAAAGCTCTTCTCATTGAAAACTGACTGTACATCGCAGTCTGAAGAAAAAAAAGACTTGGAAAACCTTAAAAAAACCCTCGGATTGTTGCGGACGATTTGTCAGACCTGATGTGAATAGCGGCATAGGAATGCATTGTTACCGTACAAAAGCTAATTCAGAACGAACATTTGTACCAAAAACGGGTTTGGTGTGAACAGGCATTAACAGGTTACCATTTGGAAAGGAGGCTGCAGAACGCCAGAACCAAAAAAATATTGTTTCTGCTCAGAACGAACCAAAATGAAGAACATTTTGTTTTTAGTGACATCCCTGTTGTTTTGGGCCATATTCCATTAGGATTTAATGGTTTGTATTGGTTTCCATTACATATGTATTGGTCCCATATAGTATCCACAATAGAGTCCATGAATATAAGCCAACACTTTAACATTACAGATTCCATTACAAACCAGTGCCATTCCCATTATAACCATTAGAATTTTTGTGAGGGTTTCTATTGTTTTTCTCCCCTCAGCAGGGCTATATGGCCATATACTTGGCTTGGCCATACTTTCCTACTCTTCTAGGGAGACTTTCCACTAGATATTAGAACATACACTCACCGACCACTTTATTAAGTACACCTTTCTTATACTGGGTAGGACCTACCTTTACCCCCAGAACGGCCTGAATTCTTTGTGGCATGGATACAATAAGGTGCTGGAAACATTCCTTAGATATTCTGCTCCACACTGACATGACAGCATCACGCAGTCGCAGCAGATCTGTCGGCTGCACATTCATGGCGCAAATGTCCCATTCCACAACATCCTAAAGGTGTTCTGTTGGATTGAGATCTGGTGGAGGCCATTGGAGTACACTGAACTCATTGTCATGTTCCTGGAACCAGTTTGAAAAGATGTGTGCTTTGTGACATGGCACGTTATCTTGCTGGAAGTAGCCATTAGAAGATGGGTAGACCGTGGTCATAAAGGGATGCACATGGTCAGCAACAATACTCAGGTAGGCTGTGGCATTTAAACGATGCTCAATTGGTGTTAAGGTGCCTAATCAGAATGAGATTTCTTGCCAAGTGTGGGGGATTTTTCCTGAAGTGCACTATCATCTCCACAGTTTTGAGCATGTTCAGCTCAAGGTTGTTGTGACTACACCAGAGAGCCATCAACCTTTTGCTGATCAACCTCCCATCTGTATGCAGACTCGTCACAGTCAAGGATGATGCCGATGATCATGGTGTCGTCTGCAAACTTCATGGGCTTGACAGTGGGGTCTTTTGCAGTGCAGTCATTCGTGTACAGGGAGAAGAGCAGTGGAGAGAGAGAACACATCCCTGAGGAGCACCAGTGCTAATAGTGAGGGTCCTGGATGTGAGTTTCCCCAGTCTCACTAGCTGCTGCCTATCTGTTAGAAAGCTGGTGATCCATCGACAGATTGGGGTGGACACGGAGAGCTGGGTCAGTCTGCTTGAGAGAAGATCAGGCATGATGGTATTGAAGGCAGAACTGAAGTCCACAAATAGGATCCTTGCATAAGTCCCAGGTCTGTCGAGGTGTTGCAGGACAGAATGCAGTCACATACTGACAATATCATCCACAGACCTGTTAGCTCAGTAAGCAAATTGAAGGGGGTCCAGCAGGGGTCCAGTGATGACTTTCAGGTAGGCCAAAACTAGTCTTTCAAACAACTTCATGACCACAGACGTGAGAGCTGCAGGTCTGTAGTCATTAAGTCCTGTGATTTGGGTTTTTTGGGGGACCGGAATGATGGTGGAGCGTTTGAAGCAGCAGGGAACTTCACACTGCTCCAGTGATCTATTGAAGATCTGTGTGAAGATGGGGGTCAGTTGGTCAGCGCAGACTTTCAGACAGACAGGCAGGTGAAACACCGTCTGGGCCTGAAGCATTCCTAGTTTTTGCTTCTGAGAAACCCAGCACACATCCTCCTCACAGATCATAAGTGCAGATTGAGTAGCAGGAGGGGGGTTCCAGAAGGTGTTGGTGTGTGTGTGTGTGTGTGTGTGAAGTGAAGATCAGAGCAGGGGAAGGGTGTGAGACTGGGCTTTTCAAACCTGCAGTGAAACACTTTCAGTTCAACAGCCATTAGTTGACTCTCTACAGAGTGAGGGGGAGGTGTCTTGTACTTGGTGATGCTTTTTAGGCCTTTCCACACAGATGCAGGTTCATTGGCTGGAATCTGTTTTTTCAGCTTTTCAGAGTAGCTTCTTTTAGCCACTCTGAATTCCTTATTAATTGTGTTCCTGGCCTGGTTGTACAATGTTTTATCCCCACATCTGCAAGCATCCTTTTTGGCCTGACGAAGCTGTCTGAGTTTTCTTGTAAACCATGGTTTATCGTTACTGAATGATAAAAATGTCCTAGTAGGGATGCATATATCCTCACAGAAACTGATATATAATGTCACAGTATCTGTAAGCTCGTCCAGGTATGTCCAGGCTGCAGCCTCAAAAACATTCCAATCAGTACAGTCAAAGCAGGCTTGTAGATTCATCTCTTTACAGTCCTTACTACAGGCTTAACTGATTTTAGTTTCTGCTTGTATGTCAGGAATCCAAAATTGCACGTGGGACAGAGCGATATTTCTTTCTCTGGTGGGGCATGTGATGTATTGTTTGTATTTTGGCAGTTCACGGGTGCCAATAAAACATTCTCCACACCATTACACCACCACCTCTAGCCTGAACTGTTGACACAAGGCACAATGGATCCATGGATTCATATTGTTTATGCCAAATTCTGACCTTACCATCTGTATGTCGCAGCAGAAATCAAAATTCATCAGACCAGGCAATGTTTTTCCAATTGTTTACTGTCCAGTTTTGGTGAGCCTGTGCCCACTGCAGCCTCGGTATCCTGTTCAAAGCTGACCGTAGTGGTACCCGGAGGGGTCTTCTGCTGTTGTAGCCCATCCGCCTCATTGTTTTGTGTTGTTCGCTCAGAAATGATTTTCTGCATAGAATTGTTGAAACATGTGTTTATTTGGGTTACTGTCACCTTCCTGTCAGCTTGGACCAGTCTGGCCATTCTCCTCTAGGGCTGCAACTATCGATTATTTTGATAGTTGACTAATCTAACGATTATTAGAACGATTATTCGACTATTTGGGCGATTATTGCAATGATTAATCATTAGCTCTAAACCGACTATTCAGCTTGTGCTCCAACTTAAAAGGTTGTATTAAACGTGCTTGCTAACAATAAAGAGGATAAAATCATCTTTTAGAAATACCTCTAAATGACATTCATTGAATAAAAGGGAAAAAATACTTTTTATTATGTTTAATTGAGTAAAAATTTCACTACAAAAAAATCCTATTGTTATCAAGTGTATTTGTCTTTTTTTCCATTTAAAATTGTCTAAAAATCCTTAAAACAAGATTCATTTACTTGAGAAGTAACATATAAGATATTTAGACTTGCTTTAAGAGAATGTATCTTAAATATAAGTGTATTTTTTCACTTGGTTATACTTCTGCGAGTGCAGTAAAGACAAAATACACTTATATTCAAGATTTACTTCTCTAAAAGCAAGTCTAAATATCTTATATGCTGCTTCTCAGGTGAATGCATCTTTTTTTAAAGGATTTTTAGATATTTTAAAATATTTGTATTTGTAATATATTCAACATTCTCAAAACAAAAACAAAAAAAACCATTCTTCTGCCGTATAGCTGCTAAAGTAAATGTACGTTGTTTTAAAGGAGTTTTAGATATTTATATTGGAAAACAAGCCAAAACAAAAACAAATAATAAATGTATTTTTTTGCAGTGTATAATGGGGTGAAGACTATCTCTCTCACCTTTTTGTTCACTTCAATCCATCTTTAACTCACAAAAAAATAAACTCTCTCTTATTAATAAAGCTGCGATAAGAAATGCACAGTGACATATATTATGATTCAATAAGTTGCCATCGCGTTATAATCTAGCTGCATTGAGCGTGTGCACTCGAGGGATGAGCCGGGTGCAGTTTCAGTCTCTCCCACTTAGATCGGGACACTTCGCCCAACTTATAGAAGAGGCGCTGACTGCACAGAGAAATGGCAGTTTCCTTATTATTTTAACTTTAATAAAGCTATAACGCATCAAATAGAACTGCATTAAAGATGTAACGCCGGTGTGTTTCCTTTAAAGATGCTCGACACGCAAGTTTTACTTAAGCTGAGCGTCAGCTCCGGCTCTGCTTATTCCACAACAAGAGTGCTTCTGTATTTACTTATTTTGTATTTTTGCATTATAATTCCCTCATACTTTGCGATCTACATCACCTGAAGCTGTTTGGAAAGTTTAGAGTACGTCTGGACTGTGAGATGTGTTTTCTTCCTCTCCTCAGTCAGGCGCGAGCTGCAGTGCTGCTCTTATGTGCAATCATTAGAGTTTCATATGATCTTATGTTACGTTAAGATCAAACGACTATTCGACCACGAAAATGTTTGTCGACAATCTTTCAGCCCTATTCTCCTCTGACCTCTCTCATTAACAAGCCGTTTTCACCACAGAACTGCCACTCACTGGATGTTTATTTATTTTTTAACCATTCTCTATACACTCTAGAGTCTATTGTGTGTGAAAATCTCAGATCAGCAGTTACAGAAATACTCAAACCTGCCCATCTGGCACCAACAATCATGCCACGGCATGTCAAATTCACTGAGATCACATTTTTTCTCTCCATTCTGATGGTTGATGTGAACATTAACTGAAGCTCCTGACCCATATCTGCATGATTTTATACATTACACTGCTGCCACACGATTGGCTGATTAGACAGTCGTATGAATAAGTAGGTGTACAGGTGTATCTAATAAAGTGGTCGGTGAGTGTATGTATTTGCAAGGATTTGCTCCCATTCAGACACGAAAGCATCAAGGAACACACAGTTCTCTAGAATGTAATGTATGGTGTAGCTTGCATTAAGATTTATCCTCTCGGAAATTACTACTATAGTCAACCCCATTTATTGGAAGGGGTTGTCGTCATACTTTTGGCCATAGAGTACAGCATAGCCTATACTATATTTGAAACTCAAATATACCCTTCAGTGTTCTTTTTTTTATTTTTTATTTTTATTTTATTGGCTAGACTACTTATTATAGACACTCTTCAAATTTCTGCATTAAAGCTACCGTCCCACCTGCATCATGGGCTGCTCGCTGTCAATGTCCACTATTTTACACTCGCCCCGTCGATTGGAGAGTAAATCCGAGCTGATCATTCCAGACAGCTCCGCCACAACTAACTGTTCCTCCTCTTCCCACTCTTCCTCCATTGCAACAGCAGCTGAAGAAGCAGTTGTGTTAGTTTATCTCATGTTGATATGTCATGCTTCACGTGTTGAAGATTTTCGGCATCTTCAAACTTAGTGAATTGCTTCCGTAGAATGTGCACGGCGGAAGTGAAATGAAACAGCTTCCGGAAAACAAACGCGTGCATAAAAGTCACATGTGCGACGCAATATGAGAGAGGCACATCTGCTGTGATATCTATAATAAATTATTGAATAATATGAAATGTGTTGAGACGTTTTAGAGAAGGCAGTGGGAATCGAAGAAAGAGATTTTTGTTAAAAAGTAAGTATCTTTTGGCTTCAGAGTCAGTGTTTTTTGGATGTTAATTGCATCACAGTGATGCACAGTTTGGTAGCGTAAAGCGTGTTTAGTAAATGGTGTGCAAATATATACTTATCTTAAATGTCTTATAAAAGTTTTTTTCATTTATTAGAACCATTATGAATATTTTACATTATTAATGTTAACATTAGAACTGTTGAAACCGCTGCACGTTCTGATATGACGATCAAGTAGCTAATCAAGCTAGTAAAATTGTTATTTGTCTGAATTAAAAGGCAGATATGTTTTGGTGGCATCAAGCTGGATAACTGTTTCTTCCTCTTTTAATGCAAGGCAAGCTCTGACTGAATTTTATACACATTGTTAAAGCCACACAGCGCATGCAACATGAAAGTCCTCACACAGTCCATGGTTCTGTGTTTTTCAAACCTTAATCATTTTATGTCTAGGTAAAATTAATCTTTTCAAGTGATTTCTTGTGCTGTTATCATAGAATCAATTTGTAGGAGTCAAGCATGGGCAGGAAGTTGGATACCACCAATAAGGTGAAAAGAGGACCTGGACGCAAGGCTAGGAAACAGAAAGGAGCTGAGACTGAGCTGACCAAGTTTTTGGTGGATGGTAAAATGTACATACTCTCAGAGGTTTCATCATTGTGCTTTGTTTTCTTGATGGCAAGTTACAAGTTGTCCAAAGAGACTGTCAAGCAGGGCAAGAAAACGGTAAGTAAAACAACAGCTTTCAACTTGGTATCTTGTTGTATTTTCAGATGTCTTTGATGGTTACTTGTGTCAGTTTTATATTTTAAAAATGCACTTCTACAGCGCTGTAAAGACAGCTGAAGTACCCAAAGAACCCAAAGAAGAGGAAAAGCCCATAAAAGGTAATTCAAGATTTTAAAATCGAACTTGGAATGGCACACTTTTTATTCATTCTTGAATTTGGAAATAAATTCTTATTTTTTGCAGGATTTTCCGACGATAATAGTGAATGGCTGAAACCTGCACAGAGAAAACGAAAACTTGATCAATCAGAAGACGATGAAGAGGGCCCTGACGGGGAACAAATGAAGGATGGTGGTAGTGATGATGAAGAGTTGGTTGATGACTATGGTGCTGATGCAGGAGGTGAGGAGGAAGAGGTGAATAAAGAAGACAGTGATGGAGAAGAGGTATGTTTTCAACAACTGCAACAAACTTTTTGTACATGGGAAAGCTTGTCCTTTGTTAAATCTTCGGAATAGCATACTACTCTTACTATTTCTGCAGTATATAGTATGTATACAGTGCAACAGTATGCAAATTATTTATATGCATGGATGACCTACTACATTTGAAAAAATGTGCAGTACACAGGGCACACAGTATGAAAAACTGGATTCCAGAATGCAGTGCTCTCGACTTTCCATTTCTGTCAATTTCTATGACAATTTTGAAATTATATGAACCACAGTTTTAGCCTCTCTTCCCCATTATTTGACTGAACTGCCAAATTAAAGGGATAGTTCACCCAAAAATGAAAATTCTCATTTACTCACCCTCATGATATCCCAGATGTGAATAACTTTTTCTTCTGCAGAACACAAAGATCTTTAGAAGAATATTTCAACTCTGTTGGTCCATACAATGACAGTGAATTGTGACCATAACTTTAAAGCTTCATAAAGCACATAAAGGTAATCCAGAAGTCTTCTTTAATCCATGTCTTCTGAACCAACTAAAATAGTTTTGGATTAGAACAGACTAAAATGTAACTCCTTTTTCATAGTGTCATGTAGTGTTGTCAAAAGTACCGGTACTAAAATAAAAAAAGATGCAGCTATACCAGTGTTTCTGCAGTACTGGTAGTACCAAGCACCGACTCAATCTTGTACCAGCGCACAATATGACTGACACATGACTGCTTTAAAATGCTAATTTTGAGCATGTGCTCTGTTACTCCTTACACTGAAATGGATAATTAATCAAATTAAAATCGTGACATCCTAGAGTGATTTTATTAAACTGCTAAAGGCTGCAGTCTTCATGTGGAAGAGATGCGTACTTTGAATGAATGTATAATTCCAACCGCTCATACATATTGAGAATCATTCATATGTTGTATCAGATGACAGAGCAGAGCACTAATCTACTGTGAACCATGCAGCACATGTAAACGATATATTTATATAATTAAATCACAGCATTTGCGCTTTCAACTCAATTTTATTTATATAGCATTTAAAACAACAGAGCTGACCAAAGTGCTTCACAGTAATACAATTTAAAACATAACATTTAAAAATGACCACATACACAAACACCAGTAATCTAAAACACAAAATACAAACACTACAAATCTGTGTCCTATATTTAATTTGTAAGACTCAAAGGCCAGTGTAAAGAGATGAGATTTCAGACGTGACTTAAATGTGTCGCAAAACTGTATCCGGAAAGTGAAGATTCAGGCAAAAAAAATAAACAAACATCATAATAAAAGCACGTTTCAAAATATAAGTTAGAGCCCTGAAATTGAAGAAATTGTGGCAGAAATATATTACGACTACTGTATAGTAAAATGTAATATTCACTGTAATGATAATAATAATAAATAAGCAATATATCACAAGCAAGACTGCTGTTGAATAAAAGTTTGGCAAAAAAAATGCAATGATGTCATGTTGAAAAGTTCTGTTTTCACTTGTTAAAAGATTTAAGAATGAACTGATTAGACACCATTTTGATGATGAAATTAAAATAAAACATGGAGTTCTGGAAAATAATAACAAAAAGGAAAACATGATTTGGTAAAGAATAAAACAGATTTCAGTAGGGCGCTACTTAAAAACACTTAAGCAGTGCATCCTTGATTGAGAAACACTTGAAGGAAACATGCATTTCTTTTAATTTATTATTTATTTAGACTAAACAGGTGTGTTCAATAGCACATTGTCATGTTAGCATATTTATGCTGTGGTACCGAAATTGGTATCAAGAACCGTGAAATTTCACTGGTATCGGTACCGACTACTGAAATTTTGGTACCGTGACAACACTAGTGTCATGCCATTTAAGTGCTCTAGGCACAATCATGATTTCAAGCTGGATTACACTTCCTAGTGCTTGACGCATGCGCAACGCACTAGGAAGTGTAATCAAACTTGAAATCATGACCGCACCTAGAGATCACTTAAAGGTGGAGTAAGCCATTTTAATCCAGTACACTTTTTGTTAAATTCCACTAGTTGTCCGTTCTTTGTGTGTGCAGGAAAAAATCCGGTGTTTGTACACAGCCCTGGGGCCAGTTGTTCAAAAGTAATCTGATCGGATTATGGCTATCGGATTGGATCAAATCTTGAAAAGGGGTTGTTCAAAAGAAAAAAAAGGATTCTGAAATCAGATTAGATCACAAAATCCAATCTTGGTTTTGATCTGGATCAAATCGTCAGTTTGTGTTGTTCAAAACTTTTCAGTAAGATTTTGGATACTTTTGATCCAAAAAATCAGGATTATACTGATCCCAGAAGAAGGGTGGATTTCAACAACAAAAATGTTATAAAACGTCATAAAAAGTCAAAAATACACCATTTGTATCATGTAATATATTCAAAAATGTAGTTTTTTTTATTTTGCTCTTGATTAGTTTAACCGTTAAAGTGATGAAGTATACAAGTAAAGTATAAAGTACACACTGGGCTACCAGTTAAGCCTTTTCAGTAAAGTGAAAAAGAATAAAAGAATAAAAACTATAAATAATCCCCCAAACAGATGTCAATAGCAAAGAAAAATATTTAATTTTAACTGTCATTTGTCACAGTATATTAATTGCAGTCAATCATCAGAAATCAACCAGTCAAAAGTAGTTTTTAACGATTGAATCCCTTATTGCACGTCCAGTCAGTTCCTCACTCTGAGAGAATGCCGGAGGTTGGTCTGGGTATTCAGCATGCTCAGGTGGATCATTATCATTATCTTCATCACAGAGAGGGACATTGCGCTTTCTAGCAATGTTGTGCAGGGCAATACAGGCAAGTATTATGTTGCATGCTCCCTGTGGTTCCACTCGCAAGTAGTAAAGGCGTGCAAAGCGCCTCTTGAAGACTCCCATTTTAGCGCTCAATTGTACATCTTGTTTTGCAATGAGCAGTGTTGAAGCGTGCCTGCTCAGGTTTGTTTGCTGTAAGAAAAGGGGTCATCAGCCATGGTAGGAGTGGATAGGCACTGTCTCCTAATATTATGCCATCCAGCCTGCTGTTTTGGAGCTCTCCGTATAGAGCACTCTCCCTCAGGATACGTGCATCATGGACAGACCCAGGCCACCTCAAGACGCAGTTTGGGGATGATGAGGTCAGCGTCGCCCACAAGTTGGATGTTGATGCTGTGCCTTCCCTTTCGATTCACATACTCCCACTCCCTCTCATGAGGTGCTTGTATGTGCACATGAGTGCAGTCAATAACCCCAATAGTATTGGGCATGTTTCCTAAAATAAAAAGCTTGTGCTTGCTCTGGGCAATCTGGTCATCCTTTGGAAATGAAACAAATTGATTGACTTGGCTCGCCAATGCGATTGACACAGATTTCACCACATCACTGACAGTAGATTTGTTCACTCATATTGTCACCAACAACTTGGTAGAAAGTCCCAGTTGCATAGAAGCGCAGAGCAATGAGGACCTGTTCTTCCACAGACAGCGTGACTCCTTCAGGTTCTGCGTTGAAGTTTTGGCCTGATAAGGTCTGCGATGTACTTTAATATCAGCATTCCCAAAGCGAAACCGAGCATACGGTTCCTCAGTGGTGTACTGCTCCACTGGCTTTGTACGCTCAACATACATCCTTTGATTAAATTCTCTCCTTCCAAACTGGTGGTGACGATGGACAATGCCTGCCATGTCAGTGCCTCTCTGTAAGTCCTCTGAGAAAGGCTGAATAAGATGACTGTGATTGGTCTTTTCAGACACACACCCAGTAAACATCAATTAGCTGATGTGCTTTGGCTTATGTTCACTTAACTCAATCAAGACCAAGGCCTATAAACTCTACATTCACTACACCAAAGAGGTGGCACCATGGACTCAAAAGGACCTAAATTCACAGTTGCAGAAACCCACGCATTGCTGGAGGGTGTTAGGCATCATTATGCCTCAATAGTAGGAAGTTTTAATTCTACTAACGGTGGAGAAGTGTCTAACAAAAAGAAAAAATCTATTTGGGATGAAATCACCCAAAATGTGAATGCCATGGGGTGTGACCAGAAGAGGACTACAGAGCAAGTGAAATTTAGATGGAAAAATCTGAAGGCCAGGGCAACAAAGGACCATGCTGAAGCAAAATGCACCCAAACAGGCAACCCTTTAGGAGAGGTGATTACACAGATGTGGTTCTTGACATTATTGGAGGTAGAAACTCTCAATCTCTGCATGGAATTCAAGGTGTTGTTGGGGACGGTGAGTCCACGACTGAAAAGGAAAGCGACACAGATCCTTCTAATGCAGAAGGAGCATTTATTCTGGATCTCAGCCCTGTTATTGAGGAAGCAGGTGGATCCTCACTGGTAGAGCCAGTAGTTATTGCCACAGGAGCTCCGAAAAGAGGCCAGAAGCGTTCTTTCCCAAACACAGATGATGATGCCTAAAATTACTTATTAAATGAGAAACCGAAAGAGCACAAGTACAGATTTGTCTGGCAGAGGAACAAATCACTCTTACTCTACTGCAAACCAAAGCAAGACTTGAGATCCGACTCCTAAAAGCAGAGCTTCAAAAAGCTGGACTCTCTACAAATGAAGAGCTCTAAACTTTCTTTATTTTGTTAACTATTGGACATTCAGCCTTTTAATGATTTAAAACACATCTTCAAAATATCCACCATGTATTTGTGAATAATGTATATTTGTTTGTTTGTATTTATTTGTTGTGGCTTAGATGAGGGGTCTGACAGTTTAAAAGAAATTGAAAAAGGAAGGGGATGTTTGTTTATTGTGATGTTTTCTGTCTCTTCAAATAAAAACACTTAAAGTGACCCCATGCTGGCTATTCTACCTGTTGTTCTTTACATAGCTAGTAGCCTACATTGTGATATGTAGTCCCATTTTGTGCACTGGTAATCCGGATTTGGTAATCTTGAAAAGTTTGTATCTGGATCAGGGTGGTCCAGTCCAATGTTGCTTTGAAAAACCGACACAAAAGTAAGATGGATTACCTGATCCTGTATAGCAAAACATGGGATTTCCAAATCTGGATCATTCTGATTCAGATATGTACACCAGTCCTCTTCAATCCCTAAACTAGAGACAATTCCTGTTTTAGTACCACCCTTCTGCATCCCCAAAGGTGTGTGGCTATGCTAACAGGATAGAGGAACTGTCTGTCAAAGTCTGAAGGGTTGGATGGCCACACCCCCTCCACCTCTATATGAATTGACAGTACATCTAAATCAGAAAGCAATCATCTGATTTTGTAAATTGTTGTCATCTTAATGTGCTGATAGTTCTACACCTGAATATGTCTTTGAATTTCAGCTGATTGGCCTCGAGAAAATCTATGAAATTCAGAGGCCGGTCACCATCAGAACCAACACCTTAAAGACCAGGATGAGAGATTTGGCCCAGGTCAGGAAGTAATATTCACACAGATGTCAGACAGATCTGGTCCACAGATGGCTTGTGTAATCAAATGGTTTTCTTTAAAACAGGCTCTGATTAACAGAGGGGTGAACCTGGATCCATTAGGGAAATGGTCCAAAGTAGGGCTGGATATCTATGACTCTTCTGTTTCTATAGGTCAGAACCAATGCAGTTTCAATATATATTTATTTATTTTTCTGTTCATTGATGTTAATTGTAATTCTCTCTTTCTAACAGGAGCAACTCCAGAATATGTAGCAGGCCAGTACATGCTGCAAGGTGCATCGTCCCTGCTGCCTGTAATGGCGCTTGCTCCCCAGGAGGGGGAGTCAGTGCTAGACATGAGTTCAGCTCCAGGAGGCAAATCCACATATATAGGTGAGCATATGCTTCTCTATAGCAATCATACCAACCACTGGGTCTCTGTAATGCACTTAATCTCTACTTAATTATTACATAGGAAAACGTTTTTTTTTTTTTTTCATATAGTTGGCATCAAAGTAAGGAAATCCTATGGAAAAAATACATTATTTTGCTTTTATAGCATGTTACTTAAGCATGAAAAATGTTTGAGTGTGTGTACAAGCTTGAATGCGTGTAATTTGTGTGTTTTTGGTGTGATTGTGGCTAATGATGCAAACGCAGACAGACTGAAGAGCGTGGTGGGAAACATTCATCATCTCAGCGTCACCAACACTGTCATCTGCAACTATGACAGCAGACAGTTTCCAAAGGTCTGTCCCATTCTCACTACATTACAACCTAGTCTTTACATGCAGTGCCTGAAATCCTTGAATCAGTTTTGAAAAAAAGTCACTCCAGAATCGTTTTTTTTTTTTTAAAAAATTTTAAATTGTTTTTATTAAAAATGCATCGGAAACATTTTCCATAGGTTTTTAGTTGTTTTACTTGTTTAAATATTTTAACTTGGATTTTACCATGGCAAAAACAAATTTGCATGGCATTAAAAACAAACAAAATGTTTCATTTTGGGGTGAACTATGCTTTTAAAATGAAACTTCTTTCACAATTACTCAATTTAATTAGATTACTAGATTAAAAAATTCCTCTATTACAAAGTTGTCGAATCGACATCCAAGGACTAGGGTCTGAACACATAATGACGAGGTGTCAGCTGTGTGAGCACTTCACTTTAGATTTGAAAAACCATGCGGTTGTCTGTCGACCTGAAAAACCATAACATCACTTCAGCAATGAAACAGCACTTGAAAAGATGACATCCAGTTTTCACAGACTCACTTCACACGCAATTTGCAGTGCTGCATGTCCAGATGCGCGAGAGAAGTTGAGCCCTTCATTGCCGCTTGGGACACGCACGTAAAAACACATTGGAATGCATTCTAAACCTATTTATCTACACAATTGTTTGCAGTATAGAAGGCTTTTATGAAGCAACATTTAATAATGTAATGAAAAAGACGTCCCTTGAACTTGATGAAAGTTACACACGCAGTTACACATTCTGTTCAGTAAATCTGACTGAATCCAGACGATCTATGCTTATTTTTGCAGATTGTGGTTTGGGTTCCGTTCTATGTAAATTAATTACCATTTGAATGTAAACGCGATCTTCTTTCTCTTGTACATTAGATTTCATGATGATTAAGTGTAAAATGATCGGAATGCCCCACTTCTGATAAATATTTTATAGTTTATGGCCATTATTACAGGTAAAACTCAATGTGGGAATTCAGAGAACTTGCTGAATAACGCTGCAGATTTGTATGCTGTCAAAGTGAAATTATTAACCATGTTTACTCAAGAAGGAACTAAATGTCCAAATGTTTAAGGGCATTTTACACAGTACATGGCAAGTGAAAAGCTTTTGCGATTTGTGCAGTATGTAGCACAAGCGCAACAATGCTGCAGTTTAACGCAAGAGAGTGAAAACATTTCTTAGTGACTCAATTACTGTGAATATTGTATTCCATGTTGCATGTACACTGGTGGCCAAAAGTTTGGAATAATGTAAAAATTTTGCTGTTTCAGAAGGAAATTGGTACTTTAATTCACCAAAGTGGCATTCAACTGATCACAAAGTATAGTCAGGACATTACTGATGTAAAAAACAGCACCATCACTATTTGAAAAAAGTCATTTTTTATCAAATCTAGACAGGCCCCATTTCCAGCAGCCATCACTCCAACACCTTATCCTTGAGTAATCATGCTAAATTGATCATTTTGTACTAGAAAATCACTTGCCATTATATCAAACACAGCTGAAAGATATTTGGTTCGCTAAATGAAGCTTAACATTGTTTTTGATTTGCCACAGTATGCAATAGACTGGCATGTCTTAAGGTCAATATTAGGTCAAAAATGGCAAAAAAGAAACAACTTTCTCTAGAAACTCATCAGTCAATCATTGTTTTGAGGAATGAAGGCTATACAATGCTTGAAATTGCCCAAAAACTGAAGATTTCATACAAAGGTGTACACTACAGTCTTCAAAGGACAACTGGCTCTAACAAGGACAGAAAGAGATGTGGAAGGCCAGATGTACAACTAAACAAGAAGATAAGTACATCAGAGTCTCTAGTTTGAGAAATAGACACCTCACATGTCCTCAGCTGACAGCTCAACACCAGTTTCATGTTCAACAGTAAAGAGAAGACTCAGGGGTGCAGACCTTATGGGAAGAATTACAAAGAAAAAGCCACTTTTGAAACAGAAAAACAAAAAGAAAAGGTTAGAGTGGGCAAAGACATTGGACAACAGATAATTGGAAAAGAATGTTATGGATCTTAAACCCATTGAGATTTTGTGGGATCAGCTAGACTGTAAGGTGCGTGAGAAGTGCCGGACAAGACAGCCACATCTATGGCAAGTGCTACAGGAAGCGTGGGGTGAAATGTCACCTGACAGCTAGAATGCCAAAGATCTGCAAAGCTGTCATTGCTGCACATGGAGGATTTTTTGATGAGAACTCTGAAGTAGTTTAAGAATTATTATTTTTTTTTTTTTTTTCACATTGTAATAGTAATTTTTCACATTATTAATGTCCTGACTATACATTGTGATCAGCTGAATGCCACTTTGGTGAATAAAAGTACCAATTTCTTTCCATAAGAGCAAAATCTGTACATTATTCCAGACTTTTGGCCGCCAGTGTAAGTGATGGATAAAAAAAAAAAAACAACCAAATAAAATGGCTTTTATAACTCCAATAAAAAGGTTTAACATGAATGTAACTTATCCTCAAACAGTATTGATGGGCAAACATTGTCTCTGAAAAGATCAAATATTTTATTTTCATGGCCTGTTTTCACATTTTTGAGTTCCAAACTGAAATGTCTAGATCATGTTGAACTAGTGCAAGTAGATCTTAAATTAAAAAAAAAGTTGAGCACACCTGGAGAAGCCAATCTCTGTCAGATTGAATTATATACATTTTTTATATTATAGATCTGCTTTGGGTGACTGTTGACTTTAGATATTGTTTGCAAAATTGTTTTGTTGTTATTCAATTGTAGATTACATCAAAACTTTGGCTAATGAATACATTTTAGCCAAACATGTCTTCACCTTGACAACTTTAGGCAATTTGAGTTATTAAATAATTTTTCCGATTACTTGAATAATCACTACATTACCAAAATAATTTATATTGACAGTCCTAGATCAGTTTTGTGACTCATTTCAATAAGCTTGATGTGATCAGTTATTTGGTAGTTGATATCTGATAACTTGTTCATGAGGTTCCTTCCGTTTCTTCACCTTTTTTTAATGTACAAATTCCATGTTGTACAATGTACAATTCTCAATTGGGTTCATAAAAATAGCATGCATATAATTGGTCTGAAATGTTTTTGATGGTGTATATTGCATGTCACACCACAGAACATGTACATTTTCCCAAATGTTTTTTTTGTCAACTACTCTTTACACGTCTCTAATCTTTTTCTGTCTTGAATGGTAGGTGATGGGAGGTTTCGACAGAGTGTTATTGGATGTGCCCTGCTCAGGTATGGGAGTCATCTCTAAAGATCCAGCTGTGAAAACTGGTAAGGTAGACTGTAAATAACTCTTCTGAAAATAACATTGTTTTATTATTTTCTCACAGTGAGATATCGTGACTGCTTTCACCTCTTTATTCTGCAGGGCTTTATGCATTTTACAAAACGGCTACACTTCAGAATTCTAAAATAGTTCTCTCTTTATCTGTCAGGATGAGTCTGATATTCTTCGGTCGGCTCACCTGCAGAAGGAGCTCCTCCTGTCTGCCATTGACTCTGTAAATGCAGACTCTCTGACCGGTGGATACTTAGTTTACTGCACCTGCTCCTGTTATGGTGAGACACGTGCTGAGACGCACTGCTACTATAACTCGTGGACACAAAGGTCAAAGTCTGATGGAATATGTAAAATGTAAAAACAAATAAAAGGAAAGTCAGGGTGCTAAAGCAAAACCATTTGAGAACCACTGTGTTAGAGATGAGTATCTGTGTAAAAAAAAAAAAAAACATGTTCATGACTATGCTGGTAATTACTAGATATTGAATTTAAATGCAACAGTCGGTAAGACTGTCACAAAATTTGCCTGCATCACTTCCGGGAAAGTCAAAGAACTCTGCAAGAACCAATGTCATAAAACTCTCACACAGAGGAGCATCTCCACCTGAGAAAACACACCCCACTGATTGGGGACCATAAAACGCAAATCACACTCATATCTGCAATCTCTCTCGCTCACCTCTGGTCACTTTAAGGACAATAAAAACTAAGTTATGACTTATTCTGTTCTATAATGTAAAAGGTTTTCTGATCATACATGTTTGGTATCATTCAAGAGGTCTCAGTGCAACTGGTAAAACGGTCTCATTCCCTTTCAGCAAAGTCAAATCACAAGTAAGATTTAAGAACTTAGTAAAATACAGTATTCTATCTGGGACATGCCCCTCCAAAGTCTCACACAGAGACCAGATGCTTTATACAGATTAGGTGCATTCTTTGTAAACATCAAACAACCTACTCAATTAAAGGTCAACTTACAACTCCCTAAATTGTAAACCAAATCCTAAATAACATCAGACATACACATCTGAAACAACAATAGAATCGTTTGGTACTTAAGGATGGCAGAAGAGCTCAGGGAATCTGTAAGCCAGATCTCCCATGCTTTGTTGTTTGCATGTAGTTTTTTCTCTACCAGGTATTTCTTATTATTGATAAATGTTGAAGGAATCTGTAAGCAGATCTCCCATGCTGTACCGCTGCATGTAGTTTATATTTATCAAAGTCTCTCTGTAGCCAGAAGATCCACACAGTAAAAATTGTGTGTAGTTTTTTCTCTACCAGGTAATGGCAATTTGTATTTCTTATGTTTGGTAAATATTTGAATGGAATGCAACTTTAAATTATTATGCTTGGTTCACTGATAGCTTTGGGTTTGATTTATTATTTTAATTGGATTGTTTGATTGTATTACTATTACCTGGTAAATAAATTATTATGATTCATTCTGAAGGACTGTTTTCTAGTATATTTCTTATTAACTACAAATCTATGGTCAGAGTTGGCTTAATTAAGCTACTTCAGAAGTAACCCATTAGTTAAGTATGTAAAAGGCTAAACGGCAAACCTAGAATCTATAATAGAACTTAGCCAAGTAGAATTAAATGGGAATACTAAGGTAGGACCGAGAAACTGTAAAACAGAACTTAATTGACTGGGGCTAAACGGTGAGTTGAGAATCTATATGAACTTAGCCAAATCAGACTAAACGGATAAAGCCGAGAACCTATAATGTCTTAGTCTAAAACGTACTAATAACTGAAACTGATGAATTTGTAGTTAAAAATAACATTGAAATAACAAATGCAGTCTAGAAGAGAGAATTACTAAAATTCAGAGCATAGATACATCAACAAGGTTTTTCATAATTGGAGTCAGATGAAATAAAGAAAAGAATTAATGATAAGATTAATAAAACATTAATCTAACACTCAAATCAAATAAAGTATTATTTAATGTCGTGCACGATAAGACAGAACACGCAGGAGATCTTCAGCCACGCCATTGGATACCTTCCTTGGACCTGTGGGTGACTTCCCCCTTACAAGTCTATTTGGAGGGGAAAGGGTAGAGATGGATAGAGGATTGTCTGAATCTGTTTTAGACCTGTTGCAATGCCTGGAAGATTGTGTTTCTGTCCATCAGCCGTCACAAAATTTTGCTAATATATTTTGTAGTGTATTTCTTATGGAGATTTGTTTTGTCTTCTCCATAGGTAGAGGAGAATGAGTGGGTGGTAGACTATTCTCTGAAAAAGAGAAATATTAAGCTGGTCCCCACAGGACTGGCTTTGGCAAGGAAGGATTCACCAGGTAATGAGGCCTTATTCAGGCATCTCTTCAGTAATAAAGGCTGTTCTCCCTAAAATTGAGTTCAAGTGAATTGCAAGAGGAAGAAATTGTGAAGTGCAAACGGAAAATAAACTATTCCCCTCTCCACAGATTCAAAGAGTGACATTTCCATCCCTCTCTCAAACATTCTCGCCGATTCTACCCTCACTCCCACAACATGGATGGATTTTTCTATGGAAAGAAGTTCTCAAACACAATCCTCACTGCACCAAGAGAAGCAGGTGTGTACTCTTTTCACCAGTGGTGGAGAGTAACTAACTATGACTAGCAATGTATCTAACTTAACAACACCTTTTCAGCTGCATGATGGTAGTTAACTACCTATTCCAACAAGAAGCATTTTGTAGCACTTTGCCACTACCTCACTGTTTTTAATGTTGCATTGTATCGCACAAGCAGTTTTACAGCTTAGCAAGCTGAGGCTCTCCTCGACTGTCCTTTTTGTTATATGTGGCAGGGCTCCAGTCTGTGATTAAAATGGTCACAAATGCGACCAAAAATAATTGATTTGCGACAATAATTGAAAATCTAGTCGCCTGTGGCGTGAACAGCGTGTCTCGTGCTGCTTTTCACCCATTCTGTTTCTGACGAGCTTGCTGCACCGCACGCAGCAACAAACCCAACGCGAGAGAGTCGTGAACAAATGACTCTTGAACCGGGTCTTATTCATGAATCACCCCAAAAAACTCTGGAGCTCAGGTTAGCAGTTTGAATCAGATTCACTTTCTCAGTGAATCAGCCATCAGTGAGCTCACAACTGGAAGCGCAGACATTTAAAAATAAGAGTCCCATGTGTAGTTTGGGCTTCTTTATAATTAAAATCCTGTATTGTGTACCACTTTTTTTTTTCCTTGTAATTATTGATTAGGAATGGAGTAACACAATAAACTACATCTGAGATTTCAGTCAATTTGCACTCTTGTAGTCTCTGTGTCTGGGCCATCAACAGTAAAGAAAGACTAAGGCATTATTTTAAAACAATTTAAATTATTTATACACAAAAGTTTTGAAACACTCTTTATTATAATTTTTCTTCACATTTTAGAATAATAGTAAAGTCATCAAAACTATGGAGGTAACATAAATGGAACTATGGGAATTATGTTGTGACTAAACAAAATTCAAAATAAATCAAAACTGTGTTTGAAAACCTCTGGAATGTGATCAAGAGGAAGATGGATGTCCACAACCCATCAAACAAAGCCGAGCTGCTTGAATTTTTACACCAGGAGTGGCATAAAGTCACCCAACAGCAATGTGAAAGACTGGTAGAGAGCATGCCAAGATGCATGAAAGCTGTGATTGAAAATCAGGGTTTTTCCACGAAATATTGATTTCCGAACTCTTCCCAAGTTAAAACATTAGTATTGTGTTGTTTAAAAATGAAAATTAACGCGTTTTCTTTGCATTATTTGAAGTCTGAAAACACTGCATTTTTTTTGTTCTTTTGACCAGTTTTGACCATTTTCTGCAAATAAATGCTCTAAATGACAATATTTTTATTTTGAGAAATGTTGTCAGTACTTTATAGAATAAAACAAAAATGTTCATTTTACTCACACACCTATGTATAGTAAATCCAGAGAAACTGATCATTTTGCAGTAGTCTCTTAATTTTTTTCAGAGCTGTATGTTAACATGGTAATGTGCAACTGAACATATGCCTTTTAGCCTATTTAAAGGTATATTTCAATGTAAATAATAAATTAGAAGAAATGCATGTTTATTTTTTTATTTTATTTTTTCCCCTTTTTCACCCAATTTGGAATGCCCAATTCCCAGTGCGCTTTTTAAGTCCTCGTGGTCGCGTAGTGATTCGCCTCAATCCGGGTGGCGGAGGACGAATCCCAGTTGCCTCCGCATCTGAGAACATCAGCCCGCGCATCTTATCATAAGTGTTTCTCAATTAAGTATGCATTGCTTAAGTGTTAAGGAGGGCCCTACTGAAATCAGTTTTATTTTTTCCCAAATCCTTTTCTTTAAATTATTTTCCAGAATTCTACATTTTAACATTTAATATAATTTCATCATCGAATGAATCAAAGTAATTCTTAAAACTTAAAAACGTTTTAACAGGTAAAACATAGAACAATTACTATAAAACATACCATTGCTTTTGTTTTTTACAAATTTTAATTCAGTACAACATCACTTTTGCTTGTGATATATTGCTTAATTATTATTACTATTTAATTATTATTTATTATTAATATTACTACAGTGAAAATCATATTTTACTCTACAGTTGTAATATATTTCTGTTGGAATTTCTTGAATTTCATGCGTCTAGCTTTTATTTTGACTTGTGGTTTTGACGGAAGCTTCACTTCTTCTGATGGATAAACAGGTCGCTATATGGCCCAGTGTGATTTAATAAAGCGCAAATGCTGTTAATTTATATACAGTAAATATATATAGTCTACATGTGCTGTGTGCTTCACGGTGAATGAGTGCTCTGCTTTGTCATTTTAGACAACGTAAATGATTCTCAACGTCTGTGGAGTTTCCAGTATATGAGCGGTTGGATTTATACATTCATTTTAAGCACGCAGCTCATGCAGACTAAGATTGCAGTCTTTTGTGGTTTAATAATCACACTAGGACATATCATGATTTTAATTTTATTAATTGCCCATTTCAGTGTTAGAGTAACAGAGCACATGCTCAAAAACAGTGCTGTGAAAAACTGATTTCTTCTTTTTTTGTGTATTTTTCATACTAAATTGTTTTAGATCTTCAAACAAGATATAACATAAAACACAGGCAACCTGAATTAACACAGTACAGTTTTCAAATATATATATATATATATATATATATATATATATATATATATATATATATATTTATTTTATTTATTTTTTATTTTATTTTTTAAGCAAAAAAGTTATCCAACACCTATATCACCCATGTGAAAAACTAACTGCCCCCTTAAACTTAATAGCTAGTTGTGCCACCTTTAGCAGCAACAACTGCAACCAAACGCTTCCGATAACTGGAGATCAGTCTTTCACAACGCTGTGGTGGAATTTTGGCCCACTCTTCTTTGCAGAATTGCTTTAGTTCAGCCACATTGGAGGGTTTTCATGCATGAATTGCCCATTTAAGGCCCTGCCACAGCATCTCAATTGGGTTCAAGTCAGGACTTTGACTAGGCCACTCCAAAACTTTAATTTAGCTTCTTTTGAGCCATTCAGAGGTGGATTTACTCCTATGCTTTGGATCATTGTCTTGCTACATAATCCAGTTGCTCTTGAGCTTCAAATCATGGACTGATGACCGGCCGTTCTCTTTTAGGATTTTCTGGTAGAGAGCAGAATTCAAGTTTCCCTCAATTATTGCAAGTCGCCTTCGCCCTGAAGCAGCAAAGCATCCCCACACCATCAGTCTACTGTACCACCACCATGCTTGACCGTAGGTATGATGTTCTTTTTGTGGAATTCTGTGTTTGATTTATGCCAGATTGAACAGGACCCCTGTCTTCCAAACAGTTCCACTTTTGACTCATCAGTCCACAGAACATTCTCCCAAAAGCTTTGAGGATCATCAAGGTGTGTTTTGGCAAAATTCAGAAAGCCTTAATGTTCTTCTGGGTTATCTGTGGTTTTTGCTTCGCCACCCTTCCATGGATGCCATTTTTGGCCAGTGTCTTTCTGATAGTGGAGTCATGAACAGTGACCTTTATTGATGCGAGAGAGGCCTGCAGTTCCTTGGATGTGGTCCTTGGCTTTTTTGTGACTTCCTGGATAAGTCGTTGCTGTGCTCTTGGAGGAATTTTGGAAGGTCGGCCACTTCTGGGAAGGTTCTCTACTGTGCCAAGTTTTCTCCATTTAAAATAGCTTTGTTACCCTTCCCAGACTGATGTATTTCAATTAGGGATGTGCGATACTAGTCGACTAAACGGTTCTGATGCTACTAGTCGACACTGGAATTACTAGTCGGTTAATATTTCCCACATTAAACTGAATTTTTACACATTTATGTTTGGCTTTATATTTTTACAGAGGCTGCACTTAAATTACTGTCATATTAATGTTACATATTTTAAATAGAATTAATAATACAAATATTATTCAAAAAAAAAAAAAGAGGATAGCTGGAGCAGATACAGAGTTTAATTTCACCTCAGGCTGCGTGTGCTTCTTCCCTCTCTCACTCGCGGCGTGCGCAGGAAAATGTCCTCTCGCTAGACAAGCAAACTCAGCAAAGTAGTAATGAAATCACTTCGGTGGTGCGGGAATCGGCTTATCAAACGTTTGGAAGTCCCTATGGATGTTTTCACATTTGAGTCTTCTTTACATCTGTGCATAAATCTGTTATTTTTCCGCTGAGTGGGCTTTTTCAAGCGCAGGATAGACGCCTCAGGTGAGTGAAGTCCTGTCTTTCACCGGACCATGTCGACGGGTTAATTTTACTCATCAAAAAATGTATGTTTTTGAGTAAGTAGCTTAGAAAATAACTGTTTTAGACAGGCTATTTTCAATGAGGTGCCGACTGCTTAACGTGTTAAACTATCTTTTATTCTGTGTACACGTCATGTTTAGAATACATTAGGTTTATTGTAGGCTACATCACAGGCCTATTTTTTTCTATCCTATAGCTAATTTTATTTTATTTTTTTACATCATAACTGTTATTGGTTAACGTTCTTTACCGAACAGCTGTCATATTAGATCAATGGCTAATACACGACTGCACGGCGTGAAATACGCGCAACTTTTCAGCGCATTTTTTTTTCTCTCTCATAGGTTTGGCTTACCTGTTAATTATTTTCAACAATGTCCTGACTGTTTTAATATGTTAAGTAACTTTTACTTGATTTCCGTTTAGAACAGGCATTTAGGGTTGCTCTATTGATCCTGCACTATTCATTCAATTGTTTTCAATAAATATGTCTTAAATATTCGCTAATTTTGATTGTGAATGCGTGTCATGTTCTATATTTAATGTACAATGATCATAATTCAAGGCGAGCATGTCGCAGATAAATGCCCCTTTTCAGTAGAATTTAGCATCGGATTTGGAATAGATTAAGTATTTTAAATGGGTCGCATAAACACACTTTTTTTTTTTTTTACTGTTTTCTGAAGGTTGGTTTCTCTTTAGACTAGTCGACTAGTCGGTTACAAAACTTGCGTTTAAACGACAGTCAGATTAGTCATAGCGCACATCCCTAATTTCAGTTACCTTTTTCCTCATCATTTCTGGAATTTCTTTCAACCTTGGTATAGTGTGCTACTGGGTGAAACCTTTTAGCCAACTTCCTGCTGCTGAAAAGTCCTATTTAGGTGTTGATTTGATTGAACAGGGCTGGAAGTAATCGGGCCTGGGTGTGTCTAGTCCAGCTGAACCACATTATGAATGCACTTTCATAGATTTGGAGATTTAGTAACTAAGGGGCAAATAGTTTTTCACACGGGCCCAGTTGGTATTGGATAACTTTTTTGCTTCAATAAATAACTTTATCATTTAAAAACTGTATTTTGTGTTTGCTCAGATTGCCTTTTGTTATGTTAGATTTTGTTTGAATTTTTGAAACAATTTAGAATGAGATGTACACAAAAAAGAAGAAATCAGGATGGGGCACAGCACTGTAAGCGTGTGAGCATTTGAAAGCAGTCGTGTGTCTGTCAGACATTGTGCGGGTACCAGATTAAGTTGGTTCTCTGTACTACCAGTACTGCAGAAACACTGGTATCGTGACATCTTTTTTTATTTTGGTACCGACTTTTGACAACACGTCAAGTTTTAACTACTTTAAATTGAAAGTAGCTTTTAGCTTGGCAGGCTAAAATTTCCAAGTAGCTTTCACAGTCCTTCCCCTCTCATCTATCATCCTTTTTTCCAGCATAAGACCTGAAGTTTGTTGTGGAGGTGATTTTGTATCCATTTTTAATTCTTAATTGTTTTTTCTGTAGAGGATGAAGTAGAATCTACAAAAATGGAAACCACAACCTCATTAGAGAAGATCCAGAAGTCTCAATCTAAGGAGCAGAAGCCCACTTCAACTGTGGAGAAACCCCCCATGAACAAAAAGCAGAAATTAAAACCAAAAAAAGCTGCACCACACATCATGGAGAAAGAAACTGGAGTAAAACTGGATGGTAAAAAATCAGAGGGCCCCAAAAAGGCCAAAATTGCCAAGTTAGATAGAGAAGCTTCAAAGAGTGAGAAATTCAACAAAAAGCAGAAGGTCAAAGTAGTTAACAGAGGTGCAAAGAAAGAGGAGAGCCATTTTGAGAAGAAACATGTAATGAAAAGGAAGAACTTGAAGAAGAACAGAATGGGGAAAAACACATTTAGGAAGTTAAAAAAGAAGCTTGGACAACAGGAGAGTGGACAGTGAAATTCAGTCATGTTTCAAAGTGAATGACTGCCTATGTCTCTGTCAATGACTGGACAGAAATTTAAACCAATACCACACTGCTGTTGAGGAATCCCAAGATCTCGAGTCCTTTAGACAATCCACAATCACAATCCTTTACAAGCTTACACAGATGTTGTACACAAAGAGTATTGTGTATTGCTCTAAAGCGTTGTGGTAATAAATTTTATGAATGTATATTTCATTGTCCATTTTATGTATTTTGTCTTAGAAACATTTAACTGTTGCAAAGGAATGCAAGTAAACAGTTTGTTTTGCTGGTAGATTCCTGGAAGCATTTGCTTTTTCCTCACACTGATTAAAAAGAAAGTTTCAAAAGAAAGATATGGTGTCATTCTGAAAAAACCTTTTAACATTGTGGCTATCGTCTTCTTTGAGTAGAGAGTGACTAAACCAATCTGACCTTTTCTTTTAGTCTTTCAGAACGTCACCTCAGAAATCGAATCAGAAACTATTGAGGTAGAAGTGAAATGTTCCTTTGAGCCTGAGATCATCACGACTGCTATTCAACAAAACCTACTGACTTCACATTTCATATCGCGTAGCTGCCACCACATAACACGATAAAAAGGTTTCTTCAGGTTCAAACGGCTAAAGCACTCGCTGCATGAACCTCAGCTATGCTCAATCACCTCTTCCTTCCCACCCTTTTGGCCCTGTGCCGTGTAACCATGGTAACACACTTATCTAGTTGTGTGCTGCAAAGCCCAGAACTCATACCCTCTGAACTGCAATGGTTTCTCCGTGCTTGCTTAAATCCTTCATTCTCCACAAAAGATGGCCCAGAACGCCATAATTATCACCGCTTGTTCCTCCCAAAACTGTTAATTCTGTTGAAATGTCGTGCATGTGTAGGCAATGCATTTATTGTAATCACACTGCAGTGATTACACGCACAGAAATAATTTAAGGTTGTGCCTGAAGGGTAAATGAAACCATTCAGTTGGCCTGTGGGTAAAGCAGTGTAGATCAGCCTCGTTTGACACCTCACTGATTAACTGCTATTGTAGAGGGGTAATTATAATGATTACCTGTATGCATGATTGCAGAGGTAAGAGTGTCCGGTATATCTTTAATACAAACTACATCCCCCCCAATTTGTTCAATTGTACAAATGAGTTTGGTACTTTATTACTTATTACTGTCATACCAGTTCCACACTTGAGTTTTTAGATTAGTTAGAAAGTAGGCTAGTATGTAGGCTAGTAGCTAAAAGTAGGTTAGCATGTAACTTGTTTAACACCGTCTGTGCTATGAACACAAATAATACCTAAAATCATGTTGCTTGTTGAGAAGAGATGTGGTGTTTTCTAATGGGCACTTTTGGTCAAAACAGTTTCTTCAGAAAATGTAAAAATCTAATTGATATGTGCTTTTTATGCCATAGCTTCTTGACATTCTAATAATAGTGAACATGTTTCCAAGGGGGAAAAAACAATTGGCACTATTGGTTTTTGCCCATTGCCCTGATTCGCTCTGCATTTAAACACCTTTAGGGGCATATCCAATATGCGCATGTTGTGTTGTTTATTTTGCCATTAGAAGCAAAAAAAAACTAATCTAAACACTTTTTTTAGTTGTCAGATTTTTTTTAATAAGCTGATTTTTTTTGGTATTGCGTGTTAGTATGAATGTAAACACACTCCGTGTTGACTTTGTTTGGAAGAAAGAGCAGGAACCAGAGGAATGATTTAGCATACAAGACAGATATTCAATTAAGAGCATTCATGTCAGCATGGGGGTTTTGCCTATATGTAAATGTGTCCTCTTATCCAACCCTTTAATTTATGTTCCGCTATATTTCTCATTACTTCAGTCTCTCTGTAGAGTATCTCTGTGTGTGTGTTTGTTTGTATCTTGTCGTGACTGCACACTTTGACCATGTAGTTAATCCTCTCAGAGCTGAGAAATGTGCCAGAGTCTTGAATATATCCTCCTGTTGCCCATATCAGGATTGACGGCACAAACGTGTAGGCCTTCACTTTTGTCTGTACTTGGAAGATGTCGGTTGTCAAACTGAACTGAATCTTACCGCTCTGTTTCTGCCATCAATGCAAAATGTCTTGAGTAACATATCATGAACAATTTTCCCTTGAGAAGTTTCTGTTTGCTGTCTGCAGCCCTTAAGATGTACAGCATGATTTGTTGATCTGTTTGTTTGCTCAATCTTGTCCAAAAGGTGGCTCCTTGATACATGTCTTCAGAGGCCGCCCCTCTCCTCTTATCCTGCATTGAGAAATTTGGAGCGATTTCATAAAATAAAAAATAGGAAATGTGTCTTTTTAAAATAACATAAGACAAACATTTAAATTAGTAGACAAATCTTAAGCATTCCAATTTGGGATTTTTTTTCTTTTTTTCTGTAATATTTAGAAAATGTAAAGACTATTCGAACAACAAATATGTAGCCAGGTGCTCAAGGGTCCTAGTGATCAGTCATACAGATGTGTTGAGGGGCCCCGGGTAATCAACTCGCCCTGTATACACCGAGATGCCTGGGGTTGCTAGTGCTCATTTTTTGCTGCATTTCCAAGAAGCCCGGAGTCCCTAGAGGTCAGCTTGAGCTGTATTTTTTCCTTGTGGTCAACTTGCACTGTATATGCTGAGGGGCCCGGGGGCCTTAGTGGTCAGCTCACATTATACACAAAGAGGGGCCTAGTTGTCAGCTCTTGCTGTGTGCACCAAAGGGCCTCAAAGCCTTAGTGGTCAGCTCTCAGTATATGCACTGAGGTGCCATGGGACCTCTGGCCAGCTCACATCCTATGCAAAGAGGGGCCCGGGGGCCCTAGTGGCCTGCTCACATTGTATGCAAAGAGGGGCCTAGGGGCCCTAGTGGTCAGCTTGTGCTGTATGCACCATGTGGCTTGGGGACTCTAGTAGTCAGCTCACGTTGTATGCAAAGAGGTGTCTGGCACAGGGTCCCAAGTGATCAGCTTGCACTGTGTGCACAGAGGGGATTAGGGACCCTAGTGATTAGCTCTCGCTATATGCGCCAAAGGGCTCAGGGGCTCAGTTATCAGCTTGCACTGTATTCACTGAGGGGTTCTGGGAACCTAAGTGTCAGCTCATGCTGTATGCACCAAGGAGCCTAGGGGCCCTAGTTGTCAGCTCCCACTGTATGCACCAGGGGCACTAGTGGTCAGCTCTTACTAAATGCACCAAGCAACCAGAGGGCCCTAGTGGTCCGCTCACACTATATGCACCGAGCAGCACAGGGGCCCTAGTGGTCAGCTCATACTGTATGCACCAAAAATCTTGGGGACCTTTGTGGTTAGCTCATATTGTATGCACCAAGGAGCCTGGGAGCCCTACTAGTCCGCTCATCATGTATGCACTGAAGACCCTAGTAGTCAGCTTGCACTGTATGCATAGACGGGCACGAGTGGTCAGCTCTCAATATATGCATCGAGGGGCCCTAGTGGTCAGCTGTATCGCTATATGCACCCAGGGGCCCAGGGACCCGAGTGGTCAGCTCTCGCTTTATGCGCTGAGCAGCCGGGGGACCTAGTGTTCAGCCCATACTGTATGCACCAAAAATCACAGGGTCCCTAGTGGTCAGCTCATAGTGTATGCACCAAAGAATATGAGGCCCCTAGTAGTCAGCTCATACTATATGCACTGAGGAGTGGTCAGCTAGCCCTTTTCCAACCAAAATTGCGATGATTCTCATGCCGAGCCTGTCTGTGCTCCACTGGTTCATGGTCAGGGCAATCTGGTGCCTATCGTTAACCGGCCACACTTTTCCACTGACCTGAGAACCGAACGGTGACGAAATGGGTTAATGTCTTCTTGGTAGTTTCACATGACTACCTCAAACATAAACATGGCGCATCACAGTGTGTTTGTATACAGCTTTTATTCTTGTTTTTGAGGACATATTTAAACATACGGATTACTGCAATCCATTGTTATTACATTGCTCAACAAGATTGTCAGAGACGACATCTACGCTAAAGACGACAGGTAATTACATTATATTGTATGAACTATGCCTTAACTTGCTAAGATCTGTAAACTGTTACAGTGGAATCACTATTAACATTGGTGTAGCAGATGGTTGTGTTTGGATTTTTGCCAAAGCATATAATATTATTGTTTGAGAATCCCAACGTTTTACTTAACACATAGCCGTGATCTTCCAAACTTAGTGAGTAGCTGGTCAAAAATCACCTTACAGAACAAAACAATGCACAAAATAAGATGACAACAGTGTAAGAAAAGCTAACAAAGTTGGCAAATATAACAACTTACTGAGATCAGCTGCAGAGGACTCCGGCGATTCACTGTTTATCACGAGCGTTGCTGGCTGAATTCAGTGCCCCAGTTGGTTAGCAGGCTGGTTGGTGTCCAAATCCAAAACATCATTGCTCCATCCACTGTCACTTTTGCTTATGTCCTTCTTATGGCCCCTGTACTCTCTTAAGTGTTTTCAATTTGTTTATGATTTGGTCAGTTGTCTGATTGAAGGCAGCATGCATTATTTCGTGCTGTATCTTCATTCTCGTAAAGTATTTTTTTCCATTACGATCTTTCTAGTTCATCTTGGATCTCCGTAAATACCATATCACATGTAGAGCACTCGTTTCGTCGTATTATCTGAACGCTTTTGATGTCTGAATTATTTTTTTTATTTTTTATTGTTGTTATAGAGCGAAGAAGTACTCCATGCTGCAGACGGTAACTACTGTTGTTGTTTGGGAAAACTTTACCATGGTGATGAAACATTATCCTGCTTTCCGTCCCCTGACGTAATCAGTTCCTGCGTAGAGACCAGCAAGCTTTTGGGGCTGGTGTGGAACCAGGTTTTCGGCCCCGGAATGGCAATTTCTGTAGTGGAATTACACGGAACAGTTCGAGAATTAGCACCGGCCCAGGAACCCGCACCCGAACCATGTCGGTGGAAAAGAGCTAAGCTTGCATTGTATACACTGTAGAGCCCAGGGGCCCTATTGGTCAGCTCCTACTGTATGCAAAGATGGGCCCCATTGGTCAGCTCTCACTATGCACCAAGAAGCCTGGGGACACTAGTGGTCAGCTCATACTGTATGCACCAAGGAGCCTGGGGGCCCTAGTGGTCAGCTCTCACTAAATGTAATGAAGAGCCTGGGGGCCCTAGTGGTCAGCTCCCACTGTATGCACCGGGGGCACTAGTGGTCAGCTCTTACTAAATGCACCAAGAAGCCAGGGGGCCCTAGAGGTCAGCTTGTGCTGTTTTTTGTAGAGAGGCCAGAGGGCCTTAGTGGTCAGCTAACTGTATGCATTGATGGCTTTAGCTTTCATTGGCAATCACTTTGGAGTCTGAAGCTTTGAATGCCCCTGGCAGTTCGAGGCCCCCGGGCACTGGCTCCACTGGCCCAGTTCAAAATCTAGCCCTGGTGCATTGTAAGGTGATGTCTTGAGGTCTGTCACAGGTGGATTTGACGATCACTACCCATCTCCTCTTTCACATTCTTCGTATAATGCAAAACTTTCTGAACTTTATGACCTTTATTTTTTCAATTCAGTGACCTTTTCAGGGTCTGTTGTCCTCTCACCCACACAAAAGCCTACACAGGCTACTCTGCCCACTTTTATTTCTCACCACGCATATATACAAACACACTACCAGACGCCCTTCCTACAGAACTACAGAAAACACACATTCCTCACACACGCACCACCTTCGTCTCTTGTGCATGCTCCGAGGTGACACGCTTGTGGGTTCTAGCCTTATCTACCATATCCTCATCGTTCTTCCTCGTCTCATCCCTCTTTTTTCGCCCACTCATCCTCCTACACACCCTCTCTCTCGCTCTTGCAGACTCTCTCTTCTGCTCTTTCTCGCTGTCTCTTAAATGACAGGCAGAGAGGACTGTAGAGGCCAATTACCCTTCTGCTGTTTTGGTGAGTGTGTTATATAAAATAAGAGCACCTTCTGCTGTCTGCAACTGGCAAACATTTCAATTGCCTTCTGTGCATGTCTGTATTCACAACTTGGCAAAACTTTTCTAATCATTCTGTAATGCTTGTAATATTTCAGTGGATCTACTTGTTAGGGTAAAAGTTTAGAAAAGGTTGGATGAGAAGTCAAAATTTTCAAAAAAAAAGTCTTTTTGAAATTAAGATTTCATTGTACTATGACAACAAAATATGCTAAAACTTCCAAGCATAAAAAGACCATTATCTCCAAAAAGGGCTTGTTCCAAACATTCGCAGCTTTCCAACCTAAGAAAACTAAATACATTGATACTGCCCTAGCCTTTAGTGTGGATTTTGTAGTTACTGCAATTTTCACACTTCATATTATCTGTGATTTTACTGTAACTGAAAAAAAATGTTTTTTAAAGGAGAGACAAGTCTAAAAAATGTTGTGTGGAAATAAACAATATTAATTGAGCTTAACTTGAACTCGTAACATTCCTTTAAAGTGATCCTTTACTGCAATCAGAGAGAGCATGCAAAATTATAAAATATATATATATATATATATATATATATATATATATATATATATATATATTTATTGTTATTTAAAAAAAAATATATATTTTGAGCTCTAATGACTTGTATTTAAAAAATGGGAATTTTATTTTAACTGATAAGTAATTAGATCTTTGTAAATGGCTGTCGCTTGGCTCCTGCTGGATGGGTTGCTAGTGGCAGCAGCTGGCTGGACAAACCTGTGATCCTTTACTGTGTGAAAAACTCAGACAGGGTACACAACCGTAAAAAACATTGGCTTCAACCTGATCAAACAAAAAGTCCCTTTCTCAACTCTGATGCTTATATGAAGCCAGGGAGACCTCAGGCCTGTGTGTGTGGTTTTATTTTAAAAAAATCATCTTAGACTATTATTGTTGCAGACTGCACTGATGTGCCTGTTTGTGTGAGTTAGATTATAAATGGGTGGTATATTTTGTTGGAGTGTGTGTTTAATTTGATCTTGAACCTGTTTTCAGGTTCTTTCCATTTTTGTTAATGAGTCATTCTCCGGAAGTCATGCAATAAGTGTGCTATGCGTGCCCATGATTTACTACCGATTCTGAACATATTCACATTGTTTTATTATATTCATTTTATTTTATTGATAACTATTGATAAGTTTTACCCTGGAATGCCAAAATATTTCATATTTTTAATGAAATAAAACATTTAAAATGTAGTTATTTGTATAACTAAATATAATGCAGTTTGCATGTTCCCATTTATTCAAATATGTTTTCATGGGTTATTTAAATAAAATGTAGCTTTTATTGTAATTAAAATGTTGTTTCTACTTTTCATGTGTTTTTTTTTCTTCAATTTTTTTTTTTATAAATGATTTTAAACAATATAACATTTCTAAATTAAAATTTTCCTGAAATTCTAGAACAAATTACATAGTTTTCCTGAGAATGGCCTGTATGTCATGACACAATAAATCACTGCATCCTACACAGCGTTGCATTGAGAATCTGTGTTCATGTACTACTGTGGTTGTGTGTCCCCACAAATTTAATAAAACCTGAAAACCTACTTTGTGTCTACCAACAAATCCTCATGAAGAAAACATTAATAAAAATACTAAATACTTCATTTTACACCTAAAAAATGCAAAACGTTTTGTGTGAGTGTTAGGCTTAGTTGTTGGAGACTGAATATATATGTACAGAATATACTATACATTTTTTTATTTTTATTTTTAGTATAATTCAGAATATCTAAACAATATTATGTAAATAGGCTATTTAACAAAAATATAAGTCAATTGAGAATTCCTATCTTGATAAAAAAACAAATGTGTGTGTGCGTGCGTGCTGGCTCTCGCATTGTGTTCTTGGGGGTGGGGGGAGCAGTAAGCAGATGGTACTGGCAGAGAGAGAAAAAACAAAAAATATATGAAGACACTTCTAACAGTGACCCACAGAAGAGGATTAATGAGGAGGAAAAAATCACTTGGATTATGTGCATACAACTTCAAGGTTTCATACACAATAATTGGCATTCAAAGCAAAGTGTGTGTAAAATGTGGCTTTCAAAACATATGCGTATGACACAGGAAAAGCAAGAAATGTCTCTCTTCAAATAGACATTGAAAGCTCTATATCTCCTTAAGTCCACTGAAGACATGTTGGCATCCTTTCAACAGATATAAGATTCTGCCAGCCTGTGGTGCTTTTGGCAGCCAAAGTTGCACCTTGCAAACAGAAGGATGTTAGGAGTCAAGGGATAGATGGATGAGGAATGAAGAAAGGAAGGATGAGATCATTTAAAGTACAGGGTGAAGGAAGACAACACCTGGTTGTGGTGTCCTGGTTTCATGTTACGACTTTTATTTTGTGCTGTGTGTGCGTATGATGTCATATTCCAGGCAGAAGGTGGCATCCCCCTGCCTGATCACCCTAACAATGTCAAACACCCCTATGATACCTCTGACATCATCCGAGAGACATCAAGATAATAAAAGTGCATTGGTGTGTGAGGGAGAGAGAAACAGAATGGGAGGGAAAAGAGGTGTGTGTGTGCCATATAGTGGGAGGGTGGGAAAGTAAAGCATATATAGACACCTCATCCTTACACATGAGGTACGCTTAACATACTCACCCAGCTCATGCAAACACACACTGACATACAAACACCATTAAATCAAATTCCTGCACTCAGAGAGGAAAGGGAAAAACAGGGATGCTCTTAGCAGGTGCCAAAAACTGAGTGAGACGAGAAAGAGACAGAGGGATGAAGCAAGACTAAAACACTTAGTAACGTTATAGAAGACACTTGAACTATCCTTGGTAAGTAAACCCTCTTCTCTTTTAAAACTTCTTGTTTTATATTTTTATGTGTTTTATATTTTTGAAATAGGTCCAACAGGACAGCTTTTACTATAAAAGCATCTAATGCCTAATAATTAATATCCAATTATCATTTGTATATACTGTAACAGATTTATTACAAGAAATGTATTCAAATATATTTCTTTAAAAAAATTGTTTTTATAAATATGCAATACTTTTCACATTTTTGCATGAACCTTCTACTTATTTTGAAATTTGTTTTGTTTAGCGTGGTAAAAATCTAATGAAACCTGTCAAGAACATTAAATCTGTCATGGTCATATTTCATCCTGAAATCAAAAGAAGGATATAAGAAGTTATATTCTAACAGAAAATGGAGGCTATTTTTTAACCATTAAGATTTTCATGACAATTAGGCAAAATGTAACCAATATAATATTTCTCACTTTTATGCAAATAACCAAATAAAATTAATTCTCATAACTTCAAAAAAAAAAAAAAAAAAAAAATATAATGGTCCTAAAAATATAATTAATTTTCATTAGATTCACACATACAGTGTTTTAGTGTATTCTTATACAGTTTTGGCCAAAAATATTGGCACCATATTGTGAAAAATATGTCTTTATTGTTTATCCTTTTGATCTTTCATTCAAAATATTCACAAAAATCTATCCTCTAATGGATATCAAACAATTGCAAACACAACACAAGTTTTAGCAAAAAATTAATGTTTTTGTCAAATATATGTGTGGCACAATTATTGGCACCATTTTATTCAATACTTTGTGCAACCTCCCTTTGCCAAGATAACATCTCTGATGAGGTAGACACCTATAATGCCTAATGAGGTTGGAGAACACATGGCAAGGGATCTGAGACCATTCCTCCATACAGAATCTCTCCAAGATCCTTCAAATTCAGAGGTCCACGCTGGTGGATTCTCCTCTTCAGGTCACCCCACAGGTTTTCTATGTGGTTCAGGTTAGGGGACTGTGATGGCCATGGCAGAACCTTGATTTTGTGGTCAGTGAACCATTTTGTGTCGATTTTAATGTGTGTTTTGGATCATTGTCCTGCTGGAAGATGCAACCAGGGCCCATTTTAAGCTTTTGCATAAAAACAGCCCCACAACGTTAAAGATCCACCACCATATTTAACTGTGGGCATGAGGTACTATTCCAGCCAAAAAGCTCTATTTTTGTTTTATCTGACCATAGAACCCGGTCCCATTTGAAGTTCAAGTAGTGTCTGGCAAACTGAAGATGCTTGAATTTGTTGTAGGATGAGAGCAGAGTCTTTTTTCTTGAAACCCTCCCAAACAACTTGTGGTGATGTAGGTGACATCTAATTGTAGTTTTGGAGACTTTCTTACCCCAAGACCCAACAAATTTTTGCAATTCTCCAGCTGTGATCCTTGGTGAATTTTTGGCCACTTGAACCATTCTCCTCACCGTGCTTTGGGACAATATAGACACGTGTCCTTTTCCAGGTCAGTTCTTAAGATCTCCAGTTGATTGGAACTTCTAAATTATTGCCCTAATGGTGGAAATGGGTATTTTCAATGCTTTAGCTATTTTCTTATAACCATTTTCCATTATGTGAAGCTCAACAACCCTTTGCCACACATTATAACTTTATTCTTTGGTCTTACCCATTGTGATAGATGATTAAAGGAATCTGGCTTGTGTGTTACTTCATATTTATACCCCTGTGAAACAGGAAGTCATGGATGAACAATTTCATGTTCCTAGTCACCCAGGTGTACTAAAAATGTAAAATATGAATGGGAATGTACTTCAGATATATTTTCCTCATAAGAATTTCTAGGGGTGCCAATAATTGTGCCACACATAATATTTGTTTTGTTTTTTGATAAAACTTGTGTTGTGTTTGCAATTGTTTGATATCCATTGTTTGATATATTTTTGTGAATATTTTGAATAAAGATCAAAAGGATAAACAATAAAGATATATTTTTCACAGCCCTCTTTGCTCATATTTACCAAGTGTGCCAATATTTTTGGCCACCACTGTATTTTTGGTTTTGAAAATCTAAATAGTTTACTGTATATGTACCTAAATGTGTTCAAAATGGTTTAATACCGATTCCACAGTGCAACTAACCTCTCTCTGTGTTTTGTGTGTTTCTTTGTGTGCACTGTGTATTTGTATCTATATTTTATGCAGAATATTTTGTGTTTGTATTTCTCTTTACTCTGTATGTGTCTGAGTGTGTTCATCTAAATCTGTTCGTCTAAATCTGCCCATACCGGCTTGCATTAGTGGTGTATCTGGGGCCAATATTATTTGCACCATGCTGTGCTCCTCTGTATTTGTGGTACTTCTAGTCCTGCTGGCTCATCCAGTGCCCGGACATGCCCGAGCCCTGCACACGCCTGACAAAGCCATGCAGGTGGGCTTCCAATCCTCACAGTGTGTGTTCTTACATTTTAAGTAAATAGACTGTCGCCTGTCATTGAAAAAAAATTTCTGTCTCCACAATGCTCTTTCAAAGGTCATCGAGCAGTTCCTTGAGCGCTACAATGACCTTTTGACCCTTGATGATCTTGAGAACCTCACAATTGACCAATCAGAAGAACCCATGCAGACCTTCATTTCTGGGTTGAAGGTTGCAGAGCATCCCAAGTGGATTGACATACCGGTGCAGAGCAAGAATGCCTGGCTCCGCCTCTTAAAAGGGGCTTTGGCCAATCAGAAGCGAGCTCCACCAGACCGGCTGCGGAGGGGTTGGAATCGAGGCTGTTTTGGCCTGAAATTGGACCGGATTGGCTCTATGAGTGGGCTCGGGTGCTAATAATGGACTGAGAGATGAACCAAGAAGATGAGATGACTGTTGTCCTGCTTAGCTTTAGGTAGAGATCACCACCAAACTCTGGTCTGGTCTGGACCCCGTAAAAAGAGTTGTACAAACAAGGTGGACAGATTCATTATATGGTGTATCTCTACATTGGATTTGGAATGACATGTTTCACTGTATATGTATATTAATTTAATAAGGAGGCTAGAAAAAATTAAATGTTTAAATTAGTAGATACAGTGGCATGAAAAAGTTTGGGCACCCCGATCAAAATTTCTGTTGCTGTGAATATTTAAGCGAGCAAAAGATGGCCTGATTTCCAAAAAGCATAAAGTTAAAGATGACACATTTCTTCAATCTTTTACAGTTTAAAAAAACAAAAAAGCAAAACACCCACTGGCAAGTATCACAGCTTGTAAACGCTTTTCGTGGCCAGCTAAGAGTCTTTCAATTCTTGTTTGGGGGATTTTCACCCATTTTTCCTTGCAAAAGGCTTCTAGTTCTGTGAGACTCTTGGGCTGTCTTGCATGCACTGCTCTTTTGAGGTCTATCCACAGACTTTCGATGATGTTTAGGTCGGGGGTCTGTGAGGGCCATGTCAAAACCTTCAGCTTGCGCCTCTTGAGGTCGTCCATTGTGGATTTTGAGGTGTGTTTAGGATCATTATCCTGTTGTAGAAGCAATCCTCTTTTCATCTTCAGCTTTTTTACAGATGGTGTGATGTTTGCTTCCAGAATTTGCTGGTATTTAATTAAATACATTCTTCCTTCTACCAGTGAAATATTCCCCTCTGCCACTGGCATCAACACAAGTCCAAAGCATGATCGATCCACCCCTGTGCTTAACAGTTGGAGAGGTGTTCTTTTCATGAAATTCTGCATCTTTTTTTCCTCCAAGCTTACCTTTGCTCATTGTGGCCAAAAAGTTAGATTTTAACTTCATCAGTCTGCAGGACTTGTTTCCAAAATGCATCAGGCGTGTTTAGATGTTCATTTGCAAACTTCTGACGCTGCATTTTGTGGCGAGGACGCAGGAAAGGTTTTCTTCTCATGACTCTTCCATGAAGGTCATATTTGTGCAGGTGTCGCTGCACAGTAGAACAGTGCACCACTACTCCAGAGTCTGCTTTTGCAGTTAAACAGGGGTTTTGATTTGCCTTTCTAGCAATCCTACAAGGAGTTCTCTCTGAAAGTTTTCTTGGTCTTCCAGACCTCAACTTGATCTCCACCATTGCTGTTAACTACCATTTCTTAATTACATTACAAACTGTGGAAACGGCTACATGAAAACGCTTTGCTATCATCTTATAGCCTTCTCTTGCTTTGTGGGCATCAATTATTGTAATTTTCAGAGTGCTAGGCAGCTGTTTAGAGGAGCCCATGGCTGCTGATATTTGGGACAAGGTTTGAGGAGTCAGAGTATTTGTAAAGCTTTGAAATTTGCATCACCTGGCCTTTCCAAAAGATGATTATGAAAAAGCCATAGCCCTAACAAGCTAATTAAGGTCTGAGACCTTGGTAAAAGTTATCTGAGGGCTAAAATGTCTTGGGGTGCTCAAAATTTTGCATGGTGCTCCTTTCCCTTTTTTCGCTCCAAAATTGTGCAAAACAAAAATAATACACTAATCTTGCTTAAAATGTTGAAAAGAATGTTTCATCTTTAACTTTATGCCTTTTGGAGATCAATTCATCTTCTATTAACTTAACTATTCACAGTAACAGAAGTTTTGGCCAGGGGTGTCTAAATTTTGCATGCCACTGTAAGTTACAATTACCTGTATTTTGGTTTTCAACTATTAGTGAGCAAAGATCTTAAAACTATGGAAATTTCTGTTTTAAGGGAAATGCATGATTTACAGAACAAATGTAGTACTGCTCACCTTATATTTCTGTACATATTGCATGAATAAAATTTCTCCTAATTCATGTTTCTTTTTGCACCCTGCATGTGTCTTAATTGTTTTTATGTGGAGAACTTCTGTCCTGCAGATCTGGCACCATTTTTTAAACCCATGGTGTCTTCCTCGTCTACTCCCACACATTGCATATCAGAGAGTTCCACCAATTTCTACAAGCCTGTTTTTTTTTTTTTTTTTTCATGATCTACTTCTAATCATCAAGTTCATCTCTAACCCTGAGGCAAAGATTCAACCCACAGAATTTTCACAGTATCAGTTAGCTGCTGACACACTGGCTGACACACATTACATGAAAAGTGATGCATTATTTGCAAGGAACCTAATAATTGCTTATGGATTAATCAACTAATTTGGTTGCTATCTGAGTTTCTCACCTTGAGGTCAGGCTAACATAAACATGAGGTACTAAACAATACCCAACGATTATAGAATTTAAACTGCATGTCATGATATTTTTCCTCCTCTGACACTGAGATGTTATTTGTTGTGTTATATACATCCACATCCACAACATGAATCAATTTGAAAACTGCATGAAAATTCCCTTTTACATTTCTTGCCACTAAATCTTCTCACTGTGAAATGTTTATGTAGGCACTGGGATTATAAAGTACCTTGAATCATGTATGAAAAATCCTTAGTACAGGGACAAAATATTATAGCTTAAATTATCAACGAAAACATTTTATACAGTGGCGTAACATGGATCTAATGGGCCCCAGTTCAAAGCACCTGTCGGCCACCAAAAAATGTTCTCCTTCCAGTAGGGGTGGGGCGAAACCTTTGGTCGTTTTCACCTTCTGGGAGGGGATGCGGTCCCCCTCGATTATTTTCAATGCCCCCTTTTACCCTGGGCCCCAGGGCAGTTGCCCACCCTGCACTGTCTGTAGTTACACCACTGATCTTATGCACAAAAATTCTCTTCAATGAGAACCACAAATTGAGTTAGACTGTAAAGATAATTTAGACTGTAATGATGCAACTAATCAGATAAGCAAAGAGCAGATAAGAGCAGCCCTGTCCTCTGTTCTTAAAAATAAGATTCACACTTAAAGGAATAGTTTACTCAGAAATGAAAATTCTTTCATCATTTACTCACCTTCATGCCATCCCAGATATGTATGACTTTCTTTCTTCTGCAGAACACAAATGAAGATTTTTTGAAGAATCTCTCAGCTCTGTAGGTCCACACAATGCAAGTGAATGTGTGCAGAACTGTGAGGGTCCAAAAGCATATGAAGGCAGCATAAAAGTAATCCATATGACTCTAGTGGTTAAATCCATATCTTCAGAAGTGATATAAGTGTGGGTGAGATCAGGTCAATATTTAAGTCCTTTTTATTTTTTACTGTAAACTCTACTTTCGCTTTCACAGTTTTCTTCTTTTGTTTTTTACAATTCATATGCTTCCTGCATATCACCACCTACTGGGCATGGAGGAGAATTTATAGTAAAAAAGGACTTAAAGGAATAGTTCACCCAAAATGGAAAATTCTATCATCATTTACTCACCCTCATGCCATCCCAGATGTGTGTAACTGCTGAACTCAAATGAAGATTTTTAGAAGAATATCCCAGCTCCGTAGGTCCATACAATGCAAGTGAATAGTGGCCAGAACTTTGAAGCTCCAAAAATTCAATTCAATTCAAGTTTATTTACAAAGCAAAATTTAAAACAAGTGTTGACCAATGTGCTGTACAGCAGCCAATTTAGACACAAAAAACTTATAATAAAATATTATTTAAAAGACACAGATACAAAATACAACTTCTAAGGTTGGTTAAAAGCCAGGGAGAAAAGGTATGTCTTCAACTTGGTTTTAAAATCATGTATTGTTGAAACAGTTCTAATGTAAATTGGTAGACTGTTCCATAGTTTTGGCGCAGCTACCGCAAAAGCACAGTCACCCCTCAGCTTTAGTTTAGACCTAGGAAATGTCAATAGCCTCTGATCTGAGGATCTAAGTGATCTCAGGGGATTGTGTCTATGTAAAATGTTGGCAAGAAACAAGGGCGCTGATTCATTAAAGGATTTAAAAACAAATAATAATAATTTATAATCAATTCTATAATGTACCGGAATCCAGTGAAGAGACCTTAAGATCAGAGTAATATGTTCACGCTTATGGGCACCTATCAGCAGTCTGGCTGCATTCTGGGCCATTTGCAGTCAAGCAAGGGATGCATGGCTAATTCCTATATAAAGGGAATTGCAATAGTCTAGTTGGGCAAAGATAAAGGCATGAATAACCTTTTCAAAATTGTTAAATGACAAAAAAGGCTTGACTTTAGATAAAAGTTTTAGAAAAAAAAAAAAAAACGTTTTTAAACAGAATTTATCTGTTTGTTGAACTTAAGGGTACTGTCAAATACAAAACCTAGATTTTTCACTGACCATTTATGGAAAGGAGCCAGATGGCCCAGATTAAGATTGGAGGGACCAGTAGTATCAGATGGCCCAAACATAATTATTTCAGTTTTAATATCATTAAGGCTTAAAAAATTGCGTGACATCCATGATTACAGATCAGTTAGACAGGCTAGCAGGGGTTTTAGTGCATTTCTGTTATTTAGTGGTAAATAAATTTGGGTGTCATCTGCGTAACAGCAAAATGATACCCCATGTTTCTTAAAAATACTTCCTAATGGAATCACATAGAGAGAAAACAGGACAGGGGCCAAGATAGAGCCCTGAGGAACACCAAAGAGAAGAGGAGCTGACACAGATGAGATCTCCCCAAGACGAACTCAGAAACTTCTATCTGTAAAATAGGATTTAAACAAACTGAGAGCGTTACCATAAATACCCACACATTGCTCAAGGTGTGAGATAAAGATACTGTGGTCTACAGTATCAAAAGCTGCACTAAGATCTAATAAGACCAGGATCGCCGAATTCCCTGAATCAACAGTTAAAAGAATATCATTAAAAACTTTTAGAAGGGCAGATTCAGTGCTATGATATGTATCACATAATCACATAAGTCAGCATAAAAGTAATCCATAAAACTCCAGTGGTTAAATCAATGACTTTACAAGCAATATGATTGGTGTGGGTGAGAAACAGATCAATATTTAAGTCCTTTTTTACTATAAATTCTCCTCCCTACTCAGTTAATCTCCTCTTTAACGTTCACATTCTTCTTCTTGTGTTTTTGGTGATTCACATTCTTCATGCATATCGCCCCCTACTGGGCAGGGAGAAGAATTTCTAGCTAAAATTGATCGGTTTCTCACCACACCTATCATATCACTTCTGAAGTTATGGATTAAAACACTGGAGTTATATGGATTACTTTTAATGCTGCCTTTATGTGCTTTTTGGAGTGTCAAAATGTTGGCACACATTCACTTTCATTGTATGGACCTGCAGAGCTGAAATATTCTTCAATTTGTGTTCTGCATAAGAAAGTAAGTCACACACATCTGGGATGGCATGAGGGTGAGTAAAATTAATTTTTTGGGGTGAACAATCCCTTTAAATATTGATCTGTTTCTCACCCACATATATATTGCTTCTGAGGCATGGATTAGACCACTGGATTACTTTTATGCTTCATTCAAATGAGAAAAGTTCTGGTCACCATTCACTTGCATTGTGAGGACCTACAGAGCTGAAATATTCTTCTAAAAATCTTCATTTATAATCAGCAGAAGAAATAAAATCATAAACATCTGGGTTGGTATGAGAGTGAGTAAATAATGAGAGAATTTTTATTTTTTGGTGAACTATCCCTTTACAAATAGAAACAGTAAACAATGTACTATATCCTTAAATTGACATTTACAATAATTGATAAATAATCTACAGTATATAGTGTTTTGTAATGGTGTTTTGTACTTACATACTGTTTCCCATATGTTTCCACAAATCATGAATGTCAATTATCTATATATTTGCCCATAGAAACGTATTAGTATTCTTGGGTACAGTAAACTTGTCTAAATCTTAACCCTTTAACTACAACAAATAGTAAAGGAAAAATAGATTTTTCTGTAAAAGGTTTCAATGAATGGAGATTTCTGCAGTTTTTCATTCTGACAATTAATGAAACAAAATGACTGACCTCAAACATTTGGTTGAAATGTATTGTGTTCTATGTAAAATTGTGAGAATGCTTTTAAGTGCTGAAGTTAAAAAAACTAAAGCAAAGATGGTTAATGATGGGCATTTGATTATCATGGGTCAAAAGATGTGCAAATCAGATCTGGGTCTGACTTTCAGTCTACTACCAATCGAAATTTAAAGGGCTAGGGGAGCACTGTCTTATTAAAGGAAGTTAAACAGCTTTAGCTGCATGTTTTGCATTTGACCACAAGATGGCACTATATCTTGAGACTCAAGGCACTGGACTTGTCTGTGTAGTTTGCACTTTAGTGCATATGGGATCCTGGACTCTGAGCTGTCCAGCTAGGCAGCTTTATGGTCAGCAGTTAATGTATAACACACTCACATGCCTATGAACAGGGTTAGTAAAGTATGATACACACAAGAGAACAGAGTTTAAAATTCCTCGGAAAAGTTGGCAACATCTTCCAGCTCAAGAAGCTGAGCTCTCTGCGGTGAACTCGGTACTGTGACGTGACAGACGTGCTGTTTGTGTGTATAAGTGCTACGTTTAAAAGCTTGTCTGATTCAGTCTGAATCATGTGAGGCAGTCGTCACAGTGCAAAGTGGCTTTGTGCAGGTCACTCCACAGGAGCACAAGGTAGCTACAGAGGAAAGGGTGCTCAGTCAGCCCTAAAGTGTTTGTGTATTTTTAGCCTGACCCTGGTGACACTCCAGCACATTCTCTCTGCTGGTGGGGGAGAAGATAGCAGGGATACATACACTTTACAGAGGGCCGGTTACTGAGCACTCTCAATCTGTGCAGAACGATTGAAAAGAGTGATAGTAACCTTACAAGCTCTCCCATCCAATTTCAACAACCTGTAACAATGCAGTTTGACCTTCTCTTCATCTTTGTGGCCTCAGAACTATCAAAGGAAGCTTAAAGACCGAAGGTTTGCAAGAGTGGTCAGGACCGTCCAAACTTATCTACACTTGGTTCATTTTGATCTTTAGTTGGGGCAAGTGGTTGTGTCTTCATCAGACCATGAGAGGGGGTGTCAGAAGTTTAGACCCGGCCATGGTTAGTTCACCCAAAAATGGAAATTCCGTCCATTTTAGTTTAGTTAGTTCAACTGAAAATTAAAATTCTGTCATAATTTAGTCACCCTTATGATGTTCCAAACCTGCATGACTTACTTTCTTCTGTGGAACGCAAAAGATGTTAGGCAGAACAACAGCCTTAGTCAACATTCACGTTCATTGTGTGGAAGATGCAATAAAAAAAAAAGATGTAATTAACATTCTGCCTAACCTCCACTTTGCATGCCCTGGTAAGAGATGCTGTAGGAACAAAGGCAACAGAGTTCCTATCAGTGTGAGGATTTAAATATATGGATTCAGGGATGGAGAGACAGCTGAATACAAGTGAGGGGTCATGGTCTTTCCTGTAAATGTCACACACTCACTATGATGGCGATTTGATCCCCTGCTCCATCCCTCTCTCAGTCAGGGCCAGTTACTGTTAGAAGGTCAGGGGGGATCAACATGCTCACATCAATTTCTTGCTTTTAAGAGTTTTCTAGTTAGATACTTTCACAGCATTCACAAGCGTGTTTTATCTAAAATGACTCACAGTGCACTAATTGCACAGTTGGTACACCTGCAAAACCCAGCAGAGGGTTGGAAACTCAGGAAGAAATTAATAGCCTACTGAAGAGTTTTCACAACATAGGTCTAGCCCATTTCTGAATGTCAAAACCTGATTCTAACCACTGTGGCTTTCAACAACAAACGTACAAAAAACACCAGATATTAATAAATATAATGTATATTTTTATATAAGAACACTTGCTGTTAGCTTGACTGCATATGTTATGATTATTTAAAGGATGCAGCTGATTTCTCCAACTTTACCTCAACACGACCTTGACATTATAAGGGGGCGTGGCAATTAGGTTCTAAAATCCAAGTGGGGCGTGGCCGACACTTGTCTCACCAGATATAATTGAACCTCGTGCCTGTTGTCTGCTTAACTCACACCAAGTGTCAAGACGGACAGAAGATTCTCACAAACGGTAAACCAGCGTTCATAATTTAATTTAAGTTAACTTCAGATCCTTGAATGAAAACGTGTTCATAATTTAGACTTACATTTATTTATTTTTATTTTTTTATTTAATTTTTTATAATAAATCAATCTTATTCACAGAGTTAATGTAAAATAAATTATTATACATTCATGGAATGCACAGCTCCCACAAAGTGTGGAATGTATTTTTGCCACGACGTTGCATTAACTCAGGATAACTTCACCGGCTCTCGATGCAAGAAACACAAAAGGAGTTCCTTTAAGCGACCTTTGAACATCTATTAATATGCAAGTTGTGTATACACTTAAACAGTGTGTTAAAAGACATGAACTTGATTTACACGTACTCCGTATGTGTAGATCTCAACTTTGCACGTATTCAAACTGTTGTATTTTGTTCTCTGATCTCGAAATGACAGACGCATCATATCTCTGTATATTCAAAGCGTATATTTTATATTTGTAACTTATGTGATCTTCTGTTTGAGATAGATAGATAGATATATATATATATATATATATCTTTTTTTTTTTGTGTGTGTGTGTTGAATTAGGCTCTTTGCTATATCACATGTATTGATTCAAAATACAACAAATATTAAAGCATTCAAAACGTATCATTAGAGTATGATCAAACTTTCTTTTTTTCAGAGGGCAAGACCAAATCAGGCATCATGGTTAAAGTTGGTATCAATGGGTAAGAAAGTTGTCTTTTCCAAGTGACACAATTATCCAGAAATCAAAGTTACTTTGACCTTCTTTAGAGTATTGCCATATTTAATTTGACAACAATGAAAGTGAGGGGTGTGAAGAATGGACTTTCAGTCTCTTCAATGGGTTGGCTCCTTTAAATTGGTGAAACCTCTTTCTGAAAATTTAAGTAGATAAAAATTAGTTATGAAATCAGTGTGATTTAGGACACTTTATACAGTCAAATATTATATATGGTGCTACTCTGAATAAGATCTATTCTAGCAAGGTGTTTATTTTGGTTATGTAAAAAAAAAAAAAACTTTAAAAGTACTTTAAAAGTATCCCAATATGGCAATTAATCCCTTCAAGAGCAAATCAGTCTGTATGTGTTTGTGTCAGGGTGTGTTTATTGGCCGCTCATTGATCCAGAATCGGATGAATGATTAGAGAGGGGGCGTAGGCTGTGTGAGCCAGTCGCGCCACTCTATTGGGATTGTGCCATCGCTCGCCATGCTTTAATGACGTCATCCGATGTCAAATAATGGCATGTTTTATCTTGTGTACTTTGCCTCTTAGCCTCCACTTTTTACTCCAAGGTCAGAGTTTTTCAAATCTGCCTGCCTGTTTCATTAGGGGCACTGCAGTGCAACACCCCTACAACACAAGTTCACGTCTAAATAACTGTCTGATTCCTCCCTGCCATAGACGACCCCCAGCACCAGCTGTAACCTTTCAAAAGCTTGTGCTGTTATGCAATAGGAAATCTGATCCTTGGGTGACTCATACAGGGCACATGCACCCTTTTATTCCTTATCTGGGGGGGGTTGTTGCTTATTGATCTATGGTCGTGCAGCGTTTGGGTCCAGCTTTAAACCAACATGCTTGAACCAGCTGGGCAAGGTCTTTGTGTTAATTTGGAACTCAACCCTGCTCTTTGAGAGGTACCATCCAGCAGAGTAAAACAAGCACCCTTTATTCCAAAGTTCTATTTGCATCCTTGCCTTGGCTTTTGAGTTTTAAATGTATGGGGCTTTTGTGTAGCAATACTTGCCGCTGTTGTTGGTAAAGTCGTGTTTTTTTTTTTTTTTTTTTTTAACCCCCTTTTCCCCCCTACAAATGCACTTTTATATAAGTGCATTTCATGGAAGTCTGCTGTTGGTTAAGTGTACTCCGTTGGTACCATGTCCCTCAATGAAGTGATTGCTTTCTGGTTAATTAAAAGGTTTAAATGGTAACTCCACTGGTCAAATGATGAGACCTTTGTCCTGTTACTCAACCTTTTACTGATTTCATGCAAAAAAAAAAAAAACATTTAGGTGATTGCATCTTAACCATATCAGTATGTCTTATTAGTGGAAAGTAATGTGTACTGTTAGTTTACCAATTTAAGGGTAACAGATTACATCAGAGTAGGGATGTGGAAGATTTGTTGTCTTTTGTATCTGCTGCTTGTAAAACTCTGGTGGTCTATGCCTCAATAGCCCACAAAAACAGCTGGAGGCATAAACTCTTGTCTGGAATGCAGTCTTGTCAAGTTTTGACAAACTAAGTTACCTGTTTGCCACTGTCTAATGCATTGGCAGCAACAGCATCTGGGAAAACTGCTAAACTTATTTTATTAGAGTAAGGCTAAGGTTTAGCTTTAACCATTATTGCATGAAGTGCTTAAGTTATGTAGAGAGGGCATTCTGGATTGTGTGAAGGGTGAGCCTACTTGCCATCTTTTGACTGTCATATGCGGGGGCCAGTCACAGGGCTTTTTTTTTTTTTGGGGGGGGGGAGAGAAAGTAGATTTGCTCAGAAATGGGGCACCTGTGCCATCTAGTGGATGAGATGCAGCAAATTACTTCAAAGCTGTTTCAATGTTGAGCAAGAGTAGAAAAATGGAGAAACTCTGGCAATGTGAAACTTAGTCCTGATGTTTTGAGGTCCTTTTTGACCATTTTGATTTCTACTGCTATTTGCCTAAACCTAGGTCTTCCCCAATGCAAGAACTGACGTCAGTGTCCGGGGTATATTATATACTGTGTACTATTTATATACTTGCCTTGATCTTGCCATGAAAATAGACATTGTTTAGTCTTAATGCCATGTCAGCATCAAACTATTTTATATACAGGCAGCAGTTGCAGCAAATGGTTTAAAATGAGTCCTCTGCTTCTTAGATTCGGCCGCATTGGGCGTCTGGTGACCCGTGCTGCTTTCCAATCCAAGAAAGTGGAGATTGTGGCCATCAATGACCCATTCATTGACCTTGATTACATGGCGAGTCTTGATTCCTAATTTTGAGTGATTTTGAGAGTTTGACTTCCTAAAAACTGACACCTTACACAAATGCATTTGTATACATCTTCAGTCTGATTCTCCTCCCTTTTCACAGGTTTACATGTTCTTGTATGACTCTACCCACGGAAAATACAAGGGTGAGGTTAAGGCCGAAGGAGGCAAGTTAATCATCGACGGTCATGCTATCACAGTCTTTAGCGAGTAAGTGCTTTCTATACAAACGCTGTATTAAGTGCTGCACCTGGAGAGACCTGCTCATTATCTATAGGCCCTTTCTGACCTACAGTCCTGGTACTTTTCCCTTAGTAACTTTCTAGATGAGAACTCCTATGAGGAATGGAATACACAAGGAGAATTTTCCCCTGTTGCATTTGCGTTCATAAAGTACCATCGTAGTGACATCTAGTATCGACCATTTTTCTTGTGAGGTTATTTGCTAGGGGTGGGTAAAAAAGATTTTTTTTCCGATTAAACGCAATCATCATTTGAATGATCTCTATCGATTCTTAAATCCCAAGTTCCATCTTTCACTCAATGCGCAACCTGCTACCTCAGTGAGAAGAAATCACTCGCATTTGCAATGAAATTTCGCGCTATGTGACCCGAAATGAATATATTTGGCAACTGGCTTGTAAATGTTTACATTTTCACTCGCCGGTAATTGTGTAGTATAGTCGTGAAATGTTCAGCAGCGAGATCCTTTCACGGCATGTTGAGTGTAAAAGTTGTTCCATGTAACGTGTCCAAAGACTAGATCCTCACAACCCATTTGTCATTGAATACTCTTAATACACTTTCTGTCCTTTACAGTCAGTTGTTGATTTTAAAAAAAAAAAAAAAAAAAAAAAGAGAGAAAAAAATTCTAATCATGCATTGCACAGATGAGGTCAAGCCATTAGAGTCCTCTAGTTAACGTGCTAATTTAAAGGTGTGTTTTTTTTTTTTTTTTTTTTTTGTTAGAGACCTTACTGGTTTAAGCATGTGTTCAACAAATCAATGTAAATACTTGTAAATGGTACAAATTATGCAATTTTAAATATGTAACGAATAATATTTGAAATCTTATTGATTGCATTATCTTTTAAAAAGATGAGTAATAAAATATAATTAGTAAAATATTTTCCTAATTATGTTTTATTAATGTACCTAGTTAGAAGGTCCCCTGTATAATAAATGGCATTAGCTGGGAGAGAATCCCTTTTTATATGCAAGTAAAGGGACATTTTAACCGAAATAAACCCATATGAATTGATATCTAATCAAGAGCTTGTGAATTGGAATTTAATTGAATCAGGAAATCTCATCAGTACCCAGCCCGATTATTTGCACATGCGTTTCAATGGCAACAACTAAATCAACAACAGGGAATCGAAGTTATGCTTTTGTTAGGGCTGTTTTATATGAACTTTGGCTGCACTAGAAAACGGGCAGCTGCCTTATCAGTTAATAGTTTAACCAACAGTGTCTTTGGATGAATGGAACTCCCTGAACATTTTAAAAAGCACCGTATTACATCCTACCTTCATCCATCCTTATACAGTCTCCGAAGGCAGCATTTTCCTGTTTTCATATGCAGCCTGTGTCTTCAGGTTAAAAGTAAGCTTTAAACTAAGCGCATGCACTGTGCATGCAGTGCTCCGTGCTGCCTGAGCCAGAATTGGAAATGAGGAGGCAGCGAAAAGTGCTCTTTAACCATGGAGCACATGCTGAACTTGTCGAACAACATGTTGAAAATGCACGATAAACCTATTTATCAACATGACCTTTTACAATAAAGGCTTTTATTACTCAAATTACTGTACCGAAGTACTCACTCACTGACTTAAGACATCTTGATGCAAGTTAACCATGCAGTAACCGGCACGTGATGCTTCCCTCATGGAAACTAGATTTAATGAGTTTAGTGTAAGTTCAATTACCCACCCTTGATAAACATCTGTTTATTTATCCGTCATCCCAGGAAAAATTTGATGTAGTAATCCAGAATTCACTTTATTTTCTGTATAGTCGCACAGTACAGATGCAATTTAAAAACTCAAAGCATGTCTTCCAATGAAATCACACACATACACGCACATTTGAAATGGGTGATTCTCTTTGGATATTTTACAGTTCCCTTAACAGAAATAAAATAAGTGCAATCCTCTCAGTAGCAGGCTAGCAGCTAGTTTGTTTACTATGGTGGCTGTGGAGCTGCTCCTTTCTCAATGCAGGTTTTTGACCAATCACAGGCTGCAGCACCTCCCACAGTCCCTATACGCCCCAGAAGTATCTACCCCAGAGTAAAACGGCTTGGAAGAACTATAGTTCCTTAGGTGCAAAAGCAACGAAAAGCACTTTTCCTAGGGGAAACGTACCTAAAATGGGCTTTAGTACCACCAGTGGGGAAAGTCCCTTATCCTCCATTTTGTCTCCATGCAGGAGAGACCCAGCCAACATCAAATGGGGTGATGCAGGCGCCAACTATGTTGTGGAGTCCACCGGTGTCTTCACTACCATTGAGAAGGCTTCTGTATGTATCCCAATAGGCTGTCAGCCAAGAAGGAATGCTCAAAGGGATAGTTTAGATGTCATTTACTCTCCCTTATGATGTTCCAAGCCCTGCTGACTTCTGTGGGAAAGTGTTGGGCAGAATGGCTCGGTCACCATTCACTTTCATTGCATCCTTTTTATTTATTTTTTCTCCCATACAATGAAAGTGAAGGGTTGTTGAGATTTAACATTCTGCCTAACATCTCGTGGTGTGTGTGTGTTTAAACTATCCCTTTGTTACATGTATTAAAATGGTGCGTGTATGACATTTCTTATGAATTAACTTCTAGAACTTTGTGCTCTCTCTCATTAGGCTCACCTTAAGGGTGGTGCTAAGAGGGTCATCATCTCTGCCCCCAGTGCTGATGCCCCCATGTTCGTCATGGGCGTCAACCATGAGAAATACGATAATTCCCTTAAAGTTGTCAGGTAGGGATATAGATCTGGATGATTGCAAACATGTACTGAATTAACATGGAGTTTCGACACTACCAGTCATTTTGTGCAATGCAATTGTCAGTGCCCATGTTCTGCAGAAGATTTGTAATGATAGTCAATGTCCTGTAGAGGGCGACGTAAAACAAATTGACGTGACTTTTTTTTTTTTTTTTTTTTTTTTTTTTTTATATATATATAAGAGTCTTTATGACTGACTCTCTATTGTCTTTGTTTACTCTAGCAATGCCTCATGCACTACCAACTGTCTGGCTCCCTTGGCCAAGGTCATCAATGATAACTTTGTCATCGTTGAGGGTCTTATGGTAAGATTAATCTCTCATTTCAATCTCGCCAAAAGCCTTTTGACCTAAAAGCAATTTTGCGACCTGCTGTGATGTGATTTGTCCCCATTCTGTTTCATTTTCTTTGTCAAGCTCTTCACTTGACTCTTATTGAAGTGCATCAAATGATGCAAGTAAATGAGATGGTTATAAAACCACTTTTTATTTTTTTTTTTTTGCGTTCCCAGAACAATAACACTTATGCCTGCATTCTTCTGTCTTTCAGAGCACTGTTCATGCCATTACAGCCACACAGAAGACTGTTGATGGGCCCTCTGGAAAGCTCTGGAGGGACGGCCGTGGTGCCAGTCAGAACATTATCCCAGCTTCCACTGGGGCTGCCAAGGCTGTGGGCAAAGTCATTCCTGAGCTCAACGGGTTAGTACCAGCATTACCAACCACCCCCCCCCCCCCCCCCCCCAACATTCACAAAAAACGCTCCCTTCTATTAGTGTCGCATGGCCACATTAAAGGTCAGACTTGATTGAACTTTCAAAACAACTTGAGCACAGTGGATTTTCTTGACTGCAAAAAGTGGCTAAAGACAAATTCAATTTCCCACAGAAGTGTTTTCACTTTCGTTCTTGCTTCCCATTTTTGGCCATCCACACATAGCCTAATGCTTTTTGCTTCCTGTTTCAGCAAGCTTACTGGTATGGCCTTCCGCGTCCCAACCCCCAATGTCTCCGTGGTGGATCTGACTGTCCGCCTTGAGAAACCAGTGAGTTCATTTCCAGACCTGCATGATGAAGATACTCCAGTTGAATTGAAGCTCAATTCTGTTTTCATCCAATGCAGGAGGGGAAATTCATTTACTTTAACTTGCTTTGACAAATCCTACATAAATCAGTTGAGAATCGAACATTTTTAATGGGTGTCCTGAAGGGTTCCTGTAAGCTTTTTTTCTTCCTGCTTCTGATATTCTGTAATGAGGCTTTAATCCACACGCTTAAATTTCAGAATGAATGATTTAACTCTTTTTGGCTTTTCATGTCTCTCCTCTGCTCCCTGTAATTATAGGCTAAGTATGATGACATCAAGAAAGTGGTCAAGGCTGCAGCTGATGGACCCATGAAGGGCATTCTTGGATACACAGAGCACCAGGTGTGTATAGTTCATTCCATTTTAAAATGCTCCTGGTGGTGCCAAGCAATTTTTGGAATTCCTTTTTTATAGTCTTGACACTTAAATTTTCAAGTACAATTTAGCCATTTGTTGTCTGTAGGTGGTGTCCACTGACTTCAATGGAGATTGTCGCTCATCCATCTTTGATGCTGGTGCTGGCATCGCCCTCAACGATCACTTTGTCAAACTTGTCACATGGTACGGCTGAGTTGCCTTTGAGAATCTTGGAGCTATGTTTGGAATGGTGTACTTGAATACTGCACAGTACATTTATTTTCAGTATCTGGAACAGTTGAATGGACCCTCTTTCCACTGTAATTTAGCAGCTGAAATCTAGCAAACTACTATACTTGCCTGCATTTAAAAAAAATAATAATAATTGCCGCTGCAGTGGGCTTTCAAATATAGCTGAGGGTATGACGGCCAGTGTTTTTTTAAAAAAAAAAAAAAAAAAAAAACCGCACATTGGAATTCAAAATCCATTCCCATGTTATTCTATGTACTACTTGAAGTTTTACTCTGCTGTAGTTCTGCATTCTATATGAAATATTTCATGCAGTTGTGTGCAACATGGCACATGAACTCCCTACGTTGCATATTTAAAGGAATTTTCCGGATTCAGTACAAGTTAAGCTCAAACGGCCTTTGTGGCATAATGTTAATTTTGTTAGTTAATTTTGACTTTTTTTTTTTTTTTTTTTATATAAAAGCGAAGATCATTGTAACAGTGAGGCACTTGCAATGGAGAAAAATTTTGAAGGGTTTAAAGGCAGAAAAGTGAAGCTTTTAATCTAACTGCTTTTATCAAATAAGTTGTTAAAACGGTGTATTATTTGAATGAGTTGTTTTAAATTTGCGGTCATTTATGGTTTGTTGACATTACATGCATATGTGTTGTGGCTATACTTTTATATTTAAAACATTGCCCCCAATTCACTTCCATTGTAAGTGCCTCACTGTAACCCAGAGTTTTTCTTTCAAAGAAAACAAGGGGCAAGTAAAATATTATTTATTTTTTTGTGGGGGGGTTGGTAGTCAGTATTATGCCACAAATGCTGTTGATTTGAGCTTAACTTGTATTCAACCCGGAATATTCCTTTTATCCGCAAAGCCCAGTTATCTTGGAATGAAGTTATTTTGTAGGGTATGTAAAGTGTCTTTACCTTCAGTATGATCAAATGAGTTTAAAGATGTTAATAGTCATTAATTCGGGTTCATGTATGACACTGGAAATGGAAGGTAAAGTGCGCTGCATTCTGCAGTGCAGTACCTGGCGGACTGCTCTGTTTGCTTCACATTTTGACGTAGTATGTGAGGACCTACTACTATGTATGCAGAGTATACATGCTATATACTTCACAAATTGTTGGTATGATATATTTTTCCAAAAAAAGCCTCATGTAGTTTCAAAAGGGCACTGATTCTTCTACTTTCTCCCGTAGGTACGACAATGAGTTTGGTTACAGCAACCGTGTCTGTGACCTGATGGCACACATGGCCTCGAAGGAGTAAATGTGACATTTTTCACCTTTTTTTTGATGCGTGACCCACCAGTCTCCCATCTGATTGGATGCCTGCTTCACATGCCTGGAAGGAAGTTACATGCTTTATTTGAAGACCAATGTTATTTTTATATGTAAACGCTCTGTTCTGTTTGTGTGAGATTTAAAATGGACGTTGACTTCAAAAGCATTTCTGTCTGCTTACAACCTGTGATGGAATAAAGTCCTCTGTTTGTGAGAATTGGAGAAACATCTGTCTGTGTTATTTTATATCTAGTAACATGCTCTGGATGTGAGCACTTGTTCTAAAACTAAACACTTGTTCTCTCCCTGTTCATTACAGCATGCCAGAGTTGTTAATTTGTTTCCATGGCAACCTACACTGGCAGCAAGTTTGGAATAATGTACAGATTTTGCTGTTTCGGAAGGAAACTGGTACTTTAATTTACCAAAGTGGCATTAAACTGATCAAAGTATAGTCAGGACATTACTGATATAAAAAAAATGCACCATCACTATTTTGAAAAGTAAATTGATCAAATCTAGACAGGCCCCATTTCCAGCAGCCATCACTCCAACACCTTATCCTTTAAGCATGCTAATTTGGTACTAGAAAATCACTTGCCAATATATCAAACAGTTTAATCTATTTGGTTTGTTAAATTAAGCTTAACATTGTCTTTGTTTCTGAGTTGCCACAGCATGCAATAGACTGTCATGTCTTAAGGTCAATATTAGGTCAAAAAAGGAACGGCTTTCTCTAAACTCGTCAAACATTGTTTTGAGGAATGAAGGCTATACAATGCTTGAAACTGCCCAAAAACTGAAGATTTCATACAAAGGTGTACACTACAGTCTTCAAAGACAAAGGACAACTGGCTCTAACAAGGACAGAAAGATGTGGAAGGCCAGATGTACAACTAAACAAGACGGTAAGTACATCAGAGTCTTTAGTTTGAGAAATAGACGCCTCACATGTCCTCGGCTGACAGCTTCATTGAATTCTATCCGCTCAACACCAGTTTCATGTACAACAGTAAAGAGAAGACTCGGGGGTGCAGGCCTTATGGGAAGAATTGCAAAGAAAAAGCCACTTTTGAAACAAAAAGAAAAGGTTAGAGTGGGCAAAGAAACACAGACATTGGACAACAGATAATTGGAAAAGAGTTTTATGGATCTTAACCCCATTGAGCTTTTGTGGGATCAGCTAGATTTTAAGGTGCATGAGAAGTGCCCGACAAGACAGCCACATCTATGGCAAGTGCTATGGGAAGCGTGGGGTGAAATGTCACCTGAGTATCTGGACAAACTGGCAGCTAGAATGCCAAAGATCTGCAAAGCTGTCATTGCTGCATGTGGAGGATTTCTTGATGAGAACTCTCTGAAGTAGTTTTAGAAGTTCTGAATTTTTTTTTTTTTTTTTTTCAAATTGTAATAGTAATTTTTCACATTATTAATGTCCTGACATACATTGTGATCAGTTGAATGCCACTTTGGTGAATAAAAGTACCAATTTCTTTCCATAAGAGCAAAATCTGTACATTATTCCAAACTTTTGGCCGCCTGTGTATATTTTCCACAATGATATTTCAAGATTGATTTTTTTGCAGGTTTAATGAATTTGATGCAGAGTGGGAAATCCAACCAGTGGGTGAAAAGTTAAAACAAAGAGTTGTCTTTTAAATGGACATAAGTGAGTGTGATTACATGCCCATCAATGCGGTGATAACTACCAAAAAAAGTTTCATATCTGGCAATGTAAGAAAACCATGTTTACCTAACTTAAAATCACTGGGTTATTCGCTACTTATAACATCAAATAAACTTGCAAACACACAACACTTGTACACATTGGTAAGCTGTAAATGTGTTTGCATGCAACACAAAATTGGGGTAATAGGCAAAAATCAATGAGTGCTGATTTTTACATTTATGCCTAAACCGTTTTTGATCAAACCACAATAAAAAAAACCTTTTTATAGTATGTTGTTGGCATATTAAGCATAATCAGTGTAAGACCATGTATGTATATGTGCTCAATGACAGTGTTTACGTACGCATGACAATTCTGATTAATAGTGGAATTTGGTTCTATTCTGGTTATGCTTGTGTCATGTAAACATCAACCTGTTTGCCATAACCTGATTTAGCCATTATTCTGGATTCTAGAAATCTGAGTAAGACCACTTAATTGACAGTTTTAATTAAAATTCTGTAACTTAAACAATGGAATATTGACTTTAGGTTGAATTTACATTTTATGCATGTCCAAATGAAATTCATAAAATGGGCAGTTAAAGTGGGCAGTTGTCAAAGGTCATGCTATTGAGAAAAAACTTTTTTGGTGTGAGATGGGTTGTTCACTAACATTACTAGAAATGGACATAAATCAATATATACAGATAGACAAATGGAATATAACATTCTGGCTTTTGCAATTCATTGTTCTCATGTGCTGTTGTCAAGGACATGAATAATATTGTGGCCATATTACTATGCAGAATTGCCGAAACTTAATTAAAATGAATGGCTAAAGCAAGGATCTCCAGGGTTTCCACAAAGCAGGAAAAGAATGTTCATAGTTATTCAGAATATGCTGATTACCAGGCATGCAGGTGTATTCCATTAGCTGTACAAAGCATGTAAAAGTCTTTAGAGTAAAGGCTTAACCAGAATACAGACCTCAATCAGAAAATGATATGCATTTGAACGTGATCACTGTTCCTGAGAATACATTCCCACATTTTACTGGACCTGGTTTCTTAGTGTAGGGGCCAACAATTTATAATGGCCATGTAAGTCATTTTTAATATTTTGTAACCTCCTACTGTTTTCAACTGAATTCACATTCCCTTGTCTGTTGCTTTTACACTGTGCACTCATCTAAGCTCTCTATCACATTATCTTTTGCTCCATGACACTCTCTTTTAGTTCAATACTCTGTCCATTTGTAGATCGGGGGGTAGTTTTCCATGAATAATGCAACCTGACATAGGCAGGCCATTATTTTACCTGATGGACCTTTATGAAATATGTCTATCAATGTTATTGATGTGGGAATAAGAGCAGTACAGTGGACACAGCTATCCTCCTCCGTTTCAACATACCATTAATGTATTGCATTAGCAGGGCACTTTGACAATGACGAACATGGTGTACTGGGGGCAAAAAATAAAAAATAAAAATAATAATAATAATTAATAGGTCACCTATGGAATAACTGAACTTTCTTTTATTAATTTATTGCTTTTCTTATATATATATATATATATATATATATATATTGATTATATTGATATAGATTTTTTTCTTTTCTTTTTTTTTTCCAATCTTAAAGGTATAGTTCACAGAAAAACCGAAAACTTGCATTGTTCCAAACCCGTATGACTTTCTTTCTTGTGTGGAACACAAAAGGAGATGTTAGGCAGAATGTTACTCTTGGTCACCATTCACTTTCATTGTATGGAAAAAAAAAGATGCATTGAAAGTGAATGGTGACCGAGAGTAACATTCTGCCTAAAGCCTCCTTTTGTTTTTCACTTAAGAAATAAAGTAATTTAGGTTTGAAACAGCATGGGGATGAGTAAATGATGACAGAATTTTCATTTATGGGTGAACTAGCCCTTTAATAATACAATAAAACCAAGGAAACATAAATGCTTTCACTGAAGAGTGCATAACATTGTTTACCATGTCATTTATAATGGAAGTTGAATTCTTTTTTTTAATAATGCCATTCGCAACGGTTATTTACAATGCAAGGGTCCCAACAATCATCTTGTAGAAAAATGAATGAATAGTTGCATATGGCTCTGATTCTGATTATTGATTTGAACATTCGAGGACATTTATGGGACATCTTGTCCTTAAATGTATGTGTGTGTGTGTTTGCATGTACTTTTACTGTTTTAAGCCGTCCAATTCTTTTGATAAAAATGGGGCTCGAGGATTAGAGACTTATGTTGCTCAGTTCAGACTGCTATTACTTATGCACATTTACTCTTCAATATGTGATGCCACCCCACTGCATTCCCCTCCTCTCTCTCTTACACACATACACAGATTATGTCATAGTGCTCTATTAATCTTGTGCTGAGTCTGCCAAGAGTCACTTCTCCCATACTCACTTAAACATCATTAATAGCTTCTGGCATCTAACAAACTTTCATTGGTGGTATCCCCCACTTCCAAAGTTAAAGTGCAAAGGATTGAGAGGAAGGGATAAGAGTTAGGTAGAGGTGCAAATACAGAAAGAGAGAGAGAAAGTAATAGAGGGAGGATCAAAAGGATGGGAGGGTTTGTCTGGTGTGTGCATGAATCCTGAAGGTCCTGACTGACCACAACAAAATTGATTCACTCCTTTCGTATAAACAGAGAAACAAGAACAAAAGACGCTTAAAACTGAAAAGCAAGCATTTCACTTTGAGATTAACGGACAGTGGCAGACTGAGAAACACTGAGAGAGATAATCACAGGAGGGAAAGGACTGGCAAAGAGGAAGGTGATTAAAACTTTTGCTTTCTGCTTTGATCAGCTGTGCTTCTACTTCTAATGTTTAATGCTTCTGCATAGTCTTGGCTAAAGCCTGAGCGTAGAGCTCACTATAGTGAAACAATCGTAATCACTCTTGAATGCAATAGATATTTGTCTTTTATCTTGGGTTATAAATATAAGTTTTTTTTTAAAAAGTAATTGTCATGTTTTTCCTGTTTTAAATTAATTTTTCAATCAATATTTTATTACACTAGTGTTTGTTGTTAGTTCATAATAGATATATTAACAAATTTTAACATAAACAACTTATGATGTGAAAAACTGTATTTTTGTAGAAATGTACATTGCCAAAGATTAATAAGTTCTGA